>NC_084513.1:22054104-22354104 GCF_024500385.1 Phyllopteryx taeniolatus | reverse complement strand
GGGGGGAGGACGTCCAGTCGGCTGTGCTCGCTTTCGCAGTTTGACTTGGACTTCTCAGGAGGTTGAAAGGCGACGTCGAATTCCTCCCACTCGGCTGGAAGGAGAAATTGGCCGCCGTCAAGTCTCGGAGACGCGAGGCGGCCCGCAACCGCCGCGTGGCTCTGCGACCGGTTCCGATGCGTTTGCGTTCGTGCCGCCGATGACGTGGAGCACCGCCGACGGCATTCTGACGAGCCGAATTTTTTCAGCAGCGGCGCGCCGTGAGAAGGTCTCCGCCGGATGCCGGTTGTCCTCCGAATGCTGTGAAGGCGCCGCGTTGTGATGTGCGCAATGTGGCGGCTCGCAACGCCGACGTCGGCGTTGGCGTTGGCTTTGGCGTTGGCGCTCGCGTGTCTGCCGACGTGGGCCGGCGAGGCGGACGGGCGCCCGCGCGCGCGCGCGCAGCTGCGCCCCGGATTCGGCTCGGCCATATCCGTGCGGGGCTACGAGGGGGGGGCGCGGGGCAGGAGGGGGCTCGGGGTGCGCCCCCGGGCGGGGACGCCGCGGGGCGAGGGCGAGGGCGCCCTCCGAGCGAGGGCCGGGGTGACGCGGGCGCCCGGCGCCGCCGGCTCGCCCAACCCGCTGGCCGCTTTTGCGGGGAAGAAGCGAGTCCTGGTGATCTCGGCGCCCGGCGACTCCGACGCCTACTACCGGCTGATGATGTCCCTGCTGAAAGCCGACGTGTACTGCGAGCTGGCCGAGAGGCACGTCCAGCAGATCGTCATGTTCCACCGGGAGGGCGAGACGGGCGGCAAGGTGCGCAGGATCAGCCGCGAGGGCAAAGTCGCGGAAGAGCCGCTGGACGCCGCCCTCGTCCCCAAACTCATGAGCTTCCTCAAGCTGGAGAAAGGTACGCGTTCGCATCTTCCGGGCGGAAACGCACCATTTTGGTCGGAGGGAATTGAGGAGCTTCACGCCAACTCGAACGAGCAGGCATTCCGACGGCTTCGTCCCTCTTTTGCCATCGACTTCTTAAACGGCGAACCGCCAACTCCATTGCAACATGCTGCCAATTTCTTTTGTCTGAGTTCGCTGTCGCATTTCCGCGGGGGCCGATTCTAGATTACCGGTGCGCTCGCTGTAGTCGTCTCGCCGCGCTGCACCATTCGCATATCTGCTGTTGACCAATAGTGGCCGCTCATGTGCCAAAGTAGCATCTGCACCACTTGCACGCTGATCGAGGAGTATCTGCAACATTTGCACAATCGACGCCGTCCCAGATGATCGCGCTACTCGTCCCTTTAAAGCGCATCCACTCGGCGCCCTTCGCACGACGCTCGTTGCGCCGGACTATTTCGAGATTAGTCGTTCGGACGGCTCTGAGCGCTAGAGGACTCTGCATCTTTTGGCACAATTGCCAGAAAAAAGTCAAAGTAAAGTAAATCCAAATAATGTAGCGGCATTACCAGACAACTCGCAACCCTTTACTGCTCAGTGACTGTTTTTTTTTATGTCTCCAAAGCGTTCTCTGTCAATCGACCGTCTGTCGTCGTACTCGAGCGGCTCCGACAAATTCCTCGCGTGCTTTTTTTTGGACATACTTGGCAAATAAAGAGGATTCTGATTCTGATCCTGATCCTGATCCTGATTCATCGAGAGGCAGCCTTCCCCAACTTTTAGCCAAGGCAAACATTCAAACAAATCTCACGGCACACCGCCAAAGAAAAAGTGGACGCGCACGCGGGTTCGTTCCGGCTAGCGGGAGAGCCTGTCACCGTACGTCGCCGCCATAGATAGTCGGACAAAGAGGCCGCGAGTAAATCCATTTCTGACGCTCGCACGTGGCTCGCAACACTCCGGTTTAGATAACAGTGGTGCTTTGGCGCATCTTGTGGCATCTCGCTTCCAAGGAACTACGTTGCAGTGACTTGAGGAGCTTCATTCGGAGGCAAATAGCGCTTTACGGCGATTTTGCGGCAACCTCGCGATTTGCCGATCGGCAGCGGGACCGGGTCCGCGACCGCGACCTCAACTACTTTTAGCGCTTTTGCCGATGGCGCCGAGTCATCAAGTACGAATACTTTGTTACTGTACTGAAGCGGCTAGCGCGCCCTAACTAGCCCTCCCGCAACGCTAGGAAAATGCGGGTTGGGACGCGCCCGCCGCTGTAAAGGCGTTATTGTCTTCGGTGTTTGAAGAACAAGGTTCTCCAAACGATGGAAAGAATCTTTGACGTCTACGAGAGCAGGCACATCAGGGTCAGGGGAGAGTTAGTTTTGGCACTTCCGCCGTCCATTCTATTGCGCAGGCAAGTTCGGGATGGTGCTGCTGAAGAAGACGCTGCAGGTGGAGGAGAGGTACCCGTACCCCGTGAGGCTGGAGGCCATGTACGAGGTCATCGATCGGTCGCCCGTGAGGAAGCTGGAGAAGATTCGCCAAAGAGGGTTCGTCCAGAAGTGCAAAGGAGCCGGCGTCGAGGGGCAAGTGGAGGAGGGCGCGCTTACCGGTAAGACGCGTGTTCAAATCAGGAGCCGGAGATTGCGCATTTTCAGGCGATGTCCATTTGTGCCACTCGGCTGCGGACAGCGAGCGCACCGGCAAAGAAAATCCTGAGAAAACCCACCACGACGACGACGACGACGACGACGACGACA
The DNA here is from genome assembly GCF_024500385.1 of Phyllopteryx taeniolatus. Taxonomy (NCBI): domain Eukaryota; kingdom Metazoa; phylum Chordata; class Actinopteri; order Syngnathiformes; family Syngnathidae; genus Phyllopteryx; species Phyllopteryx taeniolatus. Next base: position 22,351,471 of record NC_084513.1, on the reverse strand, counting down.
TCTGCGACCACTACTCGGCCGCCGACGACCTCGACCGCCGCGACAACCGCCGGACGAAGCGCCGCCGCCCCGACGCCGACCGAAGCCCGCGCCCGGGCCGTGCCGCTCCCCGCCCCCGGATCCACAGCGGAGCCGTATTACTACGACCAAAGGGAGAGGGAGCGGGACTCGGCAAAAACCACGCCGTCCGGACACGAGCGCGCCGACGACGACCGCCGCGGCGGGCGCGTCCGCGAGCTGGCGCCCGCCACGCGGAAACCGCCCAAGATCAGGCCCGCCGGGAAAAAGAACGGAGCGGAGAAGGTGAGGGCTATTTTGTCGTGCTTTCGCTAAACAACCGATTTTCCAAGCGGGGCAGGCGGGAAAACTTAAGCTAAGATGTGGTTTTTCTTTGTTTTTGTTTTTGAAATCCAGTACGAGTAAATCCATCTGTTTAGTACATTTCAACATTTCAGTGGGAGTATAAAAAGTAGAAGTTGAATGCATTTGCATTCTTCATTTCGGGACATTTCAATGGAATGTTTTCATTTCCGATGTTCAAATTGCGCACGATGTTACATTGGCTTCGAATAATACATTTGCTTTATAGGAATACAACCTCCGCCTTGGCTGTGACGAACGCGTAGGCCTCCTACAGTACTGTACGTATTCCCATGCATATTTGCGGTCAAAAACCGATGATGGATTTCTTTTTGCTAATCGTGCGTTTGGGTCGCGGACTCGCTCGTTAGCTCACGCGTCCTTCGATCCGGGTTTGCATGGGGGCGCCGGCACGCCGAAGCAAACGACCGCTCGCGCTCTCGTTTCCATCGACGGGCAATTTGTTCCTCGTCAGTGAAGGCAACTTTCTTGTTTTTGCAAAGTAGGAGGAAGAAAAGAAACAGCAGACCGAAAGGGCGGCTTTTGAACCCACGAACCTCCGAACCGTGAGGCACACACGCAAAGCATTAGGTCCGAAAAAACGGCTCGAGTTCGTTCTTCCCTTTTGCGTTTCGTGAAGTCGTCGGTGAAACCGGCACACGCTCCGCCAGCGCAACTTTCGGGTTTTTGTTTTTCTTTGTCGCAACAAGAAGCCTGTTTGTTTGAGATGACAAACTGTATAATCCGAGCTAAAAGCGGTTGCAAGTCCCAGGTCTTAGTTCCGCACAGTTTTTTGTTTGAACTGGGTCGTGTCGAACGCACGGAGAAGATCTTGGCTAGACGGCGACTCGATCCGGAAAGACGGATTTCAACGGCGGGCGGCTCGTCGATCGCTGTTATTGACCAACTATATCCGCGCAGATGCCGACAAACGAGTACGAGGATAAGTACGAGACGGGCGAGCCCGCGGTCGCCGATCCCGAGGAGGCCGACGGCTTCGCCCGCGTCGGTCCCACCGGGAAGGCGAAGGCCAAGCACGACAAGAAGAAGAAGAAGAAGAAGAACGAAAAGGCGGCCAAGAAGGCGGAGAGGAGGGGCGGAAAGGCCGGCAGAGAGGGCAAGAGCGGCGGCAAGAAGAACGCAAAGAAGCCGCCCGAGTTCCCGGAGAAGGACGACTACTTCCCCGAGCCCGGCGAGAAGCCCAGGGGGTCGCTCTCCTCCTTCTTGGACTACTTTGAGAACCGCAGGCGACTGCTGGTAAGCCAAATCTTCGCGTGCGTCGTCGTTCGCTTTAAAAGCCCACGCCGCCCGCATCTGGATCCGATGAACCCCTTCCCCTCCAAAAGCGCCACCACATCGCAATATCTGCGCGAGTGCAGACGGAAAGATTGCGGTCATCGGTCGGAGCCCACGTAAATCTCACGTCCCTCGAGCTAAGAGCCACCTGTCAGGCGTTCGTACCGATCCTGCGGCATATTACAGCTCGGCAATAAAGATAGGGGGAAAAAATGCCCTCCAAGCATTCATGATATTGTGTTGTGTTGAATATAAAACAGAAAGGTCCTCTCAAATGAAACTAGTTTGAGTGATGTGAGGGGGAAAAAAACCTCAACATTGAAGAAAACATCACATTTTTCTGAACAGAATCCAAATGAAATTGGGGCAAATGTCACGTTTTTTTCGAGTGGGATGAGAAAGAGAAAGAGAAAGAGAAAGAGCGCTGTTGCTCTTTCTCCAAAGGCTGGAAAGGATCCAATATGTCGCAACGGCTCATCGCTAACCTTTGACAGCGTAGGAAAACGCAAACGCTGAAAATGAACACGTTTAGCGAAGTGTTTGTAGAGGACGGAAATCAATTCTCCCATTTCGGGGCGAGTTGGAATATCTTTTACTTCGACTTCATGGAAACACCGAAGAGATTTTCGCATTGGGTTGAAAAGGCACAGGCCTCAATTCCAACCGGTGACGGCCATAACCGGTTGGAATTGAAACAGGATGTTCTGAACTCCCGCGTCGTATCGAGCGGAATAATGCCGCCGGAGCGGCGTGACTCCACTTGCTGCCGTTTAACGCTACGTCGTTCGTCTTCGGACGGCAAACTTGAGCGCCGAGCGACAAACGGCACCTCTGCTGCCGCCGGCGTCCGTTTTGCATCGATCGCTTCAAAATGCAACAAATCGATCAACAATCGATCCCACGCAGTCGAGAGAATTCTTTCCGATGAAAGAATCCGTTTTGGCCGTAGTTTTACAAAAGCGCACTTTGCTTAAAAGCGCAGTCATCACACGATTTTTGTTTTCGTCTTTTTTGCGCGGCTCTGTTTTGATTGTTATCGCACAGGCGGAAAACGGCCCATCCTCCACTCGCAAGTTCACGTAAACAGCAACGCTGCGGCGTGCGACCTCTACGGATGACCTCCCAACCCGCCGCACCCCCCTCCTTCTTTCTACCCCCCCCCCCCCAGCTGGTGACATCACCCAGCGAGGAGAACAAGATGTACGCCCAGCAGAGGGACGAGTACTTGGAGTCGGTGTGCGAGATGGCCATCCGGAAAGTCTCCATCATCTCCATCTTCGGCTCGCTCGTCAACTCCACCGTGAAAATCGATCACTACCAGTTGGGTAAGCGGCGGACAAACTACGCGCAAAAAAGGCTTCCCGACACTTTTGCGCGGCGACAGCCGTCGTCGCGTCACACGAGTCCGCTCGGCGAATGTTTTCCAGATTTGTGGGTGGGGACTGTAACTTTGCTGCACTTTCAGGAGGTCATTCGAATGTACAAGCACTTCCGCACCGTCCCTGTCCGACAAAAAGCCCGCACCGCCAAAATGTCATGTCATTTTATGCATTTTAACAAAATGAAAGAAATCTCGAGTCAAACGGGCATGAAATTCGGATGAGGGGAAGCACAGACGGCAACGTTTGGAGACGCACGCTTTTCGTTGCTCGTTGCCACATCACGAACACTTTTTCTCGACTGGCCAAATGCCAGAGTTGGCTTATAATATTTGCTAATATCAAATATTTGAGCGGTGTCCTTGTTATGATCAAATAACAAACTGATTGAATAATTGAGGAATTGATCATGGCGGACAACCGGTTAGTACGTCGGCCTCACAGTTCCGAGGACCCGGGTTCGATCCCCGGCCCCGCCTGTGTGGAGTTTGCACGTTCTCCCCGTTGCCTGCGTGGCTTTTCCCCAAAACACGCATGAAGACTCTAAATTGCCCGTAGGCGTGACTGTGACTGTGACTGTGAGTGCGAATGGTTGTTTGTTTGTTTGTTCGTATGTGCCCTGCCATTGGCCGGCAAGCAGTTGAGGGCGTACCCCGCGATGGGCTCCGGCGCCCCCGCGACCCCCCGCGCGTGAGGAGAAGTCACGCTCATGAAGCGTTTCAAAAAGGTTTTCCTTTGATGTTTATGTGGCTACAATATTTACCTGGATCAGGTTTTTATTTTTACTTCAGTCTACTTTAACCTCCCTCATAAATATTCACAATCATGACTTGTCACTTGTTAGCTACCGCTAAGAAAACAATTCTATTAAACTGGAAAAACAAACAAGCTATTCACATCAATCGGTGGCTAAATCTCATCATAGAATATATTGCGTAATATCAAATATCAGGAGAAGGAAAAAAATCAATGCCGCATACACGTAGATAGCGGGTCACCTTTCCGCAACGTGCTAAATCTCCACTCTTGATTCCTTTGCCGGAGGAAAAGGAATTGCCATCTGACATTTGGCAATAGCGAGACTATTTTCACGAGTGTGAAAGTAAACCATGGAATTCTATATTCTTTGTTGTCGAGGTTTTATTATGATTCTATTGATTTCTTTTTCTTTTCACACATTTGAGATGGGTTTGCATGGTGAAGAGACACATGCACGCTGTGGGGATCTTCTCCTCTTCTCTCCGGGTTTGCTTTTTCTCACTCCCGATCTCGACTGCTGGGGCGGGCGACCTCCTGGGGAGTAATGGTGGCGTGATGGTGACTCGCCGGCTGGCGCCCGCCTGGGTCCCCCGCTCTGGCTGCCGGTGGGGGCGGCGGGGCCCCCCTGTCGCTCCTCGGGCCTGCTTCCTTATCTTCTCTCCGTTCCTCGCGTCCCGCTGCGGTCGCCTCTTCCTCTGTGTTGTTTCCCTTCCTGCCCCCCTGCATTTTCAATGCATCACACACACTCCCTTGTTTTAATGCACCACATACACCCATCTCTGGGGGGCAGTGGGTCATGTGTGTGTGTGTGTGTGTGTGGGGGGGGGGGGGGTTGCCTGTTAGGCAGTAGTGCCTGGCAGCCCTGCTTGGTGTTGGGGCTGACCTCTCATGGCCCGCGGCTGCTCCTTGGGTCCCCCCCCCCCTTATCGTTCCCTTGTCGGGTGCCCCCATCCGCCCTCCTTTCCAACAAACAAGGGACACTCTCCCGCCCTCGGGCTAGGCGGGGACCGGCTGCATCGCGGGCCCTGCTGGTTGTGGGGGGCCTCTGGCTCTCCTGGGAGTGGAGGGTGGGGTGGGGTGGCGGTGGCTGGGGGGGGGGGGGGGGGTGGCATTGGATCCCTGTGGCCCCCGCCCCGGGTCCCTCGGAGTGGGACGCGTCCCGTCCGCCGGGCCGCTCTCGGGTGGACGATCCCGCCCCTCGATTGATCGGGTGGGGTCCTCAGCCGCCGCGGTGCGGCCACAGCAATTACAGGACCCTTCTGTCAGTCTTAGGTGCATGTAAAACGGTATCGATTCACTTGCACGTGTCCGCAGGCACACAGCCCTAGGACTCTTTCACCGGGTGTGGGGTCACGCACTTACCGCGACAAAGAATTCATGAATATGCAAATCGCTTGCATATCCCCTCACGTATACTCACGTCCTGTGCACTTTTATAATTTACATAATTAAGGCCACCGCACTTCAGTTGTCCAGCCGGGTTCACGACCCTTGTCCTGCATGGTTCTTGTCCTGTTCCATCTCGTCCTGTCCTTCCCTCCCAGGGTGGAGCACGACAGCCCCATGCAACACTCGTATTGAATGTTGCATTGTTGGAGATAATGTAGTGATTTACTTCGCTCAGCCTGTTTACAATTGGTGCTTTGTCTTTTGTCTTTGTTTCTCTCTCCCTTCTCGAAACCTTGTTCTCTTCGACTGATCGACTCCGATTCTCAATAAACTTCAATTCCAATACCAAGAAACCACAGCGGGAGCTTCAAAACTCCACTGTGACACAGTAAAACCGCTCGGGCATAAAAGGGATGCAGATTTTCCATTCTGCTTGACCTCACAGCCGAACGGGACCAAAAAGAAATCCATCAAATATTGACTTGCTTTGTAACTTCAGTAATACACAACCCAACCCTAACTCATGATCCAATTGGTAAATTCTAACATTTGAAATGGGTTGCGTTGCGCTTCGGTATTCGAGAAGGGAATAATGGCGCTTCCAAAAACGTGACTTCTGAAGTCATCTGGTGTCTTCTTCTGTGTTGGTCGAAGACAGAAAGTCCTTTTACTTTGTATCAGGAATTGGACACCTAGCTCACATTTTCAACATGGACATAACTCACCATGTTGCAAAACAAATTACAACTTTGGAATGAAGATGAAGGGATTTCTGAGCTGATTTCAAAGAGATTTGGTGCGACCCCAAATCTTAAAGATCGGTTGTTATTCAATAGAGACAAATGGCCTGATCCACCGCCGCACGACACTGGAGACAACCGTACCACGTTTGCCTGGAAGTCGTCTTCGCACACTAAAGCACGGGCAGCTTTTCCTCGCTTACATTTGGAGACATTTTCTAAGCCTGGGTTAGTGTGTGACTTTGTCAAACTTCCCACCGCAAGATGAGGTTTCACCCGCATGGAATTTTGGGTTGAAAAGCTGGAAGGTGATGTCACCCGCCCGCGGGACACGCTGTTTTTCCACTTGGAAAAAAAGCGAGTGTGTACAAACAAGCGCTTCTTTGAGTGCCTCCCTTTCCTGGCGGATGAAGATGACCGTCGACGGAACGCTTGGAAGAATATTTTGTCTGGTCTCAAATCAGATCAACTTTGTTCCAAAACGACAAACCGACACTACGAACTGAAACCTATTAACGATATTAAGATGTATTTCAGTTTGAAATGTATTCAAATGTAGCGGCACTTCAGCCAGGCCGGAATTGCCTCCGGTAGCTTGAGACAGATTTTCCCAGCCTTTTGTGGTTCAAATCAAGATTCATTCGGCACACCTGATCTCTCTCGGGGCGCGCTCATGTGGAGTGGAACAATGCTTGCGCTTGAACAAGCGTCTGAGCAACATTACAAGCTCATGTTGTATTAAAAAAAACAACATTTCATAGTTTTCCAAGTAAAAGAGGCCGAACAAGGCACATGGAAAAATCGAAATACCAAATGAACCAAGTCTCAAAGTCACAAAGAAACACGAGGGATAAACCCATCACAACAGAAAACATAACATGACGAGGGAAACGCGGCGACGGCGGCAACAATGATCTGACACAGCCCGAGCAAACCCACGGGACTAAATACAAACAAATTGACGTGACAACGAGGCACACACACCCGGACAAGGCGCCAGTGGCCGGAGGGAGCCGACCGGCTGACGAGACCAGGTGCACGCGAAAACCAAAGCGGCAGACGAGACATGAACACGGGACACGGGAAAACTCGGCAAAACATGAAACCCACTAAATCGAATCCAAACCAAGTCGACGACAACAAATCGTGACAAATGTCAAACTTGGCCTGACCGACACATTTATACGATATTAGCAAAACCTCTGCTGTTTGGACATTGCTATAGGGTTAGTATTCATCGTAAGACCTGCAATGATTTAGCCAAACAAAGTACATGTGGTTTCATTCGGTTGCCTTGAACGACTCCAAAAGGTTTTCTTGAGACTCCAAACCTACTTAAACAATTCCAATTGCTTCAGTTACTGACGTTCAAATAGCTTCCGACTGCGTAGCGGTCGTTTCCTGTTCGCTAACCTCGTGCTCAGTATAGCGGGGCGCTGGTTTACTCCGGAAAGAACACATACCGTTACCGTCTAAGTAGAGGCGCCGCCGTATCAAAATGAGTTTTCTTCGTAGCGTTGCAATATGTCCGTTCCTCCTCAGCTGTGGCTCGGCATTTCAATAAACTCCGTGGTGCCTTCGCAGACTTCCTCAAAAAGTCTTGCGTACAAAACTGTGAAATTTGTCTTGAACCTCTGATGCTCGACTCGCCCTTGTTGAACACGAGCGGACCGACTTACTGTAGTTTGCGCTCGACTGCGTCACCTCCTGGTGGGAGGGAGCGATGACCGAAAGCATCTTTCGCGTTTCCGAACGCCAGCTCGTTCAATTGAATTCACAAGTCACATCCCGCCGCGCCGCGTCGAGCAGGCAGGAAGTCAAAGTGGCTCCTTGTTGACTTTGCCGCCGTCCATCAAATATTTACTTCCCTTGGCGTCCAGTCTAGAAACCGTTGTCGTTCTTCTTCTTCTTCTTCTTCAGAGAACGACAAACCCATGAAGGGACTCCGTCAGGAGGACCTGGTGAACCAGGACCTGATCACCGAGCTGAGGAAGGAGTTCAGCATGATCCACGAAGACTTCCACATGGTCCTCACCGACACGGACATGAGAGTCAAGGTGAGCCGTTGGCCGCCGACCGAAGTCGTTCATTCTTTTTGCTCACGTTATCCTCTTTTTAAAGTCTCACCGCCAATGTGTCCATCGAGCCCAACTTCCTCTCACGCCGGACTATACCGCGCCTGCCAAAAACGCTGCTTTAATTCACACAAGACGACATTTGCGCGGCCGTCGCTCGTACACGGTTACGTGTGCGCACAAAAATGTCAGCCGCTCGTTTTTGGACGTGCGCAGCGGATTCACCCCGGCCTGAGGAATCAGCGGCGGATGTGGTTTGGAGGCGTCGGACGCGACGCTCAGCATTCCGGGCGTTGCTCGCCAAAAGTGGCGATCAGGAATGTAAGCTACGTGAAAGGCCGCGCCACATTTAGCAATTTGCTCGATATATATTTAGCGAATTGTCCGCCCGCTCTAGCGAAGTGACAAGCGAGTGTATTTCGCACGAAGAAACAGACAAGATGAGTGCGAACACCGTTTTGCATATAAAAGAAGAAAGGAGGTCAATTGCGTGGATCACGACCAAATCCTACGTTGCAAACGCCGCAATTTATCCACATTGGCGACTTTTGAGCTGCAAATGTTTTGCCGAGGTGGCCTCGCCTCACACCTGTACAACTCGAGGAAGAACATGACAGCGCGTACGCAGGGATGGCACATTTATTCGGCACAATCATAGCAGCGCTCTTAATTGGCCCAAAGCTAAGGTGGGAGGAGCCGGTTTACCCGCTTTAGGAAAAAAAAAAAGAAATCCTTTATTGCAGTTTGAGAAGCACTGCGCCACATGATCAATGAGCGAAAGGCTACAATTATTGCGAGCGATACCACACCAGCTGTATGAAAGTCAGCTATGTCAACCACTGTGCCGCCAATGGCATTATCCATTCGAACGTAATGCTATTTTCTTAGTTGATGAGGGTGAAAGGCTACATTTTTCTTGACTTGTAAAGCGTCTTTGAGTTCCCTTTAAAAGTGCTCCATAAAAGAAAGGTATTATTATTATTATTATTATTGCGGATGACCAATCATAAGGGGAATTGTAAAATGTGGATCCAACGTCAGCTGCGTGAAAGTCAGCGATGTGAAGCACTCTACTTCCAGTAGCGCACGGGTCAACGACTCGGGCAGATCCAGGAAGTACGCTTCGATGACTTCGGGAGCGTGCGATTGATCAACGCCTTGACTTCTCGGTCTAGCAATCCTACGAGGTTCCCATTGCCATGAAGGCCGTGTTCGACTACATCGACACCTTCTCGTCGCGCATCCGAGAGATGGAGCAGCAGAAGCGAGACGGCGTCGTCTGCAAGAAAGAGGACAAGCCCAGATCCTTGGAGAACTTTCTCTCAAGGTGAGAACTCGAGGGGGACGATCTTAAGTAATGTCCCATCCTTGCTTGGGTGGTCCCCAAAGCCTGTTTCCTCTTTTCAAAAGTTGGTTTGTCATGCCGTGTAAAGAACTCGAGCGCAATCGGCAGATGGGGACAGCCTGTTTGTCTTCTTCATTTCAACTGCAGCCATACATTGAATTATTGTACAGATGATCCATTTTCCTAAATGTCTTTGATTCTGTGAGGGTTCCGGCTCGTCGTCAACAGCGGTGCAGTGGACGCAGACTCGCCTGTTTGCAGATTGATTTGTTCATTTATTATTCATTTTTGTGGGAGTTATGTTATTTCTTTTTGGGGGGGGGACCAACCCCCAAAACGCTTCGCGGCGGTTAATCCCCGCTTATTCAAGAATTGTTGGGGTTTTTCAAAAAATGTTGGGGTTTTTCAACGCAATTATAACGGGTGTCAATTATCCACGGATTTTCGCGATTGGCGGTCCGGCCTGGTCTCTAACCCCTGCAAATGGCGCGGGTCCACTGTAATCGTTGTGGACGAGTGGCGAATACAGAGGTGCCTCCCAAATTTGTGGTGATCGTAGGTTCCGCTGGAGGCGACGTCTCTTCATCATCTCCTCCCCCAACGACGAGGAGTGGGCCTATCAGCAGCAGCTTTATGGCCTGGGCAGCCAGGCCTGCAACTTGGGTGAGTTTCTGCACCAGCGGTGCCGCTATACTGGGCCGTGAGGAGTTGTTGCCGCGTAGCGGTGTGACACCATAGCAGACCTGTGAGACCACACGCGTCGGTCGCCAAATAACGACAGAAAATTATGCTGGCGCAACAAACACAGATTTGAACCCTAACCCATCATAAACCCACATCCAGTTGTAGCTTTCCAGTAGCCAGCCCACTTACGAGTTTTTAGTTACGAGCTGTCCCGCGGTCGATTTTCTTTCACATTATGACGCGAGCTCAAATTTGATTTACGAGCAAGCTTCATGTACGCCGCAGCTTGGGTTAAGAGGAAAAAAGGACAATCCCAGTTTCCGATGTATCCATCCATCCATCCATCCATCCATCTCCATCTTCACGTTTTCTTGTTTTGTTCCACACACAAAATTCCTTTATTTGTGATGCGGAAAAAGGTGAGCAATTCTGTTGCTCGATGAGGACACCAACGCGTACCACGACAACAGACGCCACGGCTCAGGGCTACCGAAAAGCGGGACGCGTCAGGTCGGACGTTTTGGGAGAACAGAGTTGCAAAATATTGGAGTGGTCGTAGGCGCAGAATGGCAGCCACGCTTCCGTCAGCTGTGGCTACACGAGTCGTTTACCACCGCTCGATCATGTTGTATGAAAAATCTCCTGTTTGTAGACCTTTTGGAACCACTAGAGGAGACAACGGTGCTCGCGAATGTTGTCATTGGTCCAGGTCAGTAGGCGGGTCTACGTGCAGACTTTGTGTCATTTCGATTGACGATCTCACGTCAACTGTTTGAGTGTGACGTGATCTATGCCGTTTTGGCATTTTCACGTGCCACAAGATTCAATCGGGACGGCCGTTTTACAGACGTGTGACGTGCCCACATCGACGTAAACGACACGACATTTATCAAGATGGAGTTGAGCACAGTAACTGCGATTGTTTTTACACTTTAATTAAAAGAATCGACAGCAACTGGACTGCTGTGATTGTTTTCGAAGACATTTCGCCTTCCGACAGATAAGGCTTCATCGGTTCGAAGTTAGAGCCACAACCCAACTACGAAACTTTTATGGGATGCGAAACACGGGAGCTTTTCGTGTCAGATGCGGTCGCCGCAGGGCAAAAAGTCTTACCGGCAAGTTCCGACGTTCTGTAAGGATTTCGTGTTGTTCTTGGCCGTGCTCCCCCCCCCCCCCTTGTTCCAAACAACGACCTATCCTGCTAAAAACAAAGTTTCATCCCGCTATTCAGCACTTCACCACGTTTCGACAACCATGTTGAATGTGGATTTTCTTGCCTTGGATGAAAAAGCTCCTTGACCACCTTCTCCTCTTAGCTAGCAAGCAGCGCTTAGCTTAGGACCCTGTCTGCACTCTGGACTGCAGAATGTTATCAGATGTGTACTTGGCGTTTGATTTGTGTTGTTTTTGCAGGTTTGCGGCACATCTCCATCCTGAAGCTGGTTGGAACAGAGCTGTCAGACATGGGCGGCGTCTTGGAACTTTACCCTTTTAATGGTAAGGACCTCGAAAAACCTGAAACACCTCATACACCGTAGACCGGATGAACACTACTCCTCCAAACTTCGATGTTGAGCTTTTGTATGGAAACTTTACAGGGGAACTTCATTTGACCGTCTTTGATTGATTTGTTTGTTTGACAGGGACAATGCAATTAAACATAGTTCGAAGTTTGCAGCTCATGTGATGCATATCGAGTTTATAGCGTGTGCTAATTCTCAGCTCCAGTCCCTGGTTGAGCTCTTGTGTCACAAAAATGTATATCAAATTTTAAAAACATACTATATACTTCAGTAGTTTAATACTCTAGAATTGCATTTATATGATTTACACCAGTAATTCCATAGAAGATATAAAAACCTTCCCTCACACGCTCACTCTGCTACACAATCTACGCACGATTTACAGGTTTGCTTTTTTTCTCGGACCGGGTTTTATTTGCGGTGGGGAACATCTTAAACTCTCAAATGGATTTTATTTCCGACGACAGCGAGCTCCAGAGTTTACGAGACTTGGCGGAAAAGGCCGACTGCCTGAAAGTCGTCTTTGAGAATGAGATTTTACAATTTCGGTTCGAGGAGCTTCTGGTGACGCCGTTTTGTCTCTCAATAAATCGACCGAGCGGCTCAGGTGCCGAGTTGCTTATACACTCGAAAATGAATTCAAGAAAACAAATCTCGAAAGCTTTAGTAAGTTATATTCTCGAGGATGTGGCAGCGGCTGCCGCTCGAAAGCAAATTGTCACCCAGCATGAGATGACAAATGATGGCACGCACGTGGACGGCGGCGAGGCATGTCATGTCTGACGCTTCGAGATGACTTTGGATTGTTTTGCAGTTGCGAGGCGAAATTCTGTTACAGCTTGGACTTTTTCATTTTGTACATTTATATCAAATCGGTGTTGTTTTTATTAGTGAAACACTTGGGCACTGGTTTTGGAAGATTAAGTACCAACTGATTTTTTGGTTGTTTTTTTTGATGGGGGGGGGGGGGGGGGGGCAGTGTGTTTTGCTTCTGGGCAGCAAGGTTATCAAAGTCATTGTGGATCTGTGTCTTCCTAGCACCAGGTCTCCAGTTTTGTTTCTTGTTGTTACTTGGGGGGTGAAAGAGAAAGGAGATGTGCAACACTCACCAGATGTTCTCATAGTGCGCACGCTTGACGAAGTGTGGCGGCGGTCCGGCTCGTGCTGATGCTCATCTGGCTAGCATTGATCGTAGTCCGGCTAGTGTTGGTGAAGGTCCGGCTGGCATTGGCGTTAGCCCAGCTAGCAGAGGTGGAGGCCCAGTTGGCAGAGGTGGAGGCCCACTCTGCCCAGTTGGCAGAGGTGGAGGCCCACTCTGCCCAGTTGGCAGAGGTGGAGGCCCAGTTGGCAGAGGTGCAGGCCCAGTTGGCAGAGGTGGAGGCCCACTCTGCCCAGTTGGCAGTGACGTTAGCCCAGCCGGCCGCGGGGCTCGTGCAGTTAAAGATTGAGGTTCAAGATCGTCAGCCAAGAGAGGAGTGGTCTAGCTGTGATAGGCCTTTCCTGTTCACCTGGGCGCGGCATAGTCCAGGACTCTCGCATGTGCTCACTCCATCTGACTGAAAACAGAGTTTTTCCTAACTCAGAGGAAGATCGCGAGTTATCCAAACAACAGAGAAATATGTCGATTGCACAGTTCGAGCAAACGATCGTTGAACAAACTATTTCAGTTGTTTTCAAAAGTAGTTCTCCATGAATTTTCTGTGGAACGTGGGGAAACAGGCTGTGCCTGACCGCCAAGAGCCCTAACCCGCAACAACTTTTTCGGATCACGAGCATCAGGATGGCGGCGTTTTGAGCGACACGCTCCATGACGGAAACTGAAGAAGACGAGAGACGGCTCGCCTTCGGTCTTGTGATCTTACGATGAGCTTGATGATGTCATTTCTGGCCGCACCTTTTTTCCTCTTCCTGAAGTTGCCTAAAAAGGTTTTAGCAACAGGATCGCGTGTATGTTGAGACACAACTTCAGAGCATAATTACTACACTACTGATACAACAATATGTTTTAGCAATTAATCCACAAAACAATTTGATTTAAAACTTCTTTTATCTGTTATATTTGATGTGTAAATTGGTCATCAAGAGGGTTAGCAAAAGAGAAAAAGGGCATTTTTAAGGGGTGCTGAAGAACTTTGGGGTATTTCGTCTAATCCCACAGTTAGTACAACAGCGCGTCACCGAAGAAATCTAGTTGACGTCGAAGTATATTCCTGACTCTTGAAATTTCATGGGGTTCCCAGAAAACGTGGTCCAATTCCGGAACGAACCCGAAAGCTGTCGCAAAACATAAGCCCTAACTTCTGCGCTTGCCTTCCAGGGAGCGCTACGGTGGAACGCGAAGGCCTGTCCGCCACCCTGGTCAAGGACATGAGGAACTACTTCCAGATCAGCCCGGAGTACTTCTCCATGCTGCTGGTGGGCAAGGACGGCAACGTCAAGTCCTGGTACCCCTCGCCCATGTGGTCCATGGCCATCATCTACGACCTGGTGGACTCCATGCAGCTGCGCCGGCAGGAAATGGCCATCCAGCAGTCGCTGGGAATGCGCTGCCCCGAGGACGAGTACGGCGGCTACGGCTACCACCAGCACGGCTACCAGGACGGTTACCACCAGGGCTACGGTTACTAGCGCCTTTCTCCTCCAGCGGCTCTCTAATTTGGCCGACGAGGTCATCGTGTGCTTTCGCAGCACTGAGCGGAGGCCGCGAAATGATAGCGTTGGCCTCGCCGCTTCCTCCAGTATGGCGCCGCTTTGCAGCGGGTGAAATCGAAACTCGAATAAAAAAAGAAAAGGAAATCGTAGCTGAGCCTGCTGGGACCAAGTATGTTTTCAATTCCAATTGACACATTTCATGTTAGCGACTTTCTTTTTTCCACTACTGCTCAAATACGTCATACGTGTATTTATTGGACTTCTGTTGCAGTTTTCCAGCTGCATGCAGCATGAGCGCTTTTTCGGGGTTGCATTTTATTATTTATACTCATTTGTGCCTTATTATCAATTCTTTTTTCCTGGATTGTAATTGCTTGCTTTCCGCTTGATACGCAAGTGAAATATGACCGTTGACGATGTTAAATATTACAGCATTGCCTTTTCGGAATATTTGTAATTCCATAAAGATTCTAATAACACCATGGATGTGTATTGCTGCCCTACCAAGGGAAAAAAAAAAAAAAAAAAAAAAAAAAGTTATAATGTAGTGAACTTCAAGTTTAAAGGTGACAGGTTTCATGTTTAAAACGTGACACATTTGACTTGTAGTTCAGGTCACCGATAAAGGTTCGGGTGGCATCTTTTGAAACACTTGATTATTTTATTACAGTATTATAAAAGAGCAGCGTCGTTAACGTAGCTACTAACTTTGATTGAAAACACAAAAAGAAGACCCGCGGACCTTCTGCCGCTGACCTGAACCGGAAGGAATTGCTTCATTTTTGGATTGCCGAATGAGGAAGTGGAGTGTATCGCGTTCAAACGTAATCAAGTTCACTTTTGCATTCGGCAAAACCAAGACGACAATTCCTTCCGGTTCAGGTTATTGGTGGAGCCCGATGAAGGGAGAGAAAGGTTATGCGGAGCTTCTTTTTGAGTCGTATAAATCCAATGAACTACGCTGTTCTTCTTCAAATACTGTTTCGAATATATATGGCCAAGTGTTTGAAAGAAGACCGCACACCGTTAAGTCAAATTAATCATGTTAAAACGCGAAGCTTATCAAGTTAAAACATCATACTGAACTTCTCTAATCCAAATTGTGCTTGTGTGAGACGACGTCAATAAATCAGTTGCGATTTGCATTTTATTGAAGTTTGGAAAAATCTCTCCAGATTCACAGCATTCCGTTTCATCCCCTTTTCCACGGATTTGCATTCCGCCTTCTGCCGTCACATTCCAAGACCAATGCGGACGACTGCCAGTTCGATGCGGAGCACACGCGCCACAGTTTAGAAACACTCCCAAAAAGTACATGATACACTCATTGTGCTTTTAAACAGTCCATTTATGGTGCCGCAAACAATTCTTTGAGTTCCATAAATACTGTATATCCGCACATATTGATCCGTCGTTTTGCTAATGAAACTCATTCAAATCTTCCTCCTGCAGCTTAAGAGGGAAAAAATACCCACCATTCCCAAATGGGGAAAAAAAAAACAGTAGCAGGACTTTTTCCCAGCACGCACAAACTGCCGGCGAGTGTTGAGGTTTGACCGCAGGAAAAACAAAACACGTCGCCCCGCTCGTGTGTTTCAGACACGGCGTCAATGGCGTCGCTCCAGAAGCCAAAAGAAAAAAAAGAAAAGCTTTTGCAGACAGCGCTCGTGTGCGTTAGCGTGGGACAATGCGACTCCTCAATGCCGCTCGGCTTCTGTGCGCTACAAAGACGACTCTTCGGAGTCGCTGTCTGTGGTGGCCTTGGCCAGCAGCTCCAGGTCTTCGCCATCCTGAAACAAATCGCAGCGGCTCAACCGATGAACTGCACACAGTAAGCTGGATTAAATATTGCATTTTGGGAGGGCTGACATAACATGGACTAACTAACTAACTAACTAACTATCTATATATATATATATACATACATATACATATATATATATATATATATATATATATACATATATATATATACACATATATATACATATATATATATATACACATATATATATACACATATATATATATATACATATATATATATACACATATATATATATATATATATATATACACACACATATATATATATATATGAGAAATAGCTGTACAGAAAATGGATGGCTGGATGTACATATATATATATTACATACACCACACATGAAATAATAATACAATCATGAATAACTGAACGAACTCTTCTCCTTTGAAACGCCACAACAAGGCTGTGAAGACAAAATGGCCGCCTGCGCACTTGAGCTTCCGCAGGCATCTTGGCGTGTGCGTGTGTGCGCCCTTACCCCTCTGGACCTCTTTCGCACCTCCCCGTTGATGACCCGCAGCTTTTCCCGATGCAGGCTGTACTCGGGGTCGAGCGCCGGACTGGCGTTGTAGATGAAGATGGCCAGCAGCACGGCGGGGGCCTGCAGGAAGAAGTCCAGCGAGGGGCGGAAGCGGAAGAGGCCGAGCGAGAAGGCGGCCACCAGGACGGTGGTGATCTGGCCGCTCAGCACGTGGAACATGTTGTCCCGGAATTTCAAGATGAAGGCCACCGACAGACCCAGGCTGGCTGCGTGCGTGAGGACATCGGAGCTTCAAGGAAAGCGCAATACAAGCAATACAATGCAAAACGCCGTAGACGGCTTAGCCGATCGCATCCGTGCGGCGGAGTGACGACGCATTAAGCGACGGCTATTTGAACGCAAAACGCATGTCGACAGACTCTAGAACAATACCGAAACGCATATATTCTTTATCCTCTGCTGAGAACAACTACAATTCCCGCAGCCAACTGAGTCGCCTCTCGTGCTTGTGAAACTCTTCTTCGTTTGAGTACGCATTATTGAATTGTATTGCTCAGTTGTGCATTCCAGAAGGAGCCGCAATGAATGAATCATGACGCACAGTTGAATGTCTTTACATTATAGTTCATAATGTTAGGTTTTTATCAAGCACAATATTCTAAAGTGCCAGTAATCACAAAACACGTTACAAAAATATGCGTTGAGGTTTTGGGGAGGCTGCGACGGACGGATTAACGGCATTTCCATTCATGTCAACAGGGTAAGATGTGCTCATCTCAACACACCGCTCTAGTTCCATCCATCCATTTTCTGTCGCGCTTCTCCTCACGCGGGCGTGCTGGAGCCTATCCCGGCTGTCATCGGGCAGGAGGCGTGGTACGCCCTCAACTGGTTGCCGGCCAATCGCAGGGCACATACAAACAAACAACCATTCGCACACACATTCACACCTACGGGCAATTTAGAGTCTTCAATCAACCTAGCATGCATGTTTTGGGGCTGTGGGAGGAAAGCGGAGCGCCCGGAGAAAACCCACACGCAGGCACGGGGAGAACATGCAAACTCCACACAGGCGTGGCCGGGGATTGAACCTCGGTCCTCAGAACTGAGAGACGGACGCTCTAACCAGTCGCCCACCGTGCCGCCCCCGCTGTAGTTCTTTCAGCAAATATAAAAAAAACCAAAACAACTTTAAGTAGCATTGAGCATTTTTAATTGATCTCTGCGCTACAAGCAGTCATAAATCCGTTTTTAACAATCTCTCATGCATCGACATGAGGTATTAATGGATAATATTATATCAACAGTTTAGAATTTATTGGACTCAAGTACCGGATGGTCATAATAATTTCATCATAATTCGCCACGGAAACAACATGAGTCCAGACTGCTGTGAAATCACGCGTTTATATCGGTAAATATGATTATTTTGACATCAAAGGCCATTCCTAAACACTGTTCAGATAAGCAAAACAATATTTGCATTAAAGTCACTGTCTGTGTAGAGTAGTAGGAGAATCCATTTTTTTCGTGATTATTCTTTCATTTGGTAGATTTGGTGCATATAGAATTGTCGAAAATAATATTCTGTGGGTCTTGAACAATCAGTCATCATGTTCTAAAATGGCTGCCAGTGCATACGGTTGCTCGATTTAGCTCCAAGAAATATTGAAAAGTATTACGAACAGCTCAGCATGACGCAGCACGCAAACTAAAACCACAAAAATAAAGGTCTTGCGAATGATTCATCCTGTGAGCGCGTGCGCCTAATGACGCGGCCGTTTGTGTGGTGCACGTAAGCTGACTGACCGGTGACGAGCACCAGGGCGAGAGAGTAGACGTTGTGCCCGTACAAGACGCCGCAGTGGACGGCGAGGCCTCGGGACTCTCGTCCGATCGCGAGCGTCAGACCGTTGAACAGCACCCCGAAGGCGTACCTGCCACGTGACAAAAGCCGAACAAGTCGAGACGCCATCTCGCCGTTTTGTGTCCCGATGCCGAGCTCACAGTTTACTGTTCTGGACGTAGATGCTCTCGGTCAGCTGCTCGCCGTCCTTCAGGATCTTCTCGTTGTAAATGTTGGCCGCGGCCGAGACGAAGCACTGCAGCAGCAGCAGGACGTGGCCCGCGCCCAGCGAGCGGAGCTTTCCCGCTAGGGCATCCCGCCAGGCCCGTCCGGGCAGCCTCGACGCCCACGAGTCGTCGCCGCTGGGGGGGGGGGGTCCGCCGGAAAAGGAAAAGGCTTTTACTTTCAATCCCTCAATAGTCAGCAAGAATTCCAAAAATGAATAAAGTTGCGATGCCAGTCTGATGTTGAACTCTTATTTTGAAAAGGTACTGCAGGTAACGTGGAGCATCCAAAATCAAATAAGCGATGGAATGTCAAGCCAATGTTGGACTTTAGTTTTGAAAGACAATTGACAACTGATGATAAGTGCTCCCCCGCATAGCCGCGATCCGCTACTTGTGGATGAACCAATTCTGGGTTTTTTTTCTATCCTATCCTGCATTATTCGGTGAAAAATACAAATAATAGAATATAAAACTGCTTTGGCACTATCTTATGGCATCTTGGTGCCACGGAACTATGTTGAGTGACTTGAGGAGCATCCTGTGGTGCTCTGCGACTATCTTGTGGCATCTATAGGCAATTCTAAACCTTTGAGGGGGCCGGTGGGGGGGCCTTCAGTCACTCAGAATTGCAGATTGCATAGTCCCTGTAAATGTCAAAAATAAAATACAAATAAAAAAGTCAAGGCAGAGGGAGCACGGTGAAGTAGTAGTTCAAAAAAATATTTTAGAATATTTTTTAAAACGATTGAAGGCGCACCTCATGTGGTATTTTCATTTTATTTTGGAAAGGCTACCAAACCAAAGAAATGATTTAACGTGCATTTCATTACAGACAGTTATTTTGAATAAGTCATCTTATTGGACTGCTCTGGAAATGCAAGTCTGTGCTTATGTTTGGAATAAAAATGTAATTTAAAAAAAATAAATAAATGTGCGTTTGATATTGGACTCTTATTTTTATTTTGGAAGGCAAGTACTGGATTTTTTTTTTTATTTTTATTTTTTTTTTTTTTTAACTATACAGTATATTGTTAACTTTAGTCCTCTGTTTGATAAAATGTTTGCAATGCGCTATGCACTCATTCACTGCCAGTCCTCCATGTTAACATGGATATTTGAATTCAGCAGCCGTCAATGGCAGTCATGAAAAAGAGAACAGTATTTTCGCTCAGCCCTGTCGACCCTTGTAAGGTTGAGCGGTACGGTTGGATAATAAAAGCCAAGCCTGGAGCTTGAGCTTTTCACATGATGTGACTACGCCACCTGCTGTTCCTCATCTGCTCCAACAGCTGCGTGTACAGCAGGCAGGAGTTGGTCGGCGCGGACAGCGGACTCCGACGGACTCCCGGCACAGAGCCGCCGGACGTCTGGCCGCCGCCGGACCCCGTGGTCAGAGAGACGATGGACAGGAAGAGTATGACCAACGCTGCCCACTGCACCCAGGACAGGCGCCTCCTGGTGGTCGAGGAGAGAAGAAACACTTTTTAATCGTGGAATAGTCATTCATTCATCTTCTGTTCCGCTTATCCTCACGAGGGTCGCGGGTTATCGTGGAATATTCCACATAAAAACACACCATCCATCCATCCATTTTCCAAACCGCTTTTCCCCATTGGGTGAATTCTTTTTTTTTTTTTTTTTAAACTACAAAACGGAGTCAAATCAGTGTTCTGCTGTCAGCGACAATGACGCAGAATCAGAGTCGGCCGAGGCATAAGCCAAGTAAACGCCACTACGGGGGCCATCGAGAGCAATTAACAATCAACAAAGCTGGAAGAGCAAAAAAAGAGGAACATCAAAATGATATATGCTTGCCCTTAAGTTGTTTTTTTTGTAAATCCCAATGCTTTTGCACACTTTTTAGTTGAAAGTTGAAAGACTTATTACATTTTTCATCACCTTCTTTCAGGTGCCTCTGTTCAATGACATTGGTCAAGTATCTGCATTGTTTGTGTACATTTGAAGTTCTTATTGTATCACGAGGCTATTTTGTTGCTGCACTTTTGTTGTTCTTGCAATACAAATTATTGCATGTTGCTGTTGCAGTTTTTTGGAACCAAAAATACTAAATCAGCTGACTTTTAAAAGTGGATGTATCGAGTAGTTTTTGATTTCTGTTACTTTTGGTAGGCCCAGATGATATTCAGCGTCCCACTTAGCACGTCATCACTTGAGATGTTGTGCAAGTCAAACCCAGTCCACTCTTGAAGGTGAATGTGCGACCTCCAGCCACCCATCCGTTTTCCTCCACTTATCAGAAGAGGTCGGGTCGCGGGGGCAGCAGCCTCAGCAGGGAAGCCCAGATTATCCTCTCCCCAGCCACTTCCTCCAGCTCTTCCGAGGGGAAATCTAGAGGTGTGCCCGGGCCAGCTGAGAAAATAGTCTCTCCGGCGTGTCCTGCGTCTCCTCCCGGCGGAACGTGCCCGGAACACCTCACCGAGGAGGCGTCCGGGAGGCGTCCGAATCAGATGCCCCGGCCACCTCATCTGGCTCCTCTCGATGCGGAGGAGCAGCGGCTCTACTCTGAGCCCCTCCCAGATGAGCGAGCTTCTCACCCTCTCTCTAAGGGAGACCCTGCGGAGGAAACTCATTTCAGCCGCTCGTATCCGGGATCTCGTTCTTTCGGTCACGACCCGCAGCTCGTGACCATAGGTGAGGGTAGGAACGTAGATCGACCGGTAAATCGAGAGCTTCGCCTTCCGGCTTAGCTCCTTCTTTACCACAACGGATCGATACAAAGTCCGCATCACTGCAGACGCCGCACCGATCCGCCTGTCCATCTCCCGTTCCATTCTTCCCTCACTCGCGAACAAGACCCCGAGATACTTGAACTCCTCCACTTGGGGCAGGATCTCATCCCCGACCCAAAGAGGACACGCCACCCTTTTCCGACTGAGGACCACGGTCTCAGCTTTGGAGGGGCCGATTCTCATCCCAGCCGCTTCACACTCGGCTGCGAACCGCTCCGGTGAGAGTTGGAGGTCACGGCTTGATGAAGCCAACAGAACCACATCATCTGCAAAAAGCAGAGATGCAATACTGAGGCCACCAAACCGGACCCCCTCTACGCCTCGGCTGCGCCTAGAAATTCTGTACGTAAAAGTTAGGAACAGAATCGGCGACAAAGGGCAGCCTTGGCGGAGTCCGACTTACTGCCGGATATGCGGACCGAACTCTGATACTGGTCGTAAAGGGACCGAACAGCCCGTATCAGGGGGTTCGGTACCACATACTCCCGAAGCACCCCCCACAGGACTCCCCCGAGGGACACGGTCGAACGCCTTCTCCAAGTCCACAAAACGCATGTAGACGGGTTGGGCGAACTCCCACGCACCCTCGAGGACCCTGCCGAGGGTGTCGAGCTGGTCCGCTGTTCCACGGCCAGGACGAAAACCACACTGCTCCTCCTGAATCTGAGATTCCAATTCCCGACGGACCCTCCCAATCCCATTTCCTCCCTGTGTGACCTTTTGACAATAAAAACCATACATGGGTAAAGACATGTCAGGCTGGCAAGAGGACCATCCAAACAACACCGCCGAGCAACTCAATCAGTTTACAGGAGGTGCATGAATGGCAGAAAAAGGAGGCCCCATTTTATGGGACGAGTGGCTTACTTGAGGACGAGTCTGAAGAGAACAGCCGTAGTGAGGATGACAAAGTTCGAGAACAGGACGGCCATGGCCTGAGGACCACAAAAACAAAACAAAAAACATAAATTCGGACCCAGTAGAGAGAAAATCAATATTTTCCATCATGTCCCTTCGAAGATTATTGTGGGATGAAAAAAAAATGCTGCCATGAAAAAAATGTCGGTTTTTTTGGTGTCACTTTGCCATTGTAGACATGTCTCTGGGCAAGGCACTTAACCCGCATTGCCTACGACTGAATGGCGGCGGTCAGAGGGGCCGTAGGCGTAGAATGGGAGCCACGCTTTTGTCAGACTGCCCCCCGCAGGGCAGTTGTGGCTACGCGAGTAGCTTACCACCACCAGGTGTGACTGTGGAGTCAACGCAGACTGCAGGAAAAATGGAAAGCATCTCTGAGTGTCTAGAAAGCGCGATATAAGTGTCATGCATTATTATTATTACAGATGACAATTCTGTTTTAATGTGATCATCCTGTGGCAAATTCCAACTACATTCATTTGACACAGCCTAAATGTGCGTGGCAAAAAAAAAAAAAAAATGCAATTCAAACTACAACCACAGTCTTAAACATTCACAATGAAAACCTAATAATGGAGCTTTATTATCCTTGTAGAGGCAAAATGTTTTCAAGATGGCTTCTGTACTGGATCTCGTTGGATTGTGGAGCGAGTAGAGGAACGTGACTTACAGGCTGCAGGTAGGTCATCACGTAGAAAATGATGAGGTTGTCCAGAAAGTAGAGGAACGCGGGGACGGCCCACTTCAACGAGCCGAGGAGCGCCGACGCGGAAGAGCAGCGCAGATCTCGGCAGGAGCGGCGCTCTGAGACCGGACGAAGAGTCGACATTCAGAGCCTGACTCGAAATTCTCATAGCAGCAGTCACATTCTCTCTTTGCCGTCACAGGGACGAGCAACGTGCTTAAGGGGGAAAAAGTCCACGTTTACCTCGGATAAACACCCTGAGAGACATCACCAGGCAGAAGAGCAGCTTGAGCGCCTCCGCCAGCATGTTGACGGACGCTGGGAGGAAGTCGTATTTGTCGTCTGCGCAAAGACCGCGGACGACACGTCAGATCGCAACCGTGCGACAACACGCTACACGGCCGTCTCCTCACCTGCGTTGGCGGAGAATTTAAGCAGCAGGATCCGACTGGTGCCCAGAGCGACAAAACTGCTGCCCAGGGCCAGCGTGTATGCCAACGAGCGCGAGCACGGGCGAGGGCAGCGCCGCTGGCACGCCATGCCAACTATAAACACAAAACAGCTTTCGCTTCAACGTTGCTGATGTCGTAGTGTCTTCAGGACATGAAAAAAATGCACTCCGACTCATCAGCTAATGCCATAACATGACACTTTGTTTGCCCACCTTGAATTAAACCCTTTGTGAAAATTTCGTTCAATGAAAATGAAACTAAACCTCCAACAAAAATGTCACCAAAAAGTGTAGACACTGAAATCTTGTCTCAACTTACTCAATGGGAATGGAATTGCAAAGTATGGCTGTTCGATGAACCAAAACAACACTGTGCTACATTTAGGCCCGATGTAACGAGACACACACCTTCCGAAAAGCTCAACTTCCATCTCGTCAGGCTCCTAAAAGTCTGGGGAATCATTCAGATGGTTTTTTTTGCCAAAGTAAGACTTTATGTTCGACTCCTGTTCTTTTTGGTCACCTTGGGTGCCATTTTTTCCCTGCAGTCTCTTCCTTATTGTTGTGTCATGAACCCTGACCTTAACTGAGGCAAGGGAGGCCAGCAGTTCTTCAGAAGTTGTCCGGAGTTCCTTTGTGACCTCCTGGATGAGTCATTGCTGTTCTCTTGGGGTAATCTCCTGGGAAGGTTCACCATTGTTCCATGTTTTCTCCATTTGTGGTTCATGGCAGTCCCTGTGGTTTGTTGGCGTCCTCAACCTTTTGAAATGGCTTTCCAGACTGCTAGCGGTCAATTACTTTATTCCTCAACTGTTCTGGAATTGCGGCACGGTGGGCGACCGGTTAGAGCGTCAGCCTCACAGTCCTGAGGACCCGGGTTCAATCCCCGGCCCCGCCTGTGTGGAGTTTGCATGTTCTCCCCGTGCCTGCGTGGGTTTTCTCCGGGCACTCCGGTTTCCTCCCGCATCCCAAAAACATGCATGAATTGGAGACTCTAAAGTGCCCGTAGGTGTGACTGTGACTGCGGATGGTTGTTTGTTCCTATGTGCCCTGCGATTGGCTGGCAACCAGTTGAGGGCGTACCCCGCCTCCTGCCCGATGACAGATGGGATAGGCTCCGGCACGCCCGCGACCCGCGTGAGGAGAAGCGCGACAGAAAATGGATGGATGGATGTTCTGGAATTTCTTCGGATCGTGTCATCTTGTTGCAGCTTTTTTAGATCTTTTGTCTGACTTGATTTTGACGGGACAGATTCCGTTTAAGTGATTTCTTGCTTGAAAAGGTCTGGAGGTAATCCGGCTCGGCTGTGATCAGTGAAAATGAACCCCAAAAATTTGATTAGCCACCATTAATTCATGCTTGAAAAAGGCGGGCCATTACTTTTTCACACAGGGCCAGGTAACTTTGAACAGTTCATTTCTCCTCAAAAAATAAAATCACCATTTCAAAACAACATTTTAAGTTCACTTGGGTTATATTTGTCTGAAATGTAATTTTTTTTGATGAGCGTAAACAAAGTCGGGAAACTATACAGAAATATAAGAATTTGAGAAGGGGGCCAATACTTTTTCAAGGCACTGTACGCTGCTGGCGCAGACAGATGAATAAAGATACGTTATTTGTCGTAAATAATTTCTGGACAAATTCAGTGAACTTGGCTAATTTCCCACAACCGCAGCACAGTGTTTGGGAATCATTGACCCACATGGACAAAATTGTTGGGACCTGTTAACGGGGAAAAAAAACACGGAAGCTTCGTTGTTGTGTCAAAGTGTACAAAACGATGCAAATAACAGCTGACACTTGCTTCGGCCGCTCAGCGTTCAAGCACCGCAGGAAAAGCAGCAAATGACACTTTGTCTTGAATAAGATGAGAGACCTAACAAAATTCAATCGTTGAAGCAAGACGCACCTGTTTTATTGCAATTCAGATTCGCCTCATCTTGGACGAAGGCGGAACAGTCAGGTTACTGTCATTTGGGGTCTCCGCAGATGTGCTTGCTTCCCGATACATCCGCGCAGGCGCAGTAGAGCCGCCTTCTTCTTCTTCTTCTTCTTCTTCTCTCGTGGATTTTGTGGGCGAGGAGGTGTGACGTCACTCCCGCTTGTGTGTTGAGGAGTGAGATCGACCAGCTGCTGCAGCTGCCGTTACGGTTTGTTTACCACTCCATAAATAAATAAATAGTGTCGTCGTAAAGGCCAACAATGTACAAAATCCAACAGAAATAAGAGAAACAGGCCTTCAGTTGTATTCTGTATGTTGTATATGGACCGCTATCAAAAACAAGTCACTGATAAACACGTCCGACTCCGAGCTGCTCCCCAATATGCGTCGAGAGCCGCCAAGAAAGCGGAAGTGACGCAATAGCTGCCGGGTCTGTTGCTGGCAGCTCAAACGTAACAAAACCCAGGGACAATGATTTTCTTTTTCTTTTTTGTACTGTACTCTTAAATTCCAGAGACTTTCTACATAATCGATGACTAAATTACATATTAACATACTGCGTATTGACCACGAAAAACAAGGCATTTCTAAACACATACGATGGCGTGGAAGGAGAAACAGCAGCGGGTCGAATGGGGCCGAGGCACCCGCGAGAGTTTCCGGGACACATCAGTGAAGTGACGCAACCTGCCTCGGAAGTGACGTAACCCAACCTCGCCCCGCTGCCACAAAATGCGCTAGCCCTTACTTATTGTATAAGGCTGTTTTAATGTAATCATACCACATTGAACAGTTGTGTCTATACGTATTTATTTGATTTTGAATTGTTGAACTCAATAAATATTGAAATGAATACAGAAATCTTTTTTTTTTTTTTTTTGTATAGCTTGGTCCTCATAGCAGCTATTCTGCATTGCAAAGAGAACCTGTATCTCAAATCCCTTACCTGGGTAAGTAAAGGTTAAATCAGTAAAAAAAAAAAAAAATGATAATAATAATGTAAATACATTTGATAATAGAGATGGAGCAAGCAGAAGTGGACTCAATGTACAGTATTGAACGCCAACTCAACGGCCAGATAAGGTTGCGATTTGATGTGCACGCGCAACCTATTTGGGAGGTCATTGAGACGATGAGATGCGGCCTTTGACCGACCGACGCGATCCGGACACGATCTGTCGGAAAACATTCAAATCATCTGAAATGTGCTTTAAAATGCGGGATCATGAGGCAACTATAACCATAGAATCCTTAATTGCTGCTATTGTAAGCTAGTGGCAAATAAATAAATACATACATAAATAAAGTGCTACTGATAACAGCAATACAAATAAAACAAAGCGGGGAAAAAAATGTTCCATCCATCCATTTTCAACAGCGCCTTATCCTGGTCAGGGTCACGCGGCGCTGGAGCCCATCCCAGCTGACTTCGGGCGAAAGGCGGACTACGCCCTGAACCGGTCGCCAGCCAGTCGCAGGGCCCATCTCGACACGCACAACCATTCGCACTCACATTCACACTGTCACCGAGTGGGAAAAAAAAACTGTTATTGGATTCAAATTTGAATCTATTCAAAACTTTGGATGTGTCAAACTAGTTGTTTCAAATGTATAGTGTATACTTCCAAAAAAAGAAAGGATGGTTTTTGCTTGTTCAATTCCGATTGCAGGGTGAACGCTGTCTCCCATAAAGAGTCACTTTTTTCTCTTCCCTTTTGACACAAACTTCAATGTGGCGACATATTACAAACGCGTATATGAGTCACTGCAGTGCACTTGAGGCCTCAATTAGAGGAGAGAATAAATATGCTGTGCAGAGTTCATCGCCCTGGTGTGTGTGCTCATCAGGGAGAGATAAAGTTCCCGGTGGACTTTTGTGTCACACAGAGCACAGCTCGGACACTTTTGGAAGATAGCGGACTCGCTCCACGCACAGACATGAGGCTTTGGGTCCGGACCGCAGGCGGAGGTCTCTTTGCCGTTCTCCTGCTGGCTCTTCTGGCCTCCTCCGCCGTCCACGTTGGAGCCAACCAGCAGGACCAAGCCAGGAAAAGACAATACTACATAGCTGCCGTGGAGATCGACTGGAACTACAATGGCAACGACACGCGCAGGTAACAACTGTTTGCACTTCACTATGACATTGTTCATTATTACGGCGTAACTTCCAAAGCGGCGCACATTCTGTTCCGTGACGCTGGTTGAAACAATGACAACTGAAATGTTCCCTGTTAGAATAACTTTATTCACTATACAGGCAATGTACTACTGTAGAATAAAAAAACAAAATGAAGCAAAAGTACTCACCAATTGACAGAACTGAGATGCAGAGGGAACAGGAAGCTTTCTCCAGAGTGACAATGTCACCCAGTGCCGTTTTCCAGGATCTATGTTTATAGGCTCCTGTTCTACAGTGACACCACAAAAAGCCAAATAAAAAGGACAAGACAAAGACCTTGATGTCAAAGAGTTGATGTCAGGTACAGGTTGTCATCTTGTGTTGCACATGGATTTAAAAGGTTTTCAAAAATAATACAGAAAAAATAAGCTTCCAAATATATACTACTAATACATACATACATACATACATACTATTTGTCCTACTGACAAGGAGTATGTATTTGCTTACTTAAACTTTCCTCTTCTGTGATTTGATTATTTCAGTCAGATTTCACTTTTGATTTTATTTTTTATAGAAGACCCGGCTGATTTCTTTAAATATGTCATTTTTGGATTTCAGTTTTCTTTAAGTTAAAAACAAACCTCCTTGATGTGTGGTTTTCACTTTCATTTGTTTGTTTTTGAAAACTATCAGCTGGGTCCTCTCCAGAAATAAAAGAAAGAAGTTGAATGCACAAATCATAGAAAATGTTCCAGATCTTGAAGGAAATATGTCCCCCATTCGACGCTCAATGAGCTGCGCCTCCGAGATTCGCTGACTTCACACTTCTGTTTGAAGCCATAGATTTCCAGTCCAACTCCAAATTGGACCACTTTAGTGTATTTGCAATGATTTTCAACTCCTGTTTGGAGTCTGCTTTAGAATCTTGCAATGATGATTGTAAGTGATGAAAACAATACACTATGTGCTGTTTTTCTTTGATTGTGTGACGCTGGAAGTGTGGCTGATTCCATATCTCTTGTTGACGCGAGACGCGACCCGACGTGGACAGCTTGACTTTTCCCGGCGACTGAGGTTTCTGGTTATGTTTCCTGTTACTCCTCAGGTTCGGTCGCACTTACAAGAAAGTGGTTTTCCGGGAGTACGAGAAAGACTTCACACGGGCAAAGGCTCATGACCCCTCGTTAGGTAAACGCATTTCAACATTTCTGAACGCAATTATCATCGTTGTCACAAAATGCTTTTGCTGGCGAGATGAGCATAGCGGCTTTTTGAACACAGAGTAGCCTGCACAGCCTTGTTTTTTTTGTTTTTTTTACACATACAGTGAAGCCGCCTTTATCATGAGGGATGCCCCCCCGCGCGCGCGATAGCTACAAATGTGCCAAGTGCAAGTCTAGTATCATGGAAATTCGGACTTGCCAGTATCCTGTAAAAAACACAACAAATGATCTCTTCAAAGCCTTGATATAGCGGGGTTCATTGTATTTTCAATGGCAACTGAAAGTTCATATTACATATTATTATTATTATTATTATGTATCACACAAAAACACCACTTAGGAATATTTTAGATTGTGGTGTTAAGAAGGAAAGTTGAATGTACAATAAAATATGATGGTGATATTTTGCCTATGATAATATTATGATACTTATGCACATATTTAATCATAGGTACAGTATAATAGAGAAACATTTGTGATACACCACAGCATGGATATTGATGCAATATATTGTGATATTGATATTTTGTCTCAGCATTAAAGATAACACAGAAGGAATGAAAATAATACTAGAGTAGTACGACCCCAATTCCAATGAAGTTGGGACGTTGTGTTAAACATAAATAAAAACAGAATACAATGATTTGCAAATCATGTTCGACCTATATATAATTGAATACACTACAAAGACAAGATATTTCATGTTCAAACTGATCAACTTGATTGTTTTTAGCAAAAAATCCTGAACTTGGAATTTGATGGCTGCAACATGTTCCAAAAAAGCTGGGACAGACAGGCTCCCGTTTCCCACTGTGTTACATCACTTTTTCTTTTGACAACATTCAATAAACGTTTGGGAACTGAGGACGCTAATTGTTGAAGCTTTGCAGGTGGAATTCTTTCCCATTCTCGCTCGATGTACAGCTTCAGCCGTTCAACAGTCCGGGGTCTCCGTTGTCGTATTTTACGCTTCATAATGCGCCACGCATTTCCAATGGGAGACCGGTCTGGACTGCAGGCAGGCCACTCTAGTACCCGCACTCTTTTACCACGAAGCCACACTGTTGTAATAAGCAGGGGCGTCCATGAAAAAGACGTTGCTTGGATGGCAGCATATGTTTCTCCAAAACCCGTATGTACCTTTCAGCCTGAATGGTGCCTTCACAGATGTGTAAGTTACCCATGCCATTGGCACTAACACAGCCCCATACCATCACAGATGCTGGATTTTGAATTTTGCGTCCATAACAGTCCGGATGGTTCTTTTCCTCTTTGGCCCGGAGGACACGACGTCCACAATTTCCAAAAATAATTTGAAATGCGGACTCGTCGGACCACAGAACACTTTGACAGACATCAGTCCATCTTAAGATGAACTCGGGCCCAGAGAAGGTGGCAGCGTTTCTGGGTGTTGTTGATAAATGGCTTTTGCTTTGCATAGTAGAGTTTCAAGTTGCACTTCCGGATGTAGCGCCGAACTGTATTGACTGACATTGGTTTTCTGAAGTGTTCCTGAGCCCATGCGGTGATATCCTTTACACATCGATGTCGGTTTTTGATGCAGTGCCGCCTGAGGGATCGAAGGTCACGGGCATTCAATGTCGGTTTTCGGCCTTGCCGCTTCCATGCAGTGATTTCTCCAGATTCTCTGAACCTTTTGATGTTATTATGGACCGTAGATGATGAAATCCCTCAATTCGTTGCAATTGGACGTAGAGGAACATTGTCCTTAAACTGTTGGACTATTTTCTCCCGCACTTGTTCACAAAGAGGCGAACCTCGTCCCCTCTTCGTTGCTTGTGAATGAGTGAGCAATTCAGGGAAGCTCCTTTTCTAGCCAATCACGGCACCTGCCTGTTCCCAATGAGCCTGTTCACCTGTGGGATGTTCCAAGCACGTGTTTGATGAGCGTTCCTCAACTTTCTCACTCTTTTTTGCCACCTGCCTGTGCCAGCTTTTTTGGAACGTGTTGCAGCCATCAAATTCTAAGTTCAGGATTATTTGCTAAAAACAATAAGGTTCATCAGTTTGAACATTAAATATGTTGTCTTTGTCGTGTATTCAATGAAATATAGGTTGAACATGATTTGCAAATCATTGTATTTTGTTTTTATTGATGTTTACCAACTTCATTGGAATTGGGGTTGTAATATCTCATAATAAATGAGAATTACTTCAATTGTTCTGTCATATTTTGTCTTGAATTTCGTGTGGCCCCTGACCGGAAAAAGTTTCAAGCTGAGTCAGCAATAATCCTGCAGGAAAAACATTGATGGCTCGGGATGAATGTTAATTGAGTTTTTCTTCACCCGCAGGTTTGCTCGGACCCACGCTGAGGGCCGAGCGGGGCGAGATCCTGGTGGTCACGTTCCGAAACATGGC
This sequence comes from Phyllopteryx taeniolatus, assembly GCF_024500385.1. Taxonomy (NCBI): domain Eukaryota; kingdom Metazoa; phylum Chordata; class Actinopteri; order Syngnathiformes; family Syngnathidae; genus Phyllopteryx; species Phyllopteryx taeniolatus. The sequence goes on along the minus strand of NC_084513.1, from coordinate 22,320,410 downwards.
GTCAGAACCGCACAACCTCCACCCACATGGAATTGCTTACGGGAAACAGTCCGAGGGTGAGTTGACTTCCTGTTCAAGCAAACCGCGGTGGACCACTATGACGTGCGTGCTTGCCTTTGTGTGCTGCTCAGTTTGCAAGTCGTAGTTCCAAAAAGCACGCAAAGTTGATCAGCACAACAAACAAGGTTGTTTGTTTTGTTTTAAAATATTAACCGGCGCAAGCAGACGAAGTCCAACATGAGGCAGACTTTGCGAACACCAACTGGGGGCGGAGGAAGCAAATGAAACCTAACGTTACTTTACGGAGGGAAGCGTAAATGTGAGACATTCCAGGATGATGAAACATTGAAGCGCTAAAATGTCGCGGCCAGTCCAGCGCCAAAACAAGCAAACGGTAGGTAGCATTCAAAAATCACTTGAGTTCTTGCCATACATTCAATAATGCGTTGAAAATGTTAACCTTGTGTCAAACATGCACTGATTGGACTTTAGCTACCTCCGTAACATGTGCAACACATCATGAAAATCAATAGGTTTCTTGCACCCCAAAAGGGTACGTCGCCGGCGCCCTGGCTAAATTTGGCTGGGGGGGAAAAAAAAACTCACCAGGAGAGCTGAGAAGAAGAAGAAAACAAAACAATCAGGCGTCATTAGTCATTCAAAATCAATAGTGTTCTTATTATCGTATTTAATGACTGTCAGAAATGCTACCACATACTTGACTGGACTGATTCAACTTTGACCGAAAAAAGGCTGGAATTTGAAATCTGATCGGTTCAGGAAGCATTCCCATTGCTAAAATTGTTCAAATATCATCAGACGGCGCTACTGATTCTGAAGGCCGCAAAAGGCAGATTATCTTCACATGGCAACACATCGAAGCTGGAATCTGATTGGACAACAAAAAGCTACCGTCCATATACACGTACTGGAAGCAGTGCAGCGAGGCGAGGAGAATAGACTGTTGGCAATAAATTCATATACAACGTCATTTCATGGAACAATATCATTTAGGGTGTAAATGTAAGTCAGTGCGTCTGTACAATGTTTAGGCCAGCAGAGGACGTCTCGCTGGGCCTGACGGCTCACTGCTGCTTGGAGCTGATTAGTGGACAACTGAGGACGACGACGATGATGATGATGATGATGACGATAATGATGAGGACGATGACAATGATGACGACAACGATGATGACGATGATGACGATGACAACGATAACAATGATGACGTTGATGACAATGATGATGACAACGATGACAATGACAATGATGACGACGATGACAACGACGACGATGATGACAACAATAATGATGACGATGACAATGACAATGATAACGCCGATGATGATGATGATAATGATAATGATGACGACGGCGATAACGACGTCGATAACGATGATGACAACAATGACGATGACGACGACGATGACGACGATGACGACGATGACGACGATGACGACGATGACAACAATGACGACGATGATGATGATGATGATGACGACGATGATGACGATGGTGATAACAACGATGTTGCAGGAGCGCACTACTTTGACAACACGTCACAAAAAGAGAAGGAGGACGACGTGGTAAAAACGGGTGGCGAGCATGTGTACTCCTGGGAGGTGACGGCCGACGTTTCGCCCGAACCCGACGACCCTGCCTGCCTGGTCTACTCGTACGTGTCCCACCTGAACCCAGTAGAGGACTTCAATTCGGGCCTCGTGGGCGCTTTGCTCATCTGCAAGAACGGTGAGAACGTTTGACATTTGAAAGGAAGCCCAACGCGCACGACGAGCGCGCCTTCTTCTTCTCTTGGGCGCAGGCAGCTCGGACGAGTCGGGGGCACGGGCCGGCGTCAAACGGGAGCTGGTCCTGCTCTTTGGGGTCTTTGACGAGCGAGAAGGCATCTACAAGCCCAAGGACCGATCCTTAGACCACGTCCACTACACCATTAACGGCTACACCGAGGGAGCGCTACCCGGTGAGACGTGTTGGGCCGTATCGCACTAGAAATCACTTCCTGTCCCGCTGCAAACCAGCTCGCACCGACAAATGTCCGATGACTTCCTTGCTGGAGGTAATCGTAACTTCCAGGAACGTTTCACAAACCCAATCGACAGGGGGACAATATTTGTAGATGAAAAACTCAAATTGAACACAATTCAAGTTGATCTCATTTCAAAGCAATCGTTCCCGTAGAGATCGCAGGATATGTTCCAGACACTGCTGGTCCTAGAACAACTTTTTATTCTCCAAAAGGAGAATAAAACATTACACACAAGCATAGATTGTCTTTTCTTTGTGGAAACAAACAATCAATATTCGTGGAGTTTAGTTGAGGACCTTCTTTGCCTCTTCTTGCTCTTAATTATGCCTTCGTGCTGCCCAGTACGTCGAACTATACCGAAGGCACCCGACTCAACATTTGGACTTCCGTGTATATGTAAAAAACAATTGTGTAATCAAACGATTGCCACAAATGACATTTGATTTTCTGTTTAATGGTTATGGTTGATTTTTTCCTCTTCGCTCTCACAAAACACGAAAGAAAAAACCGGATCCTTCGGAACAAGGATGGCCACCGTTTTTCCACTGAGGGCCACATACCGCAAGTAAGGAAGAGGAGGGCCCGCTCGCTGAACTGTTTTTTTTTTTTTTTGCAGGTTTGAGCGTGTGCGCCTATTCCTCGGTCAGCCTTTACCTGCTGGGCATGAGCTCCGAGCCCGAGCTGTTCTCGGCGCACATCGCCGGGCAGGTGCTGCGGCACATGGGTCACAGGGTTTCGTCCGTGGGCCTCATCAGCGGCTCCTCTGCCACCGCCAGCCTGGTGCCGGCGCACTTGGGCCGCTGGATGCTGTCCTCGCACGTGCTCAAGCACATTGAAGGTCAGTAAAGAATGATGATGGTTTTAAAAGGAGGCGAATGCTTTAGCTTTGAACTGATTTCTTCATTTGAATGTATCTATCCATTATTTTGATGCTATTGCATCGTATGCTGTCCTGTTGTGGTTTGGCCTTTTGAGCCTTTTACGTTTCACTCCAGTCCCCTCCAAGCTGGGAGGTGTCTCGGGTCTGCCGGCGGGAATGCCGACCTACAGTTCCCCCGTTGCACAGTGTGGCGAGTCCATCCCGGTCGACCCGGGTCACGGTGGTCTCCGCGGCGGCGGGCTGCGGCACCTCTCGGCGTGGACGGCTCCCTCGGGTTGTCTTTCCTCACCTGAACCCTCAGTGCCTTGCCAATCGTGGAGCGATATGTGCTGTGTGCGTCTACGTGCGGATGTGTGTGTTTTGTGTTTCTATGTGGGGATGGGAGGGTGGCTTTTTGTATATTTTATTTTTGTTTTTGTTTTTATCTCTGTAAAGCACTTTGTTTCTTTCTTTTCTGTATGAAAAATGCTCCACAAATCCATTTGATTTGATATACACGTGAGCATTTTTGCGACATCGGCTTAACTAACAAACGTATTGCAGCGGGCATGCACGCCTTCTTGGATGTGAACCAGTGTGAGGGCATCAAAGCACCACGCCAGACGGTGACCTTCGAGCAAATACGCGAAAGGAGGGAGTGGAAATACTACATCGCTGCTGAGGAGGTCGTGTGGGACTACGCACCTAATATGCCCGAACACATTGACGAGTAAGACATCGGGGCTAATAAATGCTTTACGCGCATTCAAAGCAGTCTGACTGCGGCAGCACTGCACTGTACGCGTTACCGCTTAAGACTTTTTTTTTTTTTTTTTTAAACTTGTTACAGTGTTAACGTTTTCTATAGGTATGACTGTGAAAACGTTAACATTGCATTACATGGGCAGTATGAGTCTTAAATTTTGTCCTAATATTTATGGTGATTAACTGAGTTTTACACAAATGATTGTGACAGATCGTCGACCGTAGAGGTTCCAATGTTAATCTGAAGAATCTTTGTTTTCTCTGAATATTTTCCCGTAGGAGCTACAAGTTCCAGTACCTGCAACAGTCCTCAACTCGCATCGGCAGGAAGTACAAGAAAGCCGTGTACACACTGTACAACGAGTCCTTCACAGAACGAATCGAGAACAAGCAGAGGAAAAGCGAGCTCGGCATCTTGGGTCCAGTAATAAGAGCGCAAGTCAGAGACGTCATCAAGGTGAAACCACATTGATGTCAACTCAACTTACTTAGCGCTCACTAAGATCCCCTTTCGACAGATTGTATTCAAGAACATGGCCTCCAGGCCGTACAGCATCTATCCACACGGACTGACAATCGAAAAGTCAGAAGAGGGCGTGAACTACCCAGAAGGAGGTAGCGCGTCTCTCTTCACACGTTTGAAGTGAAATTCTTGTCAACTGTGACTGTGATACGAACGCGGCCGTGTTCGCCAGGCAACAAGACGCATGCCGTCCGGCCGGGCGAGACGTACACGTACGTTTGGCGAGTGGCTGAGGAGGACGGGCCTCTGAAAGGAGACTCCAGGTGTCTGACGCGGATGTACCACAGTGCCGTAGATACGCCACGCGACATAGCCTCGGGTCTGATCGGACCCCTTCTCATCTGCAAGAGTCAGTCGCTCAATGTCAGGAATGTACAGGTAAAACAACGAAGTCGAGGAAGAGTTTTTCCCTCTTTATCAAAAGTTGTAGAGGCACTTGTCACTTTACAGTGAAATTTGTTCTCTGCGGTCAACCCATCGACTGAGGAGCAGACAGTGGAAACCGTGAAGCCCTTTGGGACTGACCTTCATCAATGTAACTAACTGGAAATGACCTTAACCTTCGGACCTTCGGGAGAAATGTAAACTCAGAGAAATTCCCCAAAGTCAGGGGTTAAGAGACGACAATGCTTGTATACCTTCCTACAATGAGGCAGCATTTTTCCACCATGTCGCAAAAAAAGGGGTATCAAAATAGCCCATCCATATCAGAGACCACAGTATTAAGACCAGTTGTACAGTGGAGGTACTGCAGTGCACTGATTAGTCGATTTGATTCCAGCTTTGACATCTGACGGGGTCTTTCAGAAATGGTCTCGGTTTTCTCCGTGTGTTCCGAACAAAAACATCAGCTTCATTCCCACCCAGTTCCATTGTCAATTTGCAGATACAGTACATGATCGGGATTTAGTCCCCTGGCTCTATGCTATCTTTGATCGATTCTATGAAAAAAAACAGACAAAAAACAACAGCTCATCATGTACAGGTACTATTCCAAACCATCCTTCCAAACCCAACTCAACTGTACTGCTTGGCTCAAGTGTGGCTCTAATAAAGATAAAGATAGAATTTTGACAAATGATTTGTGTCTAACAGGTCAAATCAGACAAGGAGCAACAGGCCATGCTTGCTGTCTTCGATGAAAACAAGAGCTGGTACCTGGACTACAACATTAGGCACTTCTGCGATCGATCCCGAGTTAACAAGGCGGACCCCAACTTTTACAAGTCCAATGTCATGCACAGTACGTCAAAATGTAATCTTACTGGATGTTGGCACACTCATAGTTGAGCCACATTTGCGTCCCAACAGCTATCAATGGCTATGTGTATGAGAGCGGACCACTCTTGGGCTTCTGCAACGGTGAAGTGGCAACATGGCATGTGTCCAGCGTGGGCGCACAGGACTACATTCAGACGGCGACAGTCTACGGCCACACATTTGAACTGAATAACCGCATGGAAGATATCCTCAGCCTCTACCCCATGACTGGAGAGACCATTACGATGCGCATGGAAAACATAGGTCTTTTGACAAGAACTCTTCAAAAATCTGTATAAAAATTGAGACTGACTAAAAATTGTTCCTCTCTTCCTGACCAGGTGTTTGGCTTCTGGCGTCGCTGAATTCCCACGAGACAACTAAAGGAATGCACCTAAAGTTCCAGGATGTCGAGTGCTTCCGTGACCACCACTATGAGTACAGTGACTATGAGGAGCCAGGAAAAATGGAGTTTGATTTGTGGAAGCCCCCAAGTAGGAACGAACTCTTGAATAGGAAGGAGGAGGAAATGAAGAAGCCAAAAGAGCCTACCACTAGCACAACGGTGACTGATGACTACACAGAGATGTTTGCCACTGAATTGGGCCTCAGGTCACTGAAGAATCAAGCTTCAGTGGAGAGTGTGGAGAAGCTGGACTTGTCTTTCCTCGACTATGACGCTGTTGATGTGCAAGATGGAAAAGCCACAATAAGGACAAAAAACCCGATATGCGGTAGTCTAAGCGTGTCACGAGATGAAGGCCCAAAAAGCAGTGCTTCCGGGTTGGCTTCGAGTCTCGATAATGACGCCGCGTCCAAGATGGAAACAACAACACTTTATAACAGAACACTTTCATCAAAGTTTGGGAACATATCAACCGAGGCTACCAATCAGACTGAAACAACAGCTGTAAGGTCCACGTTAGATGCTGGAAAATGTAATAGAACCTTGACAAGTAACAATCTGACCTCTATGGGCTCGGAGGGGAAATCCGAAGAAAGACTGACACGAGGGGATGCGTTTCCCTATTTCGACACGAGCAACATTAGCAGCCTGGACAACCACAACGGGACTGTAGTTGATACTGTCCAAAGAGATAACGCAAGCAGTGCCCATGAGTGTGGCCCCCAGAGGGATTCAACCAAATCCAAGTCAGCACAGAGTGCCAAATCTGTTCTTGAGCAGTCAAATGGTACAACCCCCTTGAACAAGACTCAGATCACGGGTATCTTGCAGCCCACCGCCGATCTCAGCTCAGAAGACTTCAATGATTCAGAAAGCAGTGAGAAAGTGTTTATATACCTCAAACAAAACCACACAGAGGTGATTAAATCCACTGCTGTGAGGACAGAGAGTCACAACTGGACTTACGACGGAACTGAACGGAATGAAAAAGTACCAATGGAGATTCCAGACTATATGGTGAAATACATGAAGAAGGAAACCCCGACACCCAAAAAGATCCCCAAGATCAAGAGGGTGAACCTTCGACAGAAGCCTCAGAAAGGCCAGGGCATGAAAACGAGAAAGAGAAAGGTATACAAGCCGGAGGTCACAAGAGGTCTACCCTTCTCTCCTCGTGGATTCAACCCTAACATAACCCCAAGGGGGTCACGCCCCGCTTCACCGAAAGCCATCTCAGATGAGGAGGAGCTCATTAACATGCCTGTGGTCATCGGTGTGCCCCGGCCCGATTTCAGTGACTATGAGTTTTACGTTCCGGGAGATGAGCCTGACCATTTATTGTTAGACAGGCAGGATTTGAAGGCAGACGAATACGAGTATGTGAACTACAAAGACCCCTACAGCAGTCATCAAGACATCAAGAACTTCAACATAGAGGAGACCAATAAATACTACTTAAAGCACTCAGGGCCGAATGTCAAGATGTACTTCATTGCTGCAGAGGAGGTCGAGTGGGACTACGCTGGCAATGGACAGAGGTAAGCTTAGACGTTACCGCAAACTTTCAATCAAAGTCAAATGATCAAAATCGCAATCTATTGCAACAGAAGGCAGATAAGGCTACAGCAAAGCACTCGCAACACTAAGTTCAAGAAGGTGGTATTCCGCGGTTACACGGATGGGCTTTTCAGAACTCCTGAAATCCGAGGCGAGAAGGAACAGCATCTTGGCATCCTCGGGCCTGTCATCAAGGCGGAGTACGGACAAAGCATCATGGTAAGCGTCAGTAAAATCCATGTGCTGCTCTTGTGATGCATCTGTTGAAGCTGCGTTACTCCGTCTGTAGGTGGTGTTCAGAAACAAAGCCAAACGTGCGCTTTCCTTACACCCGAATGGGGTTACCTATAACAAGTGGACAGAAGGTCTGTCCTATGAGGATAGCTCCAAGCCCTGGTACAGAGATGATAATGAGGTTCCACCCAATGGCAACTTCACATATGTCTGGAAGGTCCCCCGAAAGCCTGCACACAGGCCAGATGAGCCTTACTGTCAGACTTGGACCTACTATTCTGGTGTTAATCCTGTGAGTAGCGCATACATTTGTCTTGGAGGAAGGGGTCACTGGTTGTGGAGTGGAGATCGATGACCCACTCAGCGATTGTACTTGTGGGTGTGAATGTGAATCGTTGTCTGTTTTCATCGGCAATGACTGGCGAACAATCCAAGGTCTTTCACCTACAGTACGAACCAGATTACCCATGGGAGAAGTCAGAGAAGATGGATGGATGGATACACATTAACATGTACAGTATTTCTCTTCAGGAAAAGGACATCCATTCCGGCTTGATCGGACCTTTGCTGGTGTGTCCAGAGGGCACGATTAAGAATGTGACGAACACAAGAGAGTTCACGTTGCTCTTCATGACCTTTGATGAGTCGCAGAGCTGGTACTATGAGGAGAATCGCGAGAACATGCAGCAGAAAAGACAAAGAGGAATTCTGGAGCCTATCCTCAAAGAAAACCTCCTGTTCCATTGTAATCATGAAGCCCACAATAGGATCCTTGGTCCATCAATCCAATCTTCAGATTGATGTAAATTCAGTGCGAATATTAAAAGTAACTGTATGATGTTTCTACAGCCATCAATGGTATCACATATAACCTTAAGGGCCTGAGGATGTATACCAACCAGCTGGTCCGCTGGCACCTGATCAACATGGGCTCCCCCAAAGACTTCCAGAGCATCCACTTCCACGGACAGACGTTCCTCCACACGACGACCACCAGAAACAGACACGCAGTCTACCCGCTGCTTCCTGGTACACAACATCTTCCTCACTAAGCATCCGGGGGGCATGCCAGTTGAACGATAACTGCTATGTTCAGGAGGTTTCGCAACCCTGGAGATGTATCCTTCCAAGCCTGGCCTGTGGCAGCTGGAGACAGAAGTTGGCTGCAACCAGCAGCGAGGGATGCAGACACTCTTCTTAGTCCTCGATAGCGGTACTAACTACTCAATAAACGCAACCTCCGCTAGTACGCTGAATTCTTTTAGTATACTGTATAGTCACATGGTTCTTGCATGTGTTCTCCAAGACTGCTACCATCCCTTGGGCTTGCAATCGGGCAGTGTGAAAGACGAGCAGATCACAGCCAACAACACTCGAGGTAGTCACAGCACCACCGAGCTCCACTGATCTCAGGTAGATGTACAAAGCCAGACAGGATCACACAATGGTACTATTTCCAACTTTGAAGGATACTGGGAGCCACATCTTGCCCGGTTGAACAATAAAGGCAAATACAACGCATGGAGCACAGACCAGAGCAACAGTTTTATTCAGGTATGTCCACACGGATCGGATCCAGGCAATGCGAAAAATGTCGGATACTCACCTGTCCTCTGCCGGGATACAGTTGGACTTTCTGCGTCCCGTGGTGATCAGCCAGGTGGCCACACAAGGAGCCAAACAGCTCTTCCAATACCAGTTTGTCACAAATTACTCCATTTCCTACAGCAACGACCGCAGGAGATGGGTCCTCTACAAGGGTGACAGCATTTACCCAATAAAGGTCGGGAGGGTTTGGAACGCTACACTATTGGACATTTCACCAGGACGTCACACACGACGTCCAGTACTTCCGGGTGGCAACACTAGTAAACAAATGATTAGAGCCAGGAAGAGCGGTTGAGAAACTCGGGTACACGAGTTGAATGATGATTTCAGCCTTTTCTGCTGCTGTAGTCGAATGTGTGAAGTGTCAGTTGAAAAGCAGTTTTGAAGTGAGGCTCAATGGCGGCCATCATTTACATTTCAACAGGTAACAGGCACTCTAAAATAGACACGGAGGAAATTCAGACACTGCTACCATGATCATTGCTAAATAGTTTTTTTTGAGGAAATCGAAAAATGTAAAAACGTATTTGGCGGCGCAACCCCAGACACAACAAGTCTTTGTCATCGTTTTAGTTCAGGTCAGCGGTAGTCATTCTCTGTTGCGCCACCCAGAAGTACCTATTGTTTACAAAGCCTCTCAAATGGTTTATATTTACTCTCTACACCTGCAGAGCGAGTACAAAACGCTATAGTAGGGAAAAAGCGGTGACATTGCTGTATCGACAGGTGTTTCCTGGGAACCGGGAAGCTTACGTGACAAAAACAAACACCTTTTCCCCACCGGTGATCGCACGCTTCATTCGGCTCCACCCTGTGCACTGGTACAACATGGCCACAGTGCGCATGGAGTATTACGGCTGTGAGCTCGACGGTAAGTTTAGAAGACGTGGCAGGATTTGACACGCTCCGGGTTGACGTGGGACATTGGCAGTTCGCTTCTTCTCGGCTTCTCAGGCTGCTCAGTGCCTCTCGGGATGGAGAACGGACTGATCGAGGACCGTCGCGTCACGGCGAGCTCTGTGAACTCCAACTGGTACTTCGGACCCTGGAGTCCCTCCTTTGCTCGCCTCAACAAACAAGGAGCCGTCAATGCCTGGCAAGCTAGGGTAAGGGACGTCTCAAATTCCGTGAGCGCAGGCACCTAAAACGGCGATTTGTGTTTTAAGCAGTATAGAGACATGAAGCAGTGGCTTCAGGTGGAGCTGGCGGACGTCATGAAGATCACGGGGATTATCACGCAAGGAGCCAAGTCTCTGGGGAAAGAGATGTACGTCACATCGTACACTCTCAAGTACAGCGACAATGGAATCCACTGGCACGACTACACGGAGGACGACGACCGACCGGCTAAGGTACTTACTTCACTCTCCTGTTGGTGGATGAAGACCAGGGGCGAGTCTGGGTCAAGTACTTTGGCTGGGCTGGGCCCATGACTTCGTTTTGGAAAGTACCTATCCTACCCGGAAATTTGATCACATTTTTTAGACCTTGAAAAAGAGGCTTTGGTGGATGACCCAAAATAGGGACAGCCTCGCCACTAATAGATAATAATTATTATTATCATTATTATATCTAGACCGGTTAGAGCGTCCGCCTCACAGTCCCGAGGACCCGGGTTCAATCCCCGGCCCCGCCTGTGTGGAGTTTGCATGTTCTCCCCGTGCCTGCGTGGCTTTTCTCCGGGCGCTCCGCTTTCCGCCCGCATCCCCAAAACATGCGTGCGAGGTTAATCGGAGACTCTAAATTGGCCGTAGGTGTGAATGTGAGTGCAAATGCTTGTTTGTTTGTATGTGCTCTGTGATTGGCTGGCGACCACTCACATTCACACCTACGGGCAATTTAGAGTCTTCAATCAACCTAGCGTGCGCGTTTTTGGGTTGTGGGAGGAAAGCGGAGAACCAGGGGAAAAGCCACGCAGGCACGGGGAGAACATGCGAGCTCCACACGGGCGGGGCCGGGTTTTGAACCCTCAACCTCACAACTGTGAGGCAGATGTGCTAACCGGTCGTCCATCGTTCCGCCGCTCCAGGTGTCTAATGAGCTTATTAGCTAATAGCTTGGCAGGCCGCAGAATTACAAGTCAGTGGCGACACGTCGTAACATCGAGCAATTCAAGAGGAGCCGCTGAAGCATCGGCGTGTGGTCAAGTGTCACTTCATAGATTGTGTCGCGCTTGGAAATCAAGCATTAGCTGCTCATTGGCGTTAACACAGCTGCAAATGTGGGTAGCGCTTCTGCCCATAGATAAGAAGACGAGAAGCCAGCGCGCCGTGGCATCCCGGCTAACGTGTTGGGAAGATGAAGTCCGAACATTTTTTGTCATTGCCAAAGCATGTGCTCTGCTATCACCACGGAACACTTTTTCTGAGGACGAATTCATAGGGTGGGCTTAGTGAAGTTTTGGGTGGGCTTGAGCCTAACCCAAAATAAGGCTGGTGCACTGATGACGACTCTCCATGGGATTGTAACCTGCCTCTCTGCGCTTTTTCCCCCCGAATTCAGATCTTCTTTGGGAACACCGACAACAACGAACATGTCAAGAATTTTATCTACCCGCCCATTTTTTCCCGTTTCGTCCGAATCGTCCCCCGAACCTGGACGGCCTCCATCACGCTGCGGGTCGAGCTGTTGGGCTGCAACTTCGAGTGACGCCGAGCGACCTTCGAGCGACCTTCACGCCGCTGCCTTAGCCATCCAAAGATTCTGCATTTCCAAACATGACCATTCTCACTCGCTCCGACTATTTCCCCCCTATCCATATCGCTTAATAAAATCACCCAAATATTAGGAACAGCTCTCTTAATGATGCAGTAGAATTGCAAACTACGAGAATGTTATTAATGCATCTTAAGCAGCGGCAATCTACCTACCTCAAAGACGTATCTATCTCTCCATCCATCCATCTAACCCAGCTATCAGTGGTGGATGGTCAGGATCGAAGTACATATTGCATACTGTGCGTATATATATATATTATAAACAAGTGTCTGGGACAGAGAGTGCGCTGCGTTGCGGCCATCTCCGACCGTGCGTTTCGAGTTATCCATATTTCTGACACAGCGAGCTTCCATACCGTACACGTCTCATGAGCTGCAACGAGTAAAGTTGGTTGAGGACGATACACTGTGTACAGTATGACATGAGATGATTTATGACTTTTATCCATCCGTGAAAAGGAATGTACATGACTAACAACTAACTAGAAAGACAATACATTTCAATGTTGTTAAAAATCAGAGTTGTGGCACGGTGGAGGACCGGTTAGAGCGTCCGCCTCAAAGTTCTGAGGACCCGGGTTCCATCCCCGGCCCCGCCCGTGTGGACTTTGCATGTTCTCCCCGTGCCTGCGTGGCTTTTCTCCGGGCGCTCCGCTTTCCTCCCGCATCCCAAAAACATGCATGAAGACTCTAAATTGCCCAGGTGTGAATGTGTGCGCGAATGGTTGTTTGTTTCTGTGTGCCCTGCGATTGGCTGGCGACCGGTTCAGGGTGTGCCCCGCCTCCTGCCCGATGACAGCTGGGATGGGCTCCGGCACGCCCGCGACCCGCGTGAGGAGAAGCGCGACAGAAAATGGACAAATGACATCAGAGTGTAAAAAAGCCAACACCGACGTCTTCTCACGAGGCCCGGAAGGTGTCGCTTGTGGCACGTCCGCCGTCGAGGCCCGTCGTCAAGCATCACCCTCGCGAGGGCCGCCGCAAACGGACGCCACGCCGCCTCGATCCCTTTGCGGACGCCGCGGGTGTGAAAGTCTCGGCGGGGACGTTGAGGGTGCGAGGCCGAACCGCTGGTCTCTGCTGACGAGCGGCCGCCCACCTTTGAAGGCGGGGGGCACATTTTCGTGCCGCCGGGGTTAGGCTGCTGAATTTCTTGACATTGCAAGTCAACGGGTGTAAAAAATAGATATATCCAAAATCAAAAATAAAAAGCTCCAAATGCAACGCCTTCTTAAGGACTAGAGCTTCGACACCGGAGGGCCACGAGGGTTCGAGTCCCGCTGCGGACAAAAGGAAAACGGCGACTTGAGGTCAGCTGCTTCCTGCCGACTGCCGAGATGCCTTTGGGCAAGCCGGCCACGCCCGAGAGCTGCAGGTTCATTTCACTTTCTGGCACACCCGCGTTTGTGTGATCGGGTTGTCTCATCTGCGTGGTGCGCACCGCGCAAATACACAACAGCGTGAGAGTTGAATTTCCTCTGGAGGGATGATTTGGCCTTCCCGTGTGACCCTTTCTCCGGCTTCCTCCCAAATTCCCAAAAGATGCGCGTTATGTTCATTGAAGACGAAATGTGGGTTAGGGTCAGGGCGAGCAGTTCAGGGTGTGCCCGCCTCTCGCCCAAAGTCAGCGGAGATTGGCGCCGGCTTCCCCGAATGCGGGAAATGGAAAATGGATGGATGGGATGATAAGAAATATAGAGGAAAACCAAAACATCCTCATCACATGCTGAGAACGACGGAAGGCCACGTTGGACTCCGCCGCAGATCCATGTCACACTTTTTACTCTCTTATACATTTCTTGGAATGGATACATCATCCGTCCGTCCATTTTCTGTCACGCTTCTCCTCACGCGGGTCGCGGGCGTGCCGGAGCCTATCCCAGCTGTCATCGGGCAGGAGGCGGGGCACACCCTCAACTGGTTGCCAGCCAATCGGAGGGCACATAGGACCACACAACCACACTTACGGGCAATTTAGATTCAATGAACCTAGCACGCATGTTTTTTGGGATGTGGGAGGAAAGCGGAGCGCCCGGAGAAAAGCCACGCAGGCACGGAGAGAACGTGCAAACTCCACACAGGCGGGGCCGGGGATCGAACCCCGGTCCTCAGAACTGTGAGGCAGACGCTCTAACCGGTCGACCAGCGTGCCGCCATCTGCCTGTAATATTTGTTCCAGCCCAAACCCATATTCTTTCCCAATGTTTGGCTTTACACCCCCCCTGGCGTCATGGGCTAGCCCTTGCGCCTCCTGAATCAACTGACCCAAAAAGGGCCGGCCGGGGGTGCCACCGTGAGGCCTCCTGATTTCGCCCCAATCCAGCGGAGCCTTGGCACGCTCCCTTATCGACCCGAAAGCAAACGTGCACCAGATGAAAGAGCAGAGTCTCAGGGATGGATTTCATTCTCCTATTTTGTGTTATAAGCGATCTGATCGTGAGTGTGAACACGTGACAGGTTGCTCCAGCATCGGCTGGATTTTGCGAAATTATTGTTGTTGTTTTTTTTACTTGAAAGTTAGCATTGAAGTCAGGCACAGAAAATGTTCATCATTCCGTTTGAAAAAGTCGTTGAACATAACCATTGAAGAAACGGTCACATCAAATATGACGCAAGATTCAAGTCCTTAAGAAGTGCTGGCACGTCTCAAACGCCCGTTGTGCCTTTCTTCAACGGAAAATTCAAGATTAAACTGAATTACCCCCCCCCCCCAAAAAAAAGGACAGCTCGGCTGCATTATGAAAATGCATGCATGACAACTACCCCAAAATGGCCGAGACAAAGTTTGCCAATGCGAGCTCGAGCTTAAAGTTCTCCAAAAAGAGAGCAATGGCTAAAGGCGTGACATGGCAAACGGCTTAAGCGCTCCTCTGACAAGTCCGCACGTAGAACTGCTCGGACTTGTATCTGGAAGAAGCCTATTTTCCAATCTAGACAAGGAAGCCTTTTTCCTTTGGCTCGTGCAACAAACCTGACTGGCGTTCACAATGCGCGATTCTCTTCTTCGGAAGACAACAAGCATTGGCCTTTTTCCTCGGCAGCCACTTGTATATTTGCAACGTGACACCACTAATCGCCAGCAGATGGCGCGCCGGCCTGCATTTTGACCTTTGGGAATTCCGACTGCCGACTCCCGGCCAGACGCGCACGCCCCAACATTTCAAGTCAACAAAAGTCATTTGCTTCTCCCTGCACAAAACGCAGCAGGTAGAAGAAGTCAGTTACACCAATTCTTTGTTGTTACACATTGCTGAAGAATTGAACATTTGAAATGACATCCGACGTTGGCGAGTTCAACCTTACTTGAAGCTGTGGGACATTAAAATAATACAAATTGCAGTGAATATCCCTCAATATAAAAAAAAAAAGGAGCATTCAACTCCAATTCCAATTTGCAGACAGGAGTTCATTTGAAGAGATACGCATTCATTGGATGCTAGCGGACATGTACGTTTACTCGATGTGTGCAGGGAGATGTTCACGTCGTGTTTGGCCGGATAGACATTTTTGATTGGGCGGGTGCGTGACCTTTCACGTTGGCCCTAAAGCAGCGCTATCACTTTTTGGGATGAATGTATAATCACCTCAATTGCCTCTGCATTTTGATTTGTATCAGATATCTTTCATATAAATAATAAATAACAACAACAACAACAAATGAAATCAGAAGTCATGGGAACAGGGGACAACAAAATCCAACATTTAAGTACACAAGTGCTCTTCAATTTGTGAAGAGATTTGGTGGGGAAGACCATTCATATCTGTAAAAGGGAAGAAAATGCACGTTTGGGACTTCATTTCTGCCAAAATTAAAAGACAAACATTTGGCCAAAAATATGAAACACACAAACTATATTTGCTTTAGTCAGCCACAAAAGAAATGATGCGGTGAGCCAGATGTGGCCCACGGGCCTTGAGTTTGACACCAGTGCGGCTGAAAGGGAAAGGGCGACAGAAAGTTGCGTACAGAATTAACAGTCTACTATTTTTGTTTTGTGTTATGACGTAATATCGGCATAAACATGACGCAACTTGTTTACTAACACTTTATTTTTTTTCAGGAGGAAGACGTCAGGGGAGAGGAACTGCAGCCGCGTGACACACACACGCGCACGCGGGCGCGCGCGCCGACCCCGCCCCCGGACTAAAGCTCTTCAAAAGCAGGCGCGCGCACGCGGAAGCGACAGCTTGAGGAGCCGCGTGGAAACTAGACGGACGCGAGCAACACGTCGTCCACATTCCCGGGGAACCATGAAGTCTCCCAAAGTGGCGCGCCAAGGTAAATTCGCGCGATTGCACACAATCCCTTTCCACTTTGCGCGCGCTATCTAAGCTGTCGCCCCCTGGCGCAGCCGAGCCGGTGGCGGACGCGGACGACCTGGACGACGCGCTGTGCGAGTTTGACGCCGTGATCGAGGACTTCACGTCCCCGCTGGAGAAGCGCCGCTTCCGCTACGACGAGCACCTGCGCACCGCCAAGAGGCGCAGCAGCAGCGGCGGCGCCAGCGTCAGCGACACCGACACCGACACCGACAGTGAGTTCAAAAAACAACAACGAGCGACATCAGCGACACCGACAGTGAGTTCAAAAACAACAACGAGCGACATCAGCGACACCGACAGTGAGTTCAAAAAACAACAACAACAAGCGACATCAGCGACACTGACAGTGAGTTCAAAAAACAACAACAACAAGCGACATCAGCCACACCGACAGTGAGTTCAAAAAACAACAACAACAAGTGACATCAACGACACCGACAATGAGTTCAAAAAACAACAAGCGACATCAGCGACACCGACAGTGAGTTAAAAAACAACAAGCGACATCAGCGACACCGACAGTGAGTTCAAAAAACAACAACAAGCGACATCAGCGACACCGACAGTGAGTTAAAAAACAACAACAAGCGACATCAGCGACACCGACAGTGAGTTCAAAAAACAACAAGCGACATCAACGACACCGACAATGAGTTCAAAAAACAACAAGCGACATCAGCGACACCGACAGTGAGTTACAAAACAACAACAAGCGACATCAGCGACACCGACAGTGAGTTCAAAAAACAACAACAAGCGACATCAACGACACCGACAATGAGTTCAAAAAACAACAAGCGACATCAGCGACACCGACAATGAGTTCAAAAAACAACAACAAGCGACATCAGCGACACCGACAGTGAGTTAAAAAACAACAACAACAAGCAACATCAGCGACACCGACAGTGAGTTCAAAAAACAACAACAAGCGACATCAACGACACCGACAATGAGTTCAAAAAACAACAAGCGACATCAGCGACACCGACAGTGAGTTACAAAACAACAACAAGCGACATCAGCGACACCGACAGTGAGTTCAAAAAACAACAACAAGCGACATCAGCGACACCGACAATGAGTTCAAAAAACAACAACAAGCGACATCAGCGACACCGACAGTGAGTTAAAAAACAACAACAACAAGCAACATCAGCGACACCGACAGTGAGTTCAAAAAACAACAACAAGCGACATCAACGACACCGACAATGAGTTCAATAAACAACAAGCGACATCAGCGACACCGACAATGAGTTCAATAAACAACAAGCGACATCAGTGACACCGACAGTGAGTTAAAAAAACAACAACAACAAGCGACATCAGCGACACCGACAATGAGTTCAAAAAACAACAACAAGCGACATCAGCGACACCGACAGTGAGTTAAAAAACAACAACAACAAGCAACATCAGCGACACCGACAGTGAGTTCAAAAAACAACAACAAGCGACATCAACGACACCGACAATGAGTTCAAAAAACAACAAGCGACATCAGCGACACCGACAGTGAGTTACAAAACAACAACAAGCGACATCAGCGACACCGACAGTGAGTTCAAAAAACAACAACAAGCGACATCAACGACACCGACAATGAGTTCAAAAAACAACAAGCGACATCAGCGACACCGACAATGAGTTCAAAAAACAACAACAAGCGACATCAGCGACACCGACAGTGAGTTAAAAAACAACAACAACAAGCAACATCAGCGACACCGACAGTGAGTTCAAAAAACAACAACAAGCGACATCAACGACACCGACAATGAGTTCAATAAACAACAAGCGACATCAGCGACACCGACAATGAGTTCAATAAACAACAAGCGACATCAGTGACACCGACAGTGAGTTAAAAAAACAACAACAACAAGCGACATCAACGACACCAACAATGAGTTAAAAAACAACAACAAACGACATCAGCGACACCAAAAGTGAGTTCAAAAACAACAACAAGCGACATCAGCGACAGTGAGTTCAAAAAACAACAAAAACAACACCAACTGACATCAGCGACACCGACAGTGAGTTCCAAAACAACAACAACAAAAAGCTCTTTAGCCTCGAGACCTCAAATACCGTTTCAACTCCTTTACTTATGGAAATAAGTGCAAACTATGACATTTAAGTACAAGGGTTAAAAAACAAAGCAAACGTTTTCCTCTTCTTAGCGCTTGTCCAAAGATCTTTGCTGCCAGTTATCAACTCAATGCAGTTTGCGTGTCCAGGCGATTTTGACGCCTTCGACGGGTCGCGGGCGCGCCGGCCCCCCCCGAATGAGGAGAAGCGCCACGTGTGGCGCAAACGAAGCGAATGCGCGTTCCGTGTGGAGAAAAAAAGTCCCGCCATCAAAGTGGCGCGAGGTAGCGCAAGACGCTCGAGGGCCACAAAACGAAGCGCCCCCCCCCCGCCCCGGTCCAGCGCGGAGGGTGGCTTCGAGTCGTCTCGTCGCTTACGCGCTTTTGGGGCGACGTGATCGAACACGCGAGCGAGAAGCGCCGCGTCGGGCCAGTCGAGACACCTCACAGGGATATTTCACGCCATCTTTTTTAGGGCGCTGTGACTCGGGTCACAGTTTTCTTTGTCGTTCCACTTTCAAACATGGACCGAAAACTGCTGGTCTTCAATTTGGAGAAATGAGGACAAGAGTTGGACAAAACCTGAATTCACACATTTCCCCACTTGCCATTTGAAATGCAAAAGGAAAAATCCCGGAGATGCCACTTGGCATCCTTGGCGGTTGTCTACCAGCATGCCATTTAGTCTCTCTCTCTCTCTTTTTTTTTTTTTGTAATGCATTTTGGCCATTTGTTGTCATATTTTGCTTTCAACGGAAAATGTGCATTGTCTTGTTTCTGTATTTTTGGAATGACTCTGATAGTGTTATTACATCAGTTCACATGCACTATTTCCATTTTGTTCCACTGCTGATTTGGCTTCTAATTGGCTAAAAAAAGACATTTATGTGTTATAGCATCGCATGTTGCTTTGGTATATGATTTAAAAGACATATTTTCTCACACTTTTGGTGCGAATAGACTTTTTGGGGGAAGGGAAATTGTTATTTTAGAATATCTGTGTTGTCCGAAAAATGTGAAGAAATCTGACTCATGATGACACGGCGAGAGCATTTGTGGCTTCAATGTTTTGGGGGCTTTTGAGGTTTTATCAGTTTGTAGAAATCCGTGGTGGAGAGCCATAAATGGCCCGTGGGCCTAAGGTTGCCTAACTTATTTTTGCAAGTGAGTGAGTGTGCGTTTGTGTGTGTGTGTGTGTGTGTCACTTAGGCGCCGACTGGCCGACCAGAACCAGTTTCAGCCTGAGCGACGAGAGGCTCCCCTCGCCCAGCGCCATGTCCCCAAAACGTCAGCTGCGCTCCTCATGCTTCACGATGCATTCGGGTGTGTTGGGAATTTGGAAATTCCAGGAGTCCAGGATTTGGGTGGGATCAATACGCTATCTAGCCAGGGTATACCAAAGAATCTAAATATGTTTCTCCCTCTCTTTCTGGCATAAAGAAACCAAACTACAAAAAAAATGAAGAAATAACAAGTCATGTACACAGTGTTCATTATCGTATCTCTTTGAGTATTTCGATGTAAAGTGGCGAGCAATGTATGAGCTCACGAGGTCCAACCAGAGCGTTGTAGTCGCAGTCCAAAAAAAAAAGGACAGCTGACGTCGTCATTTCCCCGAATGGACAAAAAGGTCGCCGGTTGCCCGCGATGAATCAACAATCGTCCATTTCCAATAGCGACTCACGACAATCCCGGGGCGAGAGGCGGGTACCCGCTGGACCGGCCGCCAGTCAATCACAGGGCACCCGAAGACAAACGCGCATTCAAACTCGCATCGATTTTGTCTTGAAATAAGCTAACGTGCATTTTTGGGAAGGTGGGAGGACGAAAGCCACGCAGGCCGCAGCTGAGATTCAAACCCGGAACCTCGTGAGGAGGGCATGCCCCAACCACTACGTACTGACATACTGTATATACACACGATGATATCCAGTAAGTAATCATTTCAAAGTAAGAAGAAATATTGTCCAGATACAAACCCCAAAGTGGCTAAAAGTCGCTAGTATTGTGCTGAGTTGACTGCGCAATTGCGTCTTCATCAAGTTGGAACCCAACTTGGTGATTTGGAACTACTAGCCGTATTCCACTGCAGTTTTGCTAGTCGCACGTGTGAAATTTCCAACTTCCCAGCTTTCTCGAACGTATGATATGCGATTCCAAAAAAAAAAAGTCAAATTCTTTCTTTGTTTTGCGCGCAGCCAAACTGGGCGACACCAAAGAACTGGAGGACTTCATCGCAGACCTGGACAAGACATTAGAGAGTAAGCGCAGACGCCATCCACTTTGTGAGCACGCTCGAACGTTAGCAATGCTCGTTAGCCCGTGGAGTCGCGCCCACCTGGTTTCCATCGAGCGGTAGAGTCCAGTTTCGGTTCGGAAAGCTCGACGTCGATCGTCGCTGTGTGAAAGCGGCCTAAAACCGAGCGGGCTCGCGGCTCGTCGATACGAGAAGAAATCCCCTTGCCGACAAACTGCATCGCGGCTAACTCCAACTTTTTGCGTGTAAGAATGTGTCGATGTCGCTCGAACCATTTTTTAGGTGCCGTAAGCAGGCCGAAGCATTCTGAGATTTGCGCGGACTGACGGACGATCGCGTCAGTCGACACCATACAAATGTTGAATCGCCACCAAAACATATTATTACCATTCCACAACACATTGAGGGATAACTAGTTTTCAAATCAGAAGACAAGGGTAATAGTTTGTTCAAGTTACCGTAGAAGAAGGGTTTGGTAACAGGAAAATGCCATATCGCAACATTATTATTGGGTACGGATTTCAGCCAAAATCACAGAAGTTGACGAGCATGATTTGCTTTCGCGGGGCACGGAAAATGAGGCCCCCGGGCCTCGAGTTCGACACCTACGGCCTAGGCGGGGGTAACGAGATGACCGTTCCAAACTTGGCGGGGCGCCAAGGGCACGTTGACGGGGCCTTCAGCGCTAAAACGAACAAAGGTCTTTTCCCGTCCGCTCTCAGGCATGTGACGTGGGCGTCTGGCGGCCATGAAACGGAGACGGAGGAGGAGTCCGCTGCGCCGCCTGCCCATCTGACTGAACCGGCGACCCTCCGGCTTGTCTTGCGGTCTCGTGCCGGAATTCGCTTCGCACTTGCAAAACGTGCCGCTCAAACGTTTTGTGGACGACTGCACGTTTTATCCACACTGGATTGTTATTATGACGATAATGATGATTGTTGTTATCATCATCGAGATTGTTTTTGTTGTCATTGTTCATATTTATAGAGAATTCAAGTAGTAAATAATATCATGAAATAATAGTTGAGGTAAAAATGAATAACCAACACTCGGTGATATCAGGGTTATTTTTAAATGTTCCATAAATTGTATAAAAAAAAAAAAAGCTCTCTATATATTTTCTCTATTTATTTATTGAGTGATTTAGTAGATTTTGGTTGTGGCGGTGTTTGGCGTCGGAGGGCCCCACGAGGGAGATTCCCGACCGGAGCGGCCCCCGAGGGACGGACGGCTGTTATCGGTCCGTATCCGTCGATATGGATCTCGTCCATCTCAACTGTCTCTCGGGTCCGAGTTGCCCGAGCTGCTGCTGCTGCGGCTTCTCGTCGTCGTAGTAGCGCTAGTAGCGCTAGCAGTAGTAGTGCATCTCGTGTTTCCCAGCAGTTTGTGTCAGCTCTTTCCCGGCGGCGCAACGGACAAGGCTTTTTTGTCAAATGAATATAATCGTAATTTGATTTGTTATTTGATTGGATTTTTTCCAGATTTTAAAGTTATTGCTCATTTTTGGGAACAATATTTTTGTACCACGTAAATCATCTGAAATGGTCTGATTCAGTGAGTTAAAAGAAAGTTTAAAAAGACTACTTGAATACAGCGACTACTTGCCAGAGATGATATTAAAGAATGTTTCTTCCCATAAAATGTTTGTTCTCTTTATTTTTACTTGATGAAAGTAAAAATGATGCTACATTGCAACACACCGTAACATTTACTTTCCATGTGGTAAGATTTTGGAACAAATGGATGAAGGTGTTTATTACTTTCAAATAAATTCGCAACTCAACTTTCGCCTTTTGATTTTCACTTTAAAAATCAAGGCTTCATATATTTGTATCAAAATGTTGAAGTGTTGCAACCCATTTTAGCATTGAAAAAGCAGGCTTTTGTTTTTGGAAAGGGTTTTTCCCACATCGTAAGAGGACAAAAGGACTTTTCTCGCAGTCGAGTCCGCGCGCTCTGAAACCGGAACTAACTCGTTCTAATTCATAACAGATAAGCGCTACGGAATACGGATGGAAATATTAGACATGAATTACATGAAAACCTTTCTTCATTTTCCTCCCTTTGCAACACAACTTGAAAAAGTGTACTTGTTTTTTTTTAGGTTTGTACGGATATTTTAACATAGGAGAAAATGCTAACTTCCCTGGTGTCATCTCAGGATGTTTATAGTTATTGGTGACAGTAGAATTTAGCCAAATAAGGTCATCAAACTATTAGAAAGAGGTCTAAGTGGCTGCTAATGACAACCGAAATAACACTTCAATTTAATTCTCTAACAAAATGGGCCATTGTCTGTGGAAAAGGCAGACTTTTTGGCACGGACTTTAATTGACTTAATAATAGTACTGATAATAGCGCTGTGGGGCCCGCCTCTAAGTTGGAGCAGAAATAGTTGAGCTTTGAACACAAACGTGCGTCCTAACCAAGCTTCACGTAATGACATCGCTTTAAGGATGTTCGGCCCCGAGCGCCACGATGCATAGAACGCCGCAGTGACAGGCGTGACGCTTGCCTCGCCCGCCGCGCACGCGCACACAAGGTTCAAAGGTCATACAGGCTTCTCTATTGGCTGCAGAGTTGGAGCCCATCAGGTGAAACCACTTGTATTTCATCACACGTCATCGTCTGGTCTTCTTTTGTACGACGAGTCCAAAGTATTATCATACACCTTTACATTTATTCATCAGAGGTTAGACGAGCACCAAGCCGAGGGGGGAGGGGCCTCAGTGAAAAGAAGAAGAAGAAGAAGAAAAAAAAAAGCTCGGTAGGAATAAAGTCCGAGAATTACGTGAATACAGTCGTGGTTTTCAAAAATCTAAATATTGCAAGAAAATGTGCATGACAAGAAAAAACACGTCATTTGGAATAAATGAGAAAACGTTTGTGATATTATGAGGAAAAGTAGGAATATTACGAGAAAAAAAAAAATCGGAATTTTATGAGAAGGAAGAATAAAGCTCAAATCGGACTAGAATAAAGACATCATTTCATAATTTCAGGAAAAAAGCCACCCGTTTTCCGTAGCGCTTCTCCTCACTCGGGTCGCGGGCGTGCTGGCGTCCATCTCAGATGACTGCGGGCGAGACGCAGGTACACCCTGGACCGGTCGCCAGCCAATCGCACGGCACACTTTCGACAAAACAAGCATTCGCACCTACGGACACCGACCACTGGTCTGAGCTGTTGGACTCCAAAGCGAAGGCCACAAACTGAGCCCATTTGACCGAAAGCACGGAAGACGGGAAAAAAAGCCGGCACGCTCGAGAGAAGACCAAGTAGGCGAAGTTCAAGATCTGGGCAACTTCCTGCTGGCTCTCCTGCGTCTAAAGACCCCGCTGACGAAGATCGCTGGCTCACCGACGCGCCGGGACAGCAAAGCGGCAAAACAAACACGACGACGCCTTTTGCAAATCCTTGAACTGCGATTGGCCCAAAACGTCCCGAGTTAAGGTTTCGAAAAGGTTCGACGCCTCCTTTGGGGTCGGGTGGTTACCATGGTTACAATAAAAACTAGCGACGGCAAAGTCTGTTTCGAAACAAGGAACGGAATCTCCGATTCCGGAAGCCCGCTCGGACTCGACTTCCCCTCGTCGGGCTTCGAGCTGTGCGGTCACGTGAAAGGATCGCGCGCCTGACGAGCGGAGCGCATGTGACGAACGCGGCGCGAAAGCTGAAAACCTTTCCACGACGCCAGTCGAAACACAGAGACGGCACGCGTCCTTGCCAGCTTCCTGCCGTGCCGTCAACAGACCGCGAAGAGCCGCAAACGGGCACCGTTGGGAGTCGCGAATGGGCAAAGGTATTGGGACACGTGGCCACGCCCGCAGGAAAACCAAAATGGGATTTTTTGCAGCAATGACACTCTCGGATTCTTTTTTTTTCTCCTGAACAAAAGAATACTATTGGAATTCATGATTTCATCAGTCAAAAACCCTCATAAATCAAGAAATACATGAGTAAGGAATTCAAAAATAAATCAGGAAAATGAAATGTATAGTAGATCAATTAGAAGACAATTCATACTAGTTTTATTTGTTTAAATTTATTTGTTGTCCTTTGGTATCAAAATGTTATGAAAGATGGGAGAAGGAAATCCAACTGGGACATACCTCGAAATGTCAACCCCCCAAAAAAGAGATGTTTATAGATTTTTAAATCAAAAACAATTACAAATATATGTATATATCTATAAAATATTCGTATCGAATAAAATTGAAGTAGGCGGCACGGTGAACGACCGGTTAGAGCGTCAGCCTCCCAGTTCTGAGGACCCGGGTTCAAGTTTGCATGTTCTCCCCGTGCCGGCGTGGCTTTTCTCCGGGAACTCCGCTTTCCTCCCACGTCCCAAAAACATGCATGAAGACTCTAAATTGCCCGTAGGTGTGACTGTGACTGTGAGTGCCAATGGTTGTTTGTTTGTTTCTATGTGCCCTGCGATTGGCTGGCGACCGGTTCAGGGTGTACCCCGCCTCCTGCCCGATGATAGCTGGGATAGGCTCCGGCACGCCGGCGACCCGCGTGAGGAGAAGCGCGACAGACGTTCCCGGGCCTCTGGGATGAGGTCAGCGCGTCTGGAGTAGTCCAGATGCTTCACACCCTTCTGCTGAGCACACTTTGGCCTTGGGGAAGCGTGTACAACGTGTACAACGTGTACAACGCGTGCAACGCGTACAACGCGCACAACGCGTACAACGCGTACAACGTGTACAACGTGTACAACGCGTGCAACGCGTACAACGCGCACAACGCGTACAACGCGTACAACGTGTACAACGTGTACAACGCGTGCGCGCGCGCATGTTTGTCCTCAACGAGCGACAGAATTTTCCGGCTTGGCTCAATGTGAAGAAGTCGGCAGCAAGTGTGAGACGCTTCCAAAAAGATTGGAATCACAAGATACTTCTCTTGTGATTATTTGCTAAACAAGTCATCATAAAAAGATTAATTTCTTTAGGTTTTTTTTGTTTTATTACTATTTTATAATTGTATTGCCAGTTCTATGCGTTTTATATATTCCATCCATCCATCCATTTTCTGTCGCGCTTCTCCTCACGCGGGTCGCGGGCGTGCCGGAGCCTATCCCAGCTATCATCGGGCGAGAGGCGGGGTACACCCTCAACCGGTTGCCAGCCAATCGCAGGGCACATAGGAACAAACAACCAGTCGCACTCACAGTCACACCTACGGGCAATTTCGAGTCTTCATGCATGTTTTTGGGATGTGGGAGGAAAGCGGAGTGCCCGGAGAAAACCCACGCTGGCACGGGGAGAACATGCGAGCTCCACACGGGCGGGGCCGGGGATTGAACCCGGGTCCTCAGAACTGTGAGGTGGACGCTCTAACCGGTCGTGAACCGTGCCGCCTTTTATATATTTATTATTTATATTATAATATATATTCTTTTTTTAAATATTAAAATCTTGAAATATTGCTTTGCTCCTATAAAATATACATTCATAAAATCCATAATTTTAAGATAATGATTTTTATTTTTTTTTCTTTAAATCATAACTGTCCAATGATATTATGTTCTCTGCGTTTGTATTGTTTTATGGACATTCGCCTGCACAACCCACAATTGTAACGTGCACGGCTTTTTGTTTTTCTTTTGCGCTCTTAAGATGCGGTTTCGTTGAACTCGGGTTGAACTTTTAAGGAGAGTTTGGAAGTGAGAAAATGTGCCGAGACTTGCAAAAATACAAATGACACTTTCCTAATAAGTGATGGAACGGAGGCAAGTGGCCGCAGGTGAAAAGGTTTCTGTTTGATGCCAGAGCGCACGAGCGAGGCCGGCCTACGTGCAGCGACACGCGTGTAAGTCCAAGCCCTGAAACAATGACGGACTGTCATTGGATTTTCTCTGGGACGCCGAACGATTGGGCCTCAACCACCACATCTGCGACCCGTCAGGCTTTTAGATTAGAAAGGGCCGCGCGACCTCATAAAAGTTGCTTTTTTCCGGGCTCTCGGATGCGCCTGCGCTTTCAAAACAGAACGCCGAACACGCTCGTACTCGTCCTTTCCCAAACGTATCGACGAATACGTCAGCGAGTGTCAATGATGTCGAACGAGTCCAGGCGAAGAAAATTCAACATACAATCAATTCAACTGGCGATTTCATTGATATCTATATCGATCTATATGAATATTTATAATATAGCAGTTCAGAGGGCCAGCTAGCAGGCCCGCAATGACGCCAGCATTTTTCCATCCTCTGATTGGTTGGTCAGAGCGAGGCACGTTTGACAAGCAAAACCCGTCCGCACACATGAATACGTTCGCTAAATCCTACTCCCTGCTGGTACGGATATATTTTTGATGTGTTTGTCATGTTCTTAGATAAATATGCACGTGGCACATTAGCGCGCTGTTATATATAGCGTTTTTAACAAAATAGTATTTATGACGTGATAGTTAAGAGTTGGATTAAGTCCGGAAAGTCCCACTAAAGGCTCAGGTACCAAACGCGCGGCCCGCCGCCGCCGCCGCCGCCGCCTTTCAATGTAGTTAGCGGGTTCGTTCAACGTCCGCAAAATGTGCCTTCTTATAGTCAACACCATTCAATTGTTCAAATGGTCCCAAAGTACAAAAAACGCACACAGCCAGGCGCGATGGCCGCCTTTTTGGAAGCGGAACAACATAACAAAGAACATAACGCAATTCACAAAATGTGTTACCGTCGTTGAAAACAAACGTCTGGTTTGTATGCCGGGAACATTTGTTCTGTTTTGTTCATTTTTTTTCTGATGATGGAAAGTGCGAAATAAATCAAGCTTTGACCGGCCGACTGTTGATTGTAAGTACACGATGTCACATTGTCGTGTACGCTTGCATACGCCGCAGATTTGTATTTATCCATCCATTTTCTGTCGTGCTCGTCGACTGCAGAACGCATCCCGGACTGGACTCAAGTGGATCGGGATTAGGCGCCGGCTCCCCGCGACCCCCGAACAGCAGAAGCGCTACAGAAAAGAGACGGATACGTACACGGAAATATGTTAAATACTGCTGTAGTCAAACGATTTTGAATCGAAATATTTGTAGAAAATCTCATACAATATTCCAATGTCAGAGGTTGAGTCTCCAAAATAAACAAGTCAATAATAAAAGCATTCAAATGAAAACATGCAGTTGCATAAATCGGAAGCTTTCAAGAGTCAAGGCTGCAGGCGGCCGGCGAGAAAGAAGGAAGCCGAAGCAATTGAGCCGTTCATTTCTCATTCCCCCTGGAAAGAACCCAAGAAAAACCTACGAGCGTACTGTTGGAAATACATTTGGGCAGCTAAAGCGCACGCAAGATAACGCGATACGAGTTTTGTTGTTCGAAAACACTGCTGGCTTCAACTTTGTGGAAAAGGCCAGGACGCTTTCTCGGGAAAGCGCTCCAAAAAACAGCACCCCCGTCGTTCGTCGTCATTCCGGTCACGTGCGTACGTTTGCGCTCGCTCGCTCGCTCCAATCATTCCTCAGCGGAATGACGTTCGGCTACGGCCCGGCAAATCCCAACGTGCGCGTGTCCGGTATGCTCCAAATAGAAGACTGGCTGTAAAAAATACACCGCCTCAATTGGAGCTAAGAAGTTAGGATTCTCTTGTCTCGTCAATGTTGTGATTTTACAACTCTTTTGGACTCTTTGTGGATCTCGCCATCTTCCAAGTAGACCGCGGTTCCTGAAGAAACCGGAATGTTTGCGAGGTCGTCAAGGAAAACAGGAACGAGGCGTGCGCGCTTTCGCTGACCGCAGCGCGACGACTCACATTTTGCGATTATTTTGGTGCAGGTATGGACAAAAATGTCATGCGGTTATAAAGATTTGTTTTAAAAAAAAAAAAGGATTGTTTCAGGAGAAAATAACCCACCTTTTTACTTACTCTGTAAGCTGTTGGCCTGGCTACAAGCCATTTCCATAATTGACACCTCAGGCTCTTCTGACACACACACACACACACACACACACCGATTTGGTTGAGAGACCTCGCGACCGCGTCGTAACATTCCGGCAGGATGAACTCCAGCACACTGACGGCCGGCTATCAATCATCTGCAAACGGCCCCAAGCCTGCTGCGTTGCCGTGACATCGGCCGGCAATCAGAGCCATCGATCAATCGAGGGCGCGATGAAGATGGCCGTGTGTGTGTGTTTTATGCGTCAGGCTCCGGAATGAAACGGACCCAGCGTGTCAATAAAACCATGTGGTGCAGGACGCAAAGAGAGAAAGCGGAGCGCCGTGCAATTAGCGGGCAGAGGTCGCAGCGGTGCATCGTGGGAGCTCGACAAGGTGAGCAGGCAGACGACTCCGGGGAAAAAGCCAGCACGCGCCGGCCGACGGGCTTTCGAAAACCGCCATCGTTGCCTGGAAGGAGGTGCTCGGTTTTTCTTTTTAAACAAAGAATCCTTTCAAGTACCCGAAAAAAAAAGGCACACTTTGTTTATAGATGCTCTTGTGAGAATTTAGTAGGAAATTGTACAAAAATATAACGCTTACACTCATGTCAAAACAAAACAAAGTTGAGTCGTACTTTCCAGATTTCCCCAAAACTCCAAATTCACAAAGAAATGAGGCAGGAAAAGGCCTTGGCAAAACTATTTCCTTGGGTTTGAATGAATCTGTATAAGAGGAGTTGCACTACTTCAAGAAATGAACTTTTCAACGCTCTTCTAATTCAGAGGTCCCCAAGCTTTCTTCGGTCACGGGCCCGTTCGAGTACGCACACGTACACGATATTTCCAAAAGTATCGGCTCACGTACGATTTGAAGCCATATGCCATTCTAAATCCACATGCTTGCATGTCACGTTGGGCTTCCTTTTCGCAGCTGTAACACCTTCAACTCTCGTGGGAAGGCTTCGAATAAGGTTTAGGGGTGACTTTATGGGGATTTTTGCATATTTGTGAGGTCACACGCCGATGTCGGACGAGAAGGCCCGAATGTCTTCTATCGGGTTGAGATCGGGACTGCGCAGGCCGCTCAAGTTCATCCACAACAAATTCTCTCATCCGTGTCTTGATGGACCTTGCTTTGTGCACTGGTGCACAGACTTGTTGGAACAGGAAGGGGAAACCCCCCCAAACTGTTTCGACTGTCCAAACTCTCTCAAAAATTCCTTTCACTGGAGCTCAGGGGCGAATATTCTGGATACTTCCAGCTTTGTGGGAGCAGTTTGCAGATTGCCCCTTCCTGTTCCAACATGTCTGTGCATCTGTCAAAAAAAAAAAAAAAGCTCAACAATTCCACTAAACTTTGTGGAAAGCCTTCCCTGAAGACTTTAAGATGATCTATTTGCAGAGGTCATATTCAAACCTCTGGATTAAGAATCGGCCGTCACTTCAATTCTGATCTACAGACAGATGAGAAAATACTTTTGGCGATGCATTGTATTTCGCAGATCGGCAACCGTTCGTCGGGGGGGGGGATCTCATTTAATCACACCTCAACACACCACGCCGTAGAACTAAAAGTTCAGACTTACAGAGGAGGAAAACATAAATGGCAGAATTATCACAAAGCTAGCACTGAAGCTAAGAGCAATAGTCGGACGTCAGCGCGCGTCTTTGATTGACAGGGTCGAGGCGGGAGCTCTCAGCGACATGCCTGCAGCGTCTGCAAGCTGAAAGAATGTCTCAGTTCTTGACCTTGATTTCACGTATTTCTGTGATTTGTGTATCCATTCATTTATTGTCTGGCTCGTTAACTTTTGGGGGTCTTTAAATGCTGAAATTGTCCCAAAACATTTGATGAGGTCAAATCAACGGAAGCTCGTGCGGTTCCAGCGATCCGCTCAGTCCGCCAAACGCCGATTGCGCTTTCGGGCGAGTGCGTCGGCCAGACACCGCTGTGGTCAAAACGCTCCGTTGAATGCAGAGCAGCGGGTCAAGTTCAAAGTTCACGTGCGTCAATAAACGTTCTGTTTTTGTCTTCCTTGTCCTTTCTCCGTGATGTGGGTCAGCCGGCAAACAGCATAAATGCCTTTTTTTTTCTCTCTCTCTCTCCGTCTGGCAACAAGCACTCAAAAATGTCCGAAGGCATGAATGCGACAGCGAACGGTCGCTCGTCTATACGAGTCCTGCGATTGACTGGCGACCGGTAAAGGTTGCACCCCGCCTCTCGCCCGAAGTCGCCCGGTTAGGATCCAGCTCGGCCGCGATCCTCGCGAGGACAAGCGCTACAGAAAATGCTAGACCGGGTTGTGACAAACTCTGCCTAGCAACGAGTGACATGCTCAGAAAAGCTACTTTTATAATGAATACGCTGCTGTGTGACATGAAAAGCACATCAGACGGTAACGTTGCTTTTTTTGTTCAGAGCTTAATCCATAAATGTTTTATTTGCATCCAAATGCCACTGAAAAGTTGACGTCACAGCGACAGAGCGGGAGGTCTGCCCACGAAATAGGATCTCCGGTTCCTCGCAGGACCGACATGACCGTCGTCGACGCGGACGCCGCGGGGGCTCGACCGCACTCAGGTGGGGCGTTCCTCACCCGTTCCCAGTCAACAAAATAGTCGGCAGGAAAGTGGGGATGGATGTGTGTGTGTGTGTGTGCGTGTGCGTGTGCGCGTGC
Source organism: Phyllopteryx taeniolatus (assembly GCF_024500385.1). Classification (NCBI taxonomy): domain Eukaryota; kingdom Metazoa; phylum Chordata; class Actinopteri; order Syngnathiformes; family Syngnathidae; genus Phyllopteryx; species Phyllopteryx taeniolatus. The sequence continues at coordinate 22,289,192 of NC_084513.1, read as the reverse complement.
GATCAGTCGGAGGCACCGTCAGACCCCGACCAGCAAGCTGGATGTGAAGATCTGCTGCAGTATTTGGGGGATCTGCTTGGTATCCATAGCAACGAAGGACCTCCCGGCCGGAAGGCTCTGCTGGAGTCTGAGGCACAAGAGAGAAAGCCTCTTTAAAAAAAAGACGCCGCTTTGTATCCGCTAAGCGGATGATTACGACACAAATCTTTCAGTCTTTGGCGTGAACAACGAGGACGAGGAAGCGCTGACAGTCAACGACAACGGGCGTCATCTTTCTTCTTGACGTTTGGACAGTAAGAAGAGAACAAGTTTTGTTTTCTCCTCGCCCTCCGGCCGCGTGTCGAGCGCGCAGGGCATCCGGCTGCCCCCGTTGGGGCGCCGACTTTTGACAGTGGAAGTGAAAACAAGAAAGCGGGACTGCTCCGTTTGATCGCGTTTTTTGAAACCCGAACCCCGGTTCGGAATCCTAACTTTGGTTTGAAACCCTACGCAGGCTCCAAACGCACATTTGAAACGAACCACAGGCTTGGTTACGTAAACCCGTCATTTGAAACCCTACTTTGAAACTCGAAGACTCACTTGAAGCCCTACACCGAAACCCTCGCATGTGGCTTAAAACCATCATTTGAAAGTTTGGATGTGAAAACTCTCCATCCCGTCAACTAACTGTGGCTCGAAACCCCAATTTTCAAACCCAGACATGTAACCCTTTTCTGAAGCCCTACTCTGAAACCCTCATTTAAAACCCTACTTTGAAAACCGTAGCTGTTGTTTGAAACGCTAACCCCAGGCGACCCAATCCCGGGCTAGAAACCCTACCCGGGCCCGAAGGCGCCCTCTTTTCCCCCCGGGCGCCGTGAAAGCAGGTTAGAGTTAGCTTCGAAATTTCATGTGCGTTTGAACTCTGGCGAGGTGCTGTCCATGATTTCTTGACAAAGGAATGATTTATAAACTCGGAGTTGCCAGTTGAACCGGCTTCCCGTCATCGGGCCTCGGCCCCGCCCTCACCTTTCGGCCTGATCGCCCAGAGAGCCGATGAAAACGGCGAAGGCGTTGACCCGGGGGTCCGAGACGAGGACCCGGGCGAAGCGCTCGGGTCCGATGCCGTAGCGCTCCAGGTTGGCGTCGCTCAGCACCACCACGAAGCGCTCGTCGGCCTCCTCCCGCGCCAGCTCCTCGACGCTGGCCGCCGTGCCCTCCAGCGTGTGATCGCCGCTCATGCAGAACTGAGAGTGGGCGTGCATGGTCTGCGGCGGACGGGACGGAGAGAAAAAAAGGCGTGCTAGCAAATGTTGCGGCAAATCCAGTGAGTGAAATGTGCTTTTTCTCTCTTGGTTTTCTTAAAATAATGTCGCCCCAGATGCCAAAAGAGCAAACGTGTGGACCGAGCGCTGCCGCAAATAGCGCCGGTCATTGACGCCAACCCCTAAAAATTGCCGAGAGATGCCACAAGATAGCGGTGGAGCACTTTTTTTTTTTTTATTAAACAAGGCGACTTCATGAAGGGCGGCACGGCGGACGACCGGTTAGAGCGTCAGCCTCACAGTTCCGAGGACCGGGGTTCAATCCCCGGCCCCGCCTGTGTGGAGTTTGCTCGTTCTCCCCGTGCCTGCGTGGACAAACAGGCAGGTTTGCGAATGGCGACTATGTGGGAACGCTGGAAGCACAAATGGACAAAGGAAAGCTTTTTGGCTGCTCAGCGCAATACGCATCGATGAATATTACAAGGCTTGAGTTCCATAAGGGCGCAGAAATGGCCAAAAGCTGACAGTAGCGCTCTGCCAACGCCTCACAGGTACAGCTCAAGAAATTTGAATCGTGTCAAAAGCAGGATTACGTTAGGTAGTTCACTTCAAAAAGAGGCACTACACACATTCAGAGGTAAATCATTTCATGATTTGGATGATTATAGCTCGCAAATTCACCATCTCTGGAAAGGAGAATATTACGGAACTAACAATTAAGAAAGAATGAAAGTCATTTTCTCAGGTAGAAACTAAGCAGCAATTTTATTGCAATTATATTGTCGTTTATTAGGATTAACCAAAACGCTTCCCTGTCCTTAAAAGGGCGAGTTGTTTATTCCGTTTATTTTCGCCTTATTATACAGTGGTTGACTTCTCCTTATACTCATATACAGTTGGCAACGTTTATTTACTCGTGTGGGAAGTGAGGAGTTCGGATGGCAACGCTGTGGCCCTGGAACGGTTTCATTCCCTTTTCCATGATTTCCGATGGTTTGAAAAGCCGACAACAACTGATCGTGTTCGATTTTGGAGCTTGGACTGCACTTTGGTCGAAGTCATCAAACCAAAATGGCTGCAGCCACATTCAATCCACGCTTCCAAAAAGCTCTACCTTGATAACTTGGAGCCTCTGCTTGTTGTTCTTGGGGACTTTGTCCGCTCGGACCAGTTCGATGTCATAGCCGTCGCCCGAGTGGCCCGTGATGTCGTACTGTGGCCAAGAAAACAACAACGCACGAGATTGAGCAATAGTCAAGATGAAATCGCTGTTATTCTGATACAACTTGCACAGAGTTGGGGAGGGGTGCGCTCCCACACGATGCCCACTCGAATATTTCAAGCCCGTCGAACGCGTAAATGCTTTCCTCGTGCTGCATACTCGTCGGGCTTACTGTACGTAAGAGCGTTTAGATTTCAGGTCGGGAAGTGACGTTCTCTATCTGATAGGAGAACGTTCCCACGACGGCCCCGACTGCTCATTGGCGCTGTTGCCAGGCAGGAGAATGCTTTTTTTTTTCTTTTTAAAGCAAATGCACAACCACTTCATGTTTGAACATAATGACATTATCGGTCTTCTCCTACACGTACTGTTCAAAATAGATAAACATGTTTAGAATGGGCGGCACGGTGACCGACTGGCTAGAGCGTCTGCCTCAACGGTTCTGAGGACCGGGGTTCAATCCCCGGCCCCGTGCCTGCGTGGAGTTTGTGGCTTTTCTCCGGGCACTCCCGTTTCCTCCCGCATCCCAAAAACATGCATGCTAGATGCTAGGTTCATTGACAAGTCTAAATTGCCCGTAGGTGTGACTGTGAGTGTGAATGGTTGTTTGTTTGTTTGTTTGTTTGTATGTGCCCTGCGATTGGCGGGCAACCGGTTCAGGGTGTGCCTGATGATAGCTGGGATAGGCTCCGGCACGCCCGCGACCCGCGTGAGGAGGAGCGCGACAGAAAATGGATGGATGTTTATAATGTCATTCTCCAATCTACATAAACTGTTGGTTCTTCTACATTAACCAGTAAATGTGCAGTTTGGTTTTAAAGAAACAAGAATGCTGGAATCACGTGCCTTAAAAGTCAACCAAACTGGAAGTTCACTCATTAGCATGTTTGAGGTTGTACTAGAGGTAAGCAAACCTGCTGATGAGTGTGTTTCTTTGTTTTGTTTTTTTTAACACTCTGGAACAGAATAGCTCACTTGTCATGATTTTATATGAGAAGAAAATGAAATCAGAAGCGGCATCACGTAGCAGACTGTATCCTACTTTGGAGGTGGGACTTGAAAGAGAGGGAAAAGCAGTGGTTCCTGATCCTTTCCCTGAGGAACGCTCAAATGCAAACAGGATGTTTGGGTGTGACCGCCCGCACCTTGAACTTGTGTTCGTAGCTTTCCAGAGCCTCCATGACCATACACACGGCCTCCATGGAGCGCTCCAGGCGGCCGTCCACGCCGTTGAAGCGGTACATGCTCCCCGACACGTCGACGAGCACCCGCAGACGTTTGGGTTTTTGCTGGGGCGTGCCGGGCTGTCGATGCACCACACAAAGGCGACAGTAAACGAAACAAAACACGTCATTTGCTTTCAACTTGTCGAAGATACTCAACACACGCGCCAGGCAATTATTCATGGTCGGAGAAGATAGATGCAAAGATTTGGAGGTAAATGAGGCAGAAAAAGCAGAGCACTGTCATGCATACTCGTTCCTGTGTTGTATAGCACAGGAACGAGTATGCGTGACAGTCGGAGACGAAAGCCGGGGCGGAATAATAAGAATCTTGCACACCGCTGGAATGTGCCGTCTTACACAAAAAGGTCAACTGTGTGTGTGTGTGATTTAAGATGCGGCGCAGTCGTGAGGGGGGGGGGGGGGGGAAAAAAGAAAGAAAAGACATTGTAACCTCGGGGTCCAGTTCTCCCCTGCGTTTATAAATGGCCCTTTCGCCGGTGAGGCCGTCGATGATTTTGGCGTCGTCCAGTTCGCCCAGAGCTTGGTTCTTCAGCCACTGGCGCTCCTTGGCTTTGGCCTGAACGCACACACAAAAACGTGGTCCTTTTGTTCACTGGTGACACACGTCAACATGCTTAACGGAAGTCATGAATTACAAATCCATTTTAGCTGATTGTTTAGGAACAGTTTTCCTTTTACTCCCATATGCAGTATGTGAAAAGGGGTCCTTTCTACCCCTGACTTTCCCCCCCGCTTTCGGTCGTCAGGCCCGCCCTTCCTCAGCAACTCCGTACGCCAGTTGACTAGCGTGCACGTGATATGGTGGTCACTCACTAATAGGTTCCATAGACACGCTCTAGGCTTGATCTGCTTGTGCTGGGACCACTAATAACAACACAGGTTACACTAACGTAGCAACTCTTGCAGGTGTTGAAAGAATCCCACTGCGCCACTCATCAGTAGCACTGCCTTGCCATTTCCCACATCCTGTCCTGCCCTTTTCTGTCCTCTCTCGGTGTCCTCATCGGATGCCCCCTCCCCCCCCCCCCCAAATCCTCAAATAAGAACACGATTTGACTGTTGTAATGTTACTTGTGCTCCAATATCTCGACTTTCTATTGTTCGCACCCCTATTCCCCTTGTCCGTTCCGTCCCTCTGTCTGTCCTCGAAAACCCTTTTCTGTCTGGCTGCATTTTCAATAAACATCAGAATAATTAACGCAAATAAGAAATAAATGAAACAGAGTTCCAGCACAAAAGACGCACAGATCCACCGTTCACCACATCCACCTGAACAGGACAAAAACAAAAAAAAGAATGCTGTTGTTTATGCGACCACAGAAACGGCCAAGAGGACAAAAGATAGTAGACATAGAAGCAGATTTTCTTTCTTGTTTTATTATTATACTGAACGGTGTCCCCTCAAATTGATCCTGAACTCAAGTTTAGACTTGAACGCAAAGCCAAAAGGAGTCTGTCTAGAAATACGGATTTTGCACAAAAATAAGAAATAACAAACAGTAGCAAATAGACATCTTTTTCTAATTTGTTAAATGCTGTTTTTCTTTGGAATGCAAAGCAAAATGTGTGCCAAACTCAAGGAAGGCCCACCGGGTCAATCTGGCCCGTCGCATCGCCTCATGTCAGGGGTGGGCAAACTTTTTGGCTCAGGGGCCACATTGACTTGAACATTTGACACTCGGGCCAAGCCAGTACTTGACGCTTACATATCAAAAATAGACACACACACACAAAAAGGCATTGCGGTGTTCATACTTCGATTTACTTTGAATGGGACCAGTGTTGTTTTGTCGATCACCTTTTTTTTGCCAGTGCATCAAAGTCTGGTGTTAGTTTTCACAGAACACATCTGAGGTGTTCATCACTTAGCTGGGATCTGTGGGATGTTTTTTTGGTGTTCGTCACACTCAAAGTCTGTTCACACACATATGTAGCGCCAAATACCACCAGCATCCTCTGTGCCATCTTCCGGATTTTGGGAAATGTGCCTGCGCTTAATGAAGCATAAACCTCATCCAGTTTGAGAGCTGAACTTCTCTTTTAAGACAGTGTCACATTGGAGATCAATCAGTTCCATCTGCAGCTCCCGTGGCGCCGTTTCACGGTCTCGTGTGACTGAATTTGGATGGCAGTTTGTCAGATAAAGGTGTTTGGCTGAGCACTACAAGCTAGATTTTAACCGCTGAGCAGTAGCCATCAGTTCCTGCGTCGATCGGCTGTTAGCATAATCAGCGTGCTTGGTAGAAAAGTGACGGACGATGTTATATTCCTCTAAAACCGCAATGGTTTCTTAACAAATTAGACATACAGCCTTTGACCGGACTTCAGTGAAAAAGTATTTAGTAGTCCATTCTATATAAAACCCTCGGCACTCACTGTCGACTTTTCTTTTCTTTGGCCCGCTCGTGGTTGAAGAAGGGTTCAGAGCAGTAGCAGAGTAAAAACACAACAGCCAAAGTCAAGTCAATGTATCACTGTGCCTACTGCGCTACCTGGTGGAACCACTGGGCATTACAGGACAAGGTCAAATGAATGCACTCATGATTTTGATATGATTTGGGCGATTCTGTACCAATCTTTGGCGGGCCGGATTGAAATGATCAACGGGCCGGATGTGGCCCGGGGGCCGTAATTTGCCCACGCCTGTTTTATGTGGTCCCACAATCTCTTTCATGCACGAGCTTATACGTGGAAAAGTCTTTCGCGTGTTGACAGACCGAGTGCATCAAAACTAAGTGTTTTGATAGAGTCACTGTTGTGAAATCTTGTCACGTTGCTATTGACTCTTCTAAACAAGTCAGGGAAAACGGCTGACATCTAACTGCAGTTTGCAGAGTGCAGTTAGCTTAGAAACTAAATAAGGGCGGCTCGGTGGTCGAGTGGCTAGCACGTCCACCTCGCAGTCGGGTTTGCACGTTCTCTCCGTGCTTGATAGATATACAAAAGGGATGGATGGATGGATATTCTATAGAGGTCAGGCAAAATGACTAACTATGCAGTTAACCCCTAACGTTAGCTTAATACACCAGTCGGTGAAAATGCTAACAATGGCGTTAGCTGCTAACGTTGGCTTACATACTCAGCGGAAGTCAATTGCTACCACTGAAGTTAGCTGCTGCTGTTAGCTTGCCTACTCTACAGGTATTAGTCTTTGAAAGCATTCTACAAAACGTTGAGAGCCCGTGATGGTGACGATTGTCATGTTGAAGTGGCTCAACCGATACATTCGGGAATATTCCCCCTCTGAAGAGAAAGGTTAAACATGAGCAGCAAACCTGCAAAGCGTCCAAGATAATGCGCAGGGACTGAACTTGTTTCCGGACAGCGCTGGAGAATCGCTCGTAGGTGGTGGCGTCGTACTCGCTCATATCGATCTCCTTCAGCCTGAGAGGAGGTGCAAACAATTTTACAGTCATTAAATGTCCCGTTTCAGTCGACTTTACCATCAGGTGACTAGTTTCGCAGCTGAGCAGCTAAGAACCTATTGTATCTAGACCCTTTCCAATTTGAATATCATGGAAAAGTTCATTTATTTCCATAATTCCATTCAAACAGTTAAACTTTGCTAGATTAGAGATTCAGGGCCCACAATTGAAACAATTTCAAGCATTTATTCGTTTATTTTTACAGAATTTGGAAATCAGGAATTCAAAAAATGTGAATGGTGTGAAGAAATCACCAGTTTTTACTGGAGAAAAAAAAGAGAAATTAAATCAATCCAAATATGATCCTTTCCAAATACTTGGCTGGGAATCCCTTTGCTTTGCTCGAATCACTGCGTGGATGCGCCCTGTGGCATTGAGGCAATCGGCCTGTGGCATTGCCTGGGAGTTATGGAAGCTCACATTTCCTTGATGCTTGCAGTCGGTTCTACTTTGTTTTTGGCTCCGGTGCCCCTCATTTTCCTCTTGATGATACCCCATGCGTTCTCAACGGGGTTTAGATCCGGCGAGTTGGCTGGCCGGTCAAGCACTGGGATGGCGTGGGCATCAAAGCAGGTTTCGGTGCTTCTCGAAATCTTCATCTCCATACAGATCATCGAGTCCTCTAAAACATTCTGGCAGACCAACTCCTGCACCGGACACTGCACCCCAAATCACAGTGCGGTCCTTGTTCTCCTCAGCCCAGTTGAGACGCTTCCTACGTCGGCTCAGGCTCAGAAGCGAGGAAGCCGACAGTTGTAGCCCGTCTCCCGGATGCGTCCGAATGTGGCGGTTTTTGAAGCTGTGACACCCGTCTCTTGACACCACTCTTTCTGGATTCTCCGCTAGATTCTAGAATCTTCTCTGTTTGATCATCCGCCGAGGCCCACCGTCATCTCGTTTGCCGGGGCGTCTTCTCCTGCCACATTTTGTCCTTCCACTGATATGCTTGGACGCAGCACTCTGTGAACAGCCAGCCTCCTTAGCTATGAACCTTTGTGGCTTACCCATCCTAGGGAGGCTATCAATGGCCTCAATGGTCTTCTGGCCACTTGTCAAGTCTGCAGTCTTCCCCATATTGAACCCAACTGAGACAATTGGAGCAAACTGAAGCAATTTAATGACACCTGGGGAGACCTGTGCAGATGATTAGTGTGTGACACTCACTTTAAAACATTTATGGCCTGCAAAATTGGGGCTGATTTCTTCACGGCATTCACATTTTTTGAATTCCTGATTTTGTGGGTTTTACGAGCGGGAAACCCAAATTATGTAAAAATAAACAAATCAATACTTGAAATTGTTTTAAATGTGTGCCCTAAATCTGTAACCTATGAAAGTTTAACTTTTTGAATGGAATTATGGAAATAAAGAAACTTTTCCATGATTTTGTAACTCAAATTTTGGGACAACTGGATTGAAAAATGAATTACTTTTACGTGAAAAAAAAAGTCAATTTTGTCGCACAGAACAACTAAAAGTCGTAAATTATGATGAAAAAAGTCAATCTCACGAGAATGATATGTACCAAGGGAAAAGCCAACAAGTGTTGTTATAATACATTCATTCATTCATTCATTCATCTTCCATTCCGCTTCTCCTCACGCGGGTCGCGGGCGTGCTTGGAGCCTATCCCAGCTATCTTCGGGCAGGAGGCGGGGTACACCCTGAACTGGTCGCCAGCCAATCGCAGGGCACATACAAACAAACAACCATTGGCACTCACATTCACACCTACGGGCAATTTAGAGTATTTCAATGAACCTACCCTGCACGCATGTTTTTAGGATGCGGGAGGAAAGCGGAGCGCCCGGAGAAAAGGCCACACAGGCACAGGGAGAACATGAAAAACTCCACACAGGCGGGGCCGGGGATTGAACCCTGCTCCTCAAAACTGTGAGGCAGACGTGCTAACCAGTCCCCACCATGTTGCTAGAAGGGGGAGAGCGGATGCATATAGTGTTTTATTTCAAGAAAAACCCATCATTATATGCGGGGGAAACATATTCCAAGTACAAAAGCTACATTTCATGAAAATAATACAATAGAAAAAATGGAAATACAAATTATTTGATTGAATTTGATTCACTTTTCTTTTTAATAATTTTACAAGAATAAAGGGTGACCTCATGGAAACTAGTGTGTTTCCCATTCAGACGTGAATGTACACACACACACACGATCCTCTTCAGGGGGCACTCAGGGTCTTACCTACAGCGTGTGCATGTGTGCGTTTTGATGACAAGCAGACTGTGACAGCCCAATGATTCAAAGATATGAAGAGACTGTAACTACGCTTGAGTCACAGCCTGCCACTCACTGTATGTGCGGTGTGTGCGGGCAATTCCTTGCATGAGGGCAGACAGACGCAACAATTGTGTACACCCTGCAGGCATAAAGCACACAAACACATGAACTGCCTCAGACCATAAACCACAAGCATTCCAAGCAGGAAATGCCTCACGTCTGGACACAATACATGAAATTAAGGTTCCAACTTCAACTGTGCTTTTGAGATGAATGTTACCAAAGGAATTGGAACAGCTCTCAGTATGAAGTGCTGCAGTGTGCTGCAGTGTGCTACACGAAGCACAATTACAAACATATTGTTACATTTGAATACCTCTTTCACAGAGCCGATCAAAACGGACCTTTATGACACATATCAGGGCTGCCTGGAACAGAAACCGGCAAATTTACTGGCTCTCACCATGTGATCAGACGATAATGCCAAAAGGCCAACGGAACCCTTGTTTACTTCTTTTCCTCAAAGTGATGTTATACGACCGTCTCCAGTGACAGTGAGAAGTGCCTTTTTTATAAGTTGTCATTTGTTATGAAAGTCGCTATATCGTGTTTTGCTTTTTTATGTTTAAACATTTAAAGTGCTTAACTTAGTTTCCACTAGTATGATCATTCAAACAATGAGTAAAGGTTAAAAAAGGTTTTATTGCGGTGCCAGTTTTAGCGCAGGACAGATGTATTTGAATCGCTGACGGATTTGGAAGTCAACTATCCACGTTGACTGGGAGGGCTGGCAGTGAATGAGTTTTTCATGAATTGCTACGGGAAAAATGGTTTGAAAATACAAACGAATCCGAGATTTGACCTGCGTACATCCACCGCATAGCATCTGCGGCTAACAGCAGACTCGATGTCGGCCCGTGAGCCAACGCGCGCTCGAGTCTGACCGGAAGCTCGCAAATATTCCGACGACGCTCGTTTACCAAACTCTCCTCGAGTAGCGACCGTTGTCCGGCCACATCCCGTTGCGCCTCCTCCACACATTCCGCCATGTGCACGCGCGTGTGTGTGTGTGTGTGTGCGTGTGTACCGCAACTGCTGCTATTTCTTCCACATTCCTCAGCTTAAATTTACCATTGTAAAGGAAAAGAGCGAATGGCTAGTTCCGCTCAAAGCGAAAAAATAAAAAACACAAAAACAAGGTGGAGTTACTGACACTAAATAGAGGAACAATCAATTTTAGATTCACACAAGGAGGGCTTCGGCATGAAAGGGCGAAGGCAGTCCCTGTGTGTCCCGATAATCGGGAGAGGGCTGGGGGTCGAGAGGGTCGGGGGGAGGGGGGGGGCAACGGGGAGCAAAACTGAGAGAACAGAGAGAGCCTTCACGGATTAAAAAGGCTGTCCTCTCGGCTGCACCTGCACGCACGCAGGCTCGGGAGATGGGATTTCACCCAATCATGGGAGCGCTTCACCCGTTTGATGGCAAAATCTGCACATATCGTTCCACACTTGCAGTCTGCATTCACACTACATCGGAGGCCCTTGAGCAAGGCAAGCAAGCGGCGAGGAGAGGCAGATCAATCGAGCGCATGGCGACTCCTCCCACGTGACGTAACGAGTTCCGAGCAGCTTTGCGAGTGGAGGAAGAAGGTGCGCGTGAGGCAGGCAAGCGGAGACAGACCCATTGTGACTCCGCCTATATGACGCTGCCCCAACCAATCAAATTCAGAGCAACTTTGCGAGTGGCCGGCAAGCGGTGAGGTCAGACCAACCGCGTATATTGTGACTCTCCCCATGTGACACGACTCAGCCGACTCAAGTCAGAGCCTTCACCAGTGGAGCAAGAAGGTGCGTACAAGGCGGGCAAGCCTTGTACGCACCTTGTACGAAACACATCAATCGCGTGCACAGAACGCTTGCCGCCAGACAAGACGTGGGCAATTATGTTTCTTCAAATACCTTTTTGTGAGTGGCGTGGGCAGGTGCGTGCGAGGCAGCCAAGCGGTGAGTAGACGCACCGATCATGTATACTGGGACTCCTCCCACATGACATGAGTCAGCCAATAAAATTGAGAGTAGTTTTGAGAGTGTAGCGAGTGGCTGAGTACGAGCTAGGCGAGCAGTGAGGAAGAAAGTTGAGTGTGAACAGATGTTTGAAAACAAGAAGAAGGTAAAAGAAATGTTACCTTCTCCATCTGGATTCGTAATTTTCATCCAAAATAACCAATGACTTCCGAATTCAAATCAAATCCAACTATTACCAGATAATAAATAGACCAACAAATGGAAAATCCAAGTTGCCACGTCTCCCTCCAGAAAAGATTTTCTTTTCTTTTTACTTTCAAACGGCTTACTTTAACCAGGATCCCTTGGCGGGTTGCATGCCTGTCGATGCCGTAAAGCCAGCTGCTACCTTCCTAGCTAGCGGGGCTAGTTAGGAAGGGTTAGCCAGCCGGCTCTCGTCATCTTTCAGGCCGTGTCGGATCGACTTCCGCCCGTTCCTGGCGCTGCCGCGAATATCCGTGCAGCTCCTCGGGCTCGGGTGTCGGACGCCTCCTTCCTTTTCGTTTCTTGTCATTTTAACGTTTCTTGACGGGGCTCACGGTGCAGCTAAAATACGTACATGCATAGAAACTACGCGCAGCAAGTTCAAATGCTGTCGGGCATAAAGAAAGGCTAAAAGAAAAAAAAAAACGTTAAATAGTTTGGATTTTTTTAACTAAATAAAGTAAGCAGTATGTTACAAGATTTGTTGTGATTCGAATCCCAAAACTCTGTCCTTACGTGGCGACCATATTGAATGTGGCAACATTTTCCACGTGGCTGCCATGATGGCAGGAGTTCATCGAGCGTATCTAGCATAGTGCGGCAGAGAGAGCTCACATGGCTAACTGCCATGTCAACGCAAAGAGGAATACGACACACGAGTCTCTGGAGTGAGTTTTTTTGTTTGTTTTTTTTGGTCAAGCCGTTCATCGGTGACAACGACGTTGCAACCAGGAAACACTTATTCTTCGTGGCTCATGAAGGTGAATCGCAAATGACGACAACAATGTCACCAGCAGAAAGTTTGAAGACATTTTGAAACTCGACAACGATTTTCAAGCTTTTGAACATTTATCTACGATAACCTCTATACTGTACTGAGCATTTTAGGCCACAAAAAGTGCTGAAACGTAGCGATCAATTGACTCTATCGGACGACCCCCCGCCCCTATCGGTCGGTCCATTCTCCCGAGGTTCCACTGCACGTATGATTCCGGTGCGACCCACCTGTCTCTGAAGGCTTTTTCCGCCATTTCTCGCGCAGCTCTGCGGACATGCTCGGGCACGGCGTCCTTCTCCGCCTGGGAAACCTGGAACACCTTGTGTCCCGCATCCAAGCGGTACGGGCCCCCTTTCCCGCCCAGACCGGCGGTGTCTCGACCTCCTGCAGGGAAACATCACCTAAGAGTATCAAGCCAACACCTTTTTCTACTTTAAGACGGTGCTCGCAACTCAAGGCCACGATTAAGCACCTGCGATTCAACGACATTTCCTCAATAAAGTGAGGGCGGCACGTCCGCCTCACAGTTGAGAGGTTGTGGGTTTGAATCTCAGCACAGGTCGCCTGTGTGAAGTTTGCGTGTTGTGGCGGCGCTCGCGTGGATTTTCTCCGGGTACTCCGGCTAACTCCCACACTCCAACAGGAACGTTAGATCCCTTGAAGGCTCAAAATTGGGGTCAATTTCACTTTCAACTCGAATTTCAATTTGCATCCATTGCAGCCTGCTCATCCTGGAAGGGTTCTTTTTGCCCCAAATTGGCTTTCGCTTGCCCGATTGGGCATGTCGTCAATCTTTGCCAACTGCGGGCCCGTGAAGCCCTTTGACAGGCTTTTGCGACTAAGGGGCAATACATAGAAACTTCACTTTGAATTTGAATTGGAGCGTGAGTGTTTGTTTGTCTTCAGGCGCCTTGAGACTCGACTCCCCACCAGACTTATCGGGCCAAGTCACTCACCTGCAGCGCTAATAACGGAAAACGATGATTTAGAATATGAATTTGTACAAATCATTCATAAAAATTGAACAAAGCTGTCAGGTCTGTTCAATGTTAAGACATCACTACAGCGTTAGCAGCACGGTGCGGGCGCGACTTCTCACCTGTGCCGCCCGCCCACTGGTTTCCGCCCACGTGGGGCGCATCGGTAGTATCCACCTTGCCGTGTTTCGGAGCGGAAACGTCCAGACCGCTGTCCCTCTGGACGGTAATCTGAAGGACGACGCCAGAAAAAGAGATGAATCCAAATTCCGTCTTTACAAAGCTGAAGAATTACGCTTGTAAGCGAGCATATTGCGGATCTTTTGAGTAGGGTTAGACCAATCATCGGTCAGGCCGACATATCGGTCGGACGCATATCGGCATGGGCCTTTTTTTTTTTTTTTTTTTTTTTCTTAAATCTGACAGCCTCGAAGAGAAACTGAAGTAAAACTGAGTAAACTTCAGGCAACTATTTACTTATTGATTTCAATTGTCAATTAACTTTAAAAGACACGCTGCTGACCCTTGGAACTTTGTATTAGACTTTGAAAACAAATATGTCACAAATCTGAAAAGCAGTTTAAAACAAATAAATCACGCAAAAATAATTAAGTGTTGGACTTTATATCATTAAACATTTTGACGCCAATATTTTCCCTTTAACTGCAAATAAATATTGGTTATCGGCCTCTGAGGCTACTAATAATCGCTACCGGTCCTGAAAAATCGGTCATTTTAAGAGGATGTAGCGGATAAAATTAACTTCCTATCCACAGCGATACGGTCAAGTCCTTTTCGTGGAGGATCAGGACGGAGGCGACAAAAAAAAGTTTAGAATTGCTTATAGATGCCAAAAGTAGCCGGCAAAGCAATTTTTTGTGTAAACGAAACCCCTCAACTCACTTCAACGCAGTTCCTTGACACCAATATGATACTTTTATTGCTTTGGCCTGAGCACAAAAACAGCAGTAATGTGAGTGTTTTTGTTTTGTTTCTGTGAATAAGGCAGGGCAGGCTCTCAACCTTTGATTTGACACAGACCCAGGAAAAGCGGAATAGTGCCGCAACCGAGGACCACTTCCCGCAGAGACACATTCTCTGGCCATCAGATAAGTAGACGACGTGCGTGAGTGTCAGCTATTAAACTTCACAATCCTGTCTCGGTATTGCGCAGTTCCTATAGTCATTATCTTGACTGGTTTTTTTTTTTTGTGTGTGTGTGGGGGGGCTTGTTGCGATTGCGCAACTTATCGTGACCACGCAGCTAGCTACTCTCAGCTCTTTTTTACCGGGCCAAAACGTGGCGCCTGTCACCAACACTCTGTGAGGCTCAGTATTGAGGCCGTATCAGCAGAGCTTGCTATATTTAGCGCAGATTAGCACGGTCGCTAGGTGTCAGAGTGAGATTAGATGGAGGAGATGGTGTGAACTCGCTCGTCTCATTCCCCTTCGTAATTATCGCACTTTTGGATGTCCGTACCCACGGAGACGATCGTACTAATTGAAGGGGTGCAGTAGCAATTGCACTTAGGGACAAGTCAGGCAGTCCTCCTCACACATTTATTTTATACTTAATACAGAGTGTGATTCAAGTGGAATGTTCATGTGTACATTGAACTAGTCTTCTAACCCCTAAAAAGTAATTTGCGGCTGCACAGTGCGGCACAATGAAGTCGAAAATGCACTTTCTGTCCAGATTGCATGTGAAAAGCGGACACGACACAGAAATGCTGCGCAATTCATTTCAATGGAAAAATCTTTGAATGTGAGACTGACCTAAAAATGATATTTAAGTGATAGATGTGTTTTTTAATTATATGCATTAAGTTGGGAAATTTATGTAATACTAAAACTATGGAAATTTGGCAGTATCCTGAATTTTGAATAATAAATAATAATTTGCATTCGAGCGGTTCAAAACGGTTGAGGAATGTGGAAGGAAACGTTCAATTTGTAAAATTTCTCATTAATTTCAAAAGGATTTCTATTTGTTGATAATGAGGAATTATGGGCAAACTGATGGCTGAAAATCCTTTTCTGGTAAAGCGCACAATTCATGGTGGCATCAATCACAACAAGCAAGTTGTCCAGGTCCTGAAGGAGCAAAGCTGCCCAAGACCATGTTTGACTGTTGCTATGATGTTCTTTTCCTGAAATGCTGTGCTACATTTACGCCAGATGTAACGAGACACGCACCTTCCAAAAAGCTCAACTTTCATCTCGTCAGTCAGAATAGAATAGAATATTCTCCCAAAAGTATTGGGAATCTTTCAGATGTTTATTTTTTATTTTTATTTTTTTTAAAAAGTAAGACGATGTTCCATGTTTTCTCCATGTGGGGATAATGGCTCTCCCTATGGTTCGCTGGAATCCTAAAGCTTTCGAAATGGCTTTTGTAAGACTTTCCAGACTGATGTCGACTTTATTTCTCAACTGTCTCTGGTATTTCTTTGGATCATTGTCATTTTGTTGCAGCTTTTTGAGATCCTTTTGCCCATTCCATTTTGTCAGTCAAGTAATTCTTGATTGAACAGGTCTGCAGGTAATCAAGCTTGGGTGTGATCAGTGAAAATGAAACCCAAAATTGGGATTAGCTACAATTCATTCATGATTTAACCAGTACTTTTTTTACACAGGGCCAGGTAACTAAAGTTTTTTTTCTTTAATAAATGAAATCACCATTTAAAAACAGCATTTGAAGTTCACTGTTTGATGATCTTCAACATTAAAGCGGGAAAACTATGCAATACTTTTTCACGGCACCGTACTTGGCAAATAAAGATGATTCGGATTTTGCAAACGCTTTTGCTGTCTTGTTTGAGAGTGTGAAGCACGTCTGCAAAAATGAACCCTTTTTTTCCAGAGCAGGGTGTGACGTGCAAGCTATGGAGGTGAGGGCTGTAAACGGCGGGGTGAGAAGTCTACGCAGAGTCCATGTACGTTCACATACAGCGCAGTCAAAAGTTGTTTGCCCAAAGCCAACAGCGAGCACAGCGGCTGTCTTGTCTGCTGTAGACGTGCTGACTATTGAGGAATCGGTGCGTGTTTGTGCACTGACTGTACGTTATTACAGCTGAGCTTCTTCCCCCCAGGGCACTCAGGACTCAACGGGGGATAAATATTCTACGAAAACCTGTTACTATGCCATAGATTAACCACTGGATTTCTTTTGTCTAACTAGTTTCAACAGAAATCCACTGAAGCATGAAACTTTGCTATTCTTAAGGTACTTGACTTTGTTCTCGTTGAAGTCTTATTTTGCTTTGTGCAGCATCTTCAGGCACGTTTCTTTTTTCCGCACAAACGTCCTATTTTGATTTCTACGGCAGCCTGTCGCAGCATCAATCAAACAAGATTGGCCAATGGGAGAAAAAAAAAAAAGTCTTGACGTGCATTATGCTATTATGGATGCTCATTACTTTTCCTTGTTACCGAATTCCTAATAAATCTTCTGATATATGACACATGATATACATCCATACATAATCCTAAATATTCGGACATTTGCACTGAGCGCATTCATCGGAAATTGTTGAATTTGAAATTTGTGTCTCCTGCACGACGACAATAAAGTTCATCACTAAATATAACCAGTGCAGTCTGAAAATATGCGAATCATGGTCATCTGCGTTCAGATGTTCAGACAGTGTTGCGTGCGTGTGAAAGTCGACATCTGAAGATCTGAAGAATGCGTCCGTCTGCACAATGCCGCCTCAGTCTGCAGATCAATGTAGCGGGGTCAGAGGTCTCGCATCATCAACACAAAGCCCTTCCGTTCATTCCCGCTCGGGAATCTCGGGTGCAAGAAACAATCCAGCAAATCCGTATATTCCGACTGAGAATCTTTTCTTGGCGCTAAAATTAGCGGGCTCACTTGCTAAGTAGCACCGCCACCCAGTGGTGTTCCGCGACATTACAGGGTTTGCCTTGTGTTCTGTACGGAGGCACCCTAAAAAAATGTCACTCAAGTCAAAGCAAAAAGGGGTCCACCAAATCATTCAGTCATCTTCCGTAGCGCTTCTCCTCACGCGGGTCACGGGGGTGCTGGAGCCGATCCCAGCTGACTCTGGGCGAGAGGCGGGGTATACCCTGAACTGCTCGCCAGCCAATCACAGGGCACATAGAAACAAACAACCATTCGGACTCACATTCACACCTACGGGCAATTTAGAGTCTTCAATTAACCTAAGTTCAGGGTGTGCCCCGCCTCTCGCCCGCTGTCAGCTGGGATAGGCGCCAGCACACCCGCGCCCCGCGTGAGGAGAAGCGCTACGGAAAATGGATGGATGCCGAATCAATATTTTGACCCACCATATATCCATCATCACTCTGCGAACTGCAAGCCTGTTAAGCTCTGATCAACCAATCAGAGGATGGAAAAATGCCAACATTCATCCTTTTAAGACTTGGCGACGGCCAGGGTTCTTTAAATCTGAAACCTGATTGGTAAAATCCAAAAAAGTTAAAAAAACGGCCATTGCTAATAGTGTGTATGTGTCGTGGGCCAATGACATGGCAACCCATGGCGGTTGAAATGTGATTGGACAAAAAAAATGCCGACTCTCGACTTTTTTCCACATCACGCCGTGTATTTGAAGCTCACTCGGAGCTCCAATTTGGACTCGTGACACAGACACTCCGGTTGGTGACTTGAAAAATCGTCATCGTCCCACCCGAGCGGCGGCGGCGGCGTCTTTACCTGCACGGGCCGGCCGTCCTCGGAGCCGATCATCTTCCTCCACTCCGTCAACGATCGGCGCAGCGCGTCGGTCCCCGTCTCCCAGAGCCGCGCGCGGCCGCCCGCGTCCACCGTGACCACGCCGCCCGAGGCGAGCGGCGCCATCAGCACGTCTGTCTCGGACACCTTGGACAGCCAGTTAGCGTAGGGCGACGCCGACGTCGACCTGACGGCCATCACAGGGGAGAAGGTGCCATTTGGTCGGACATCGCGTCATGTACACGATCAACTGTGCTCAGGAAACGTTTGGATTGGGGAGCACCGATGCCACTTTTTACAGACTGAGTACAAGTGCTTACATTTGAGTACTTGACAATACAGAGTTCTGATATATGATGCCATGACGTCGCGCGATTGTGATGAAATTGTTTTATTTTCATCAAATATTGTTTAAGTGTCACTAAAGCTCATCAGCAGGTTGCAACAGGGAGACTGGAAGAGTCACAGAAAGGCAGAGAAGCGGACGTTCTTTGGCAATTTATTGATAGATTCCCGGATCAACCACGTGCTGTTCCCGTCTTTGTTAAAGAACAGCAAGTAAAAAGTATTCAACAGCTGGACATGTGCATTGAAACACTAAGTAATACATTCATTCACCTGTGAAGGCTATAGCGCGTTTGAGGCTAATCCAGAAATAAAACTCCTCCTAACTTGTGTTGACATGACAGACTCGGAGACGTTTTGTCTTGCAGTGGAGTCCAACTTGGATGTTTCAGTCTACTTCTAACCTTGCGGTAAACGGCAGATGTTTATGTTGTTGTTTTGGCTGAAGCATGCATGCATCTTTTGGGCTAGGTTCTGTCATCTCTCGCTCACGCACGCACGCACGCACACACTTTATCAATAAGTCTGGGCGGCATCATCATTCTGTCATTTCAGTGAGTAAAGCGAGAAGAGATGGCTTGACATCAAATGAGTTGGACCAGAGAAAGCCAACTACCGACGTGAAAAGTCCCTTAGTGTATATTAGCACAACCGGCGGCTCCCTTTCTGACCACAAGGTGGTGGCGGAACACTCAACATGCGTCTTCCTTACCCGGGGACAGGAATATATTTGACTTTTTTAGAGTTGAGATCCGTCACTTCCAGGTAGGCCGCTGCCGTCGGAGGGCCGACACCTGCGGACCAAAAAGAAGCTCGTCACACGGGCGCGTCAGCCGCGCTCGGGCAGAGAGGCGGCCGGTCAACTCCAAAGACCTTCGGGGTAGAGCTGCTTCAGGGGCACCTCGCTCGGCGGAAGGGCCCGGACCACCTGACCGGCCGACAGCAGACTCACACAGTTGCTCTGTTTGGCCGCAGTGGTCCGCAGACCACCTCGCGGGAACGCGCGGGCCTCCATCTGTGATAGGTCGACCGTCCTCTGAAAGCTGTACACCTCGTTGGGAGACTAAAGCAGACGTGAAAGCTCACACGAAAAGGTGCTCGTCGATACGACTTCTGATATTGGCCGTGTTTTATGCTCACCGTGAGCTCCGGGAAGCCCACGACGATTCGCGCAAAAGTGCCGGCGTCGGCCATGACGCGATTCGGGGAGACGATCTTCTGGCCGAGAGCGGCGCTGAGATGCTCGTCGGGAAGCTGATCGCGTGACAGCATCTGGGGCACGGACCGATCGCCTGAGAAATCGGGACATGGCGAACGTAAGCCGGGGATGCTCCCTTGCATGCCGCGGGTCAGCTCTTTCGGGAACTGTTCCGCATCCGAGTTGCACGGATTCGACCGAGCTTTGGCATTCCAGCTCAGGACCGTTGGACGTTCGGCAAAAGAACGCATTCTATCGAGGAAATGAGCAAAATACTACTACTCGTAATCATTTGTGATTATTACACAGGGCCACCATCTACTGTTAATCCCTAAAGCCCTTGACAGGCACTTGCGCACCACCGTTGCTCTAACGATGAATAATAAGGCACTCACTCCTTTGATGTCCGCTTGAAACGGCGCTTCTAATTTTAAATGAGTCTTCGTGACCATCTGCAACACCCCCACGCCGCTTGACATCTTATTCCCGGTAAATGGCGAGCTGTTCAAGGCCGTTCGTCCGTCTGGCCGCTGTTCTCACGAACGACCTCGACATCGAGTCTGCGCTAAGAGGCGGAGCGCGGCGCGGCGCGGACCGGGACCTAAAAGCCGCTTGAAGCTTCTTTCGTTACGTTACGACAAACCAGATGTGCCGAAAATGTACCCGCGCCGGCGGCCCCTTGGCCCGAGCTGACGCCGTCCTCGTCGACGCCGTGCAGCCGACACACGCCCGATTCCTCGGCCGCCGTGCGCGTGGGCTTGGTCAGCAGGAACTTCCTGTTGGATGATGAAGAAGAGTCTCGAGGAGGATGCTTGCCAAGGGAGACGCACTTTGAAATGACTTCTCTTGCCCGTTTATTGCGGGAGTTCAAATATATTTTGGTGATTGTGACAATGCTGGACTTCCTAGAAAATGTCACCAATGCTTCCGTTCAGTGACTCAATCATTTGAAAGTAGTCACGTACTTGTCGGTCTTGCTCTCCAACAGCAGCCAGCGGTCCTCCGCCACCAGGAAGACCGACTTGAGGTTGACGGGCAGGGAGATGGCGTGAACCCGGCCCTCCAGCACATCCAGCACCTCCAGCCGGTTGCTGTCGCGGGAAACGAAAAGTTCCCTCAGCGTCGACAGCCCCACGGCATCGCCGATCAGAATGGGTCTCACCCGTCTTCCTTGTAGAAGAGGAGCCAGTTCTTGTGGGCGAAGTCGCGGCACATTTTATACTCTCCCTGCAACACGGACAAATCTTTGTGCACCTTGCGTGCGACATTTACGCATCAGGCGGTCCACTCGGGACGGTGCGTGCCTGACCTGCGCTTCTTTACCGCTCCACCAATGAGAAGCTCTGCCGGGGGTCCGCTCGCCGTCCGCTGACATGACGAGCCGCCGCACTGCGCCCGTGGCCACGTCCACGTGGAGCACCGTGTTACTCTGATTGAGAAGAGGGAAAGGACATTCCGATATTTCAATCGACTAACGTGTTCTTTTGACATTTGAAATGATTGATGTTTCCTCAAATAATCCACTCCAACAGACGGCAGATGCGTCGTCCGCTATCCGCCACCTCACCCCCAATGAAGTGCCCGTAATCGCTTGGAGCAAGACTGACACCTATCTTTACTGCTACGCAGAGCAGACGTGACATCTGGAAAGCTGCACAGCCAAAACACAGTCAATATAAATATAGTGACCACGAGTACGCATTGGGAAAACATCAGAATCAGAATCCTCTGTATTTGCCAAGAATGTCCAAAAAACACGCAAGGAATTTGGCTCCGGTAGTTGGAGCCGTTCTAGTACGACAACAGACAAAAAAATTGCCATCTCGACAAACAATACTCTTAGGACATAAAAACCTAAAAAACACGCACTACGGTGAGTCACCGAGCAATGAACGCTCACCGGTAATGTGGTCACGCTGATACAATGACAGTTGTGCAAATGATGAGAAATTGACATACTCGATCGTACCAACTTTTCCTGCCCGTTAGTGTTTGAATTTGGGACGATTTCGATTCGTGCCCAATGAAAAGCAACAATCAAATGTTCTTTTTTCCTCCAAATCACTGTGAAGTAGAGCTGTGTGATATGACTTCCAAGACTCTTTGGCAGGAATAAAACAGCTGTAATATTTGCATTTTTACAGTTGACTCGATGAATTTATTTGGACTTCGGGACCTACGACTGGCACATAATCGTACACTTGACCAACCTACAGGGGGCCCTCTAGACCTGAAAACCCAAACTTACTGATGTTACTGGTCTCATCACCGAGCTTGCTCTAGAAAGTCCTCGTTTCCCCACATTTCTAATTTGTTTCGTTGACGATTGTGTGTGCGTGTGTGCGGATGGGCTGTCCTGTGTGTGCGTATTATCTAACATCTCTGTGAGCGCGCGCGCGCGCAAATGTGTGTGCGTGTTAGAACCGCTGCCTAGGCTCCATCCAGGCAAGCTCGGTCTTCATCTTCAATTGCTTTGATGAGAACTTGGCGCCACGGGGAAGCGGGCGTCGCTTATCGCCTCGAAGGTGATCCCCATTCATTTCCTGATGCTCCCTTGGTATAGTGCGCGTGTGTGCGTTTCCGCGTTCTCCTGAAAGCTCTTTCTTCCTCTCTCCAGAGAGGTTGAAGGGATTTGAACCCAGTCAACAGGCATGACGTTTTCTGTACCAAGGTATGCAATGTACTTGCATTAACTAGCCGTTAACTAGTAGTAAGTACAAAATGGCAACTTTTGAAAATGAACGCGAGGCCTAGTTAGTGCTTGTGGCGCTACCGGGGTTGTTACTGGTCATTAAGCATTTGCATAGCAGCGAGGACACCGAACGTTTTTGCGGATGCGTTTCCGATCTGAAGGCCCTTTTTTCCGTCGGGGCCTCTTCATTTCTGGGAACACTTACAATGATACGCCGCAACATTATTTTTAGAATCCCCGCCGAGCCCGACCCCCTTTGCAACAGCTGTAGAAACACCGGTGGGCGGACGAAGAGCCAGCATGCAATACATTTGTCTCACACACACAGAGACGGCATCGCAAATTACGTCTGGCTTTTTGGAGAAACCTGACGTGCGTCTAGTATGTGGCTTTCCTCCCAGAATGTGTAGATTCTAGGAGCGTTCCTAGTGGTCAGAATGAGAACGTCACAGTCTCCGGAGGACCCAACCGGTTGGAGCCTTTCTAGGCGGACGTGACCAGGATGGCTGGAATCGAGGCATGAGGCTGGCATCCTTAATGACCGACTGAAGGCCCTCAACTGACTCAATAGAATGAGCAGTATTCTTACCTCAAATCCAATCTGCAGCCGATCTCGAACACGAAGCCCGAGACCGACATAATGCTCATAATACATTGGATTTGTTAGCCTCTTTTGAGGCCCCCAAGGACACAGTACATCAATCATCAATTCAAAAAATAATAGGAATATATAATCGTATATTATATATGTTTTTTTACAAGAGAATTAAACGAGTAAAAATACAGGGCAGTGTTGTTAAAAGGAGTACGCGATACTGAACGGGTATGTTTTCAATTTGGATTTGAAGGCAAGTGTGATGAGCGTCTGAATTGAATGACAAAGACCAGGATGAGACATCGAGGTCTCTAGGTCGTCACCCAAGACTAACGACACGTAAGCGTAAAACCAAAGCCGGGTTTTTACGGGCACGGGTTCGTGTGGCGCTCGAGTGCCGACCTGTTGCTCGTGCAGCACCGCCTGCCCATCCAACGGACCTCCCAGGGAGGCCACGGTGACAAAAGGCTGCCACACGCCGCTGATGGTTCCGGGGAAGACGTCGTGAAGCTCCACGCACCGAATGGTTTCTCCGCTCTCCTTCATGGAGTAAAGCGTCACCGGGTTACATGTGGCCACGTACAGAGTGTCTGCAAAGCAAGCAGAAGGCGTCAAAGGCTACGAATCGGCTCACGTTGCAATGGTACAGCTCCGGCGTGATGACTCAATGGTGTTACGGAAAGGACAAGGGGCTTTTCCAGATGTTTAGGGAAACATGTGACTCCCTGAAAAAGCAATCATGCCGTGACACCCGCTCGCAGCGACTTCAGCTTTGTTTCTGACAAAACAGCGGATGTCTGAAAATAGCCAAAAGGAAGTCAGAGCGAGCCACGAATCCATCAAGAGCTGGCGCGCGCGTCCCTGCTTAGATTTGAAATATAACAATATGTATTTTATGTTTTCCAAAACCTTTAACACTTGAATCTGGAGATTACAGATTACAGAGTAGCAGGGAGTGATATTTGGGAGAATAATCCTTGGTTGATGATCTGGAAAATGAACAATTACTTTCCCACTGGTTGGTTGGTCATGGTTGAAGCAAAGGAGTGAAATTTTGCAAAAATGATGAAGAGCGATGTCTTTTTTTTTTTTACTTCAAAATCAATCTAGCCCCACACCAAACTTCATTTGCCTGTTTAGCCAATAAACCAATAGTCAGGCCTGAATGAATAGCGCCCTCCGCTAGCAGCTATACAATATTGTCATGGTGCAAAAATAAATGTCAAATCCAAAAGTAATGCAGTCGTTCGACCGGAACCTGCTTGATAGAAAGGGCAACATAATGAAAGGAAGAATCTTTACCGTCTTTGGTGACGACATCGCAGATGATGTTGACTTGGTCGATGGGGATCTGCCAGCTGGCTTTTTCCTCGTTGAAACTCGACGCCCGGCTTTCCCGCCTGTTGCAAGGATAAGCCTGAACACGCAGGTAGACGGGGCCCTGCAAAGGTGACACACAGACAGACACATGCAGCTCAAAATTCATTTCTTTCTTTCTTAAAGGGAAAATATTTTTATAGCTTGTATACAAATAGCTGGGTCTCTGCTGTGCGATTTTAAAAAAATGACAAACTTTTCTGATCTGCCCATTTCTGAGAAAGTGTACTTGAGCACGCCATTCCGTACTTGTTCTGGGGCAATTTTACATAACAAGCGCCCCAGCAGAGTTCCTCTGAGCAGACATCCAGACCACCGTGGCCCACTTTCAGGTCGAAGTATTTGGGGACGTGTCCATGCTCACATTTGAGAATATTTGTGTCCAGATGAAGGTGAGGGGATAGCAGAAGGGCAGGAGTAAGTTTTTGGGGTGTTGGGATTGACCCTAAGGAAAAGAGAATGAGGTGACATATCCTGACGGTTTTGAAATTGTGACATCCGTATTCTGAGCTCTGGGGGATCACATTTCAGGATATCGGCATCCGGATGAAAGTGAGGATGAAGTTTTGTGGCTGTCAAAAAGGTCAGTATAAAGTTTTTGGACTGTTGGGATTGACCCTAAAGAAAAGAGAGTGAGGTGACACATTGCCTGCCTGCTAATACTTGTGGAGCGATGAGAGATAATAGGTCTCCTCTGAAAAAAAAAAAGAGACATTATTCACCTTGACGTCAATGCGATGCGTCTCAGAGGGACACAGCAGTTTGTGCCGGGCGTTGCCTGTTGGGTTTATCGTCCAGAACCCAGTCAACTTGGCCTCTGGCAGAGGCAACCTGGGATAAAAGTTCAAATTGTGACCTCAACAATTTGCCACCGAAGCTAAATAAAAAATACCGTAATTTCTCGTGTATAATACGCACCCCCAAAGTTGTCCTCAAAATTCTGTAAGACCCTTCTACCTATGTATAATGCGTTTTTTACCATGCATGATTTTGCTTCTACCCAATGATCAAAACATGAAGTATTATGTTTTGACTTGCTCTTATTTTGAAATTCACAGCCCTACTTTTATTTAGTAAATGAGAAAACACACAGTTGTGCTCATATGTTTGATTACCCGGGGAGAATTTGTAAGATGGGTACAATTCTTTAAAGAAAACTTGACGGGCCAGGCTTTAACTTTATTTTAATGGGATTCAAATGAAATTGACAAGAGGCATTTCAGAAAAGCATTATCCTTCAACAAAACATAACCATAAAAAAAAATGATGGTTGTTGTCATCAGTTGCATTTAAAAAAAAAAACTATATATAAGTTTTTGATTGGCCGTTCCATCTGCGACGTCACGATGCCGTTGAATTTTGAATCGCAGGTCGGCCATTCGTGAAAGCTAGTTGGCGGAGCCCGCACATTACGTGAGCGACAGCTCATGTGTTCAAGTTCAGTTTAGTTCAGTCGCATTTTTCCTGCTCTTTGTTGCATTTTCTGGTGGTTTCTTTCGAACAGACTGTGGTACCAGTTCTTGATCATCAGTACATAACTAAAATGACAAATCGAATTGTGTACTAATACTTGCACAGTACATCATATCATTGATGAAGGAAAATACTTGTTTCTGCCCTGTCTGGTTCTGAATTGTTTTATCAATGTGATCAGTTCAAAATAAAACCACAGGACACTGAAGAAACAAATATGTTCCTTTATTTAAAAGTCAACATTTTACATTTGTCCTTAGTGTATTGTAAACAATCCAAGACTTTAGATATTGTCATTTATCTCAACAGCGGGATTCATGCAGGCTTTGTAGAAGCTTGATGGAGTTTGGTGCCATGTGACAACAGCAAACATGTAGTTCAGGCCATACAAAATGAAAACTGCATGAAAAATGTAATATATTACAGGAAATTAATTGTGACTACACGGATTGTAAAAATCTAACGTTTCATCGAGTTTTACTGCAAAAGATTCTCAATTTCTACAGTTTGGGAATCATCACGGGTTGAAATAGATAAGTACAATTTGTTACAATTTATGGACACCAAATGATAGGGTTGTACAGATTAGTCGATTTTACTACTCCACAATGACCCTTAGGGCTTCACATTGACTAGTTTTTGGCTTTAGGTGGAGGTAGAGCCGCACGCAGCGGCCGATGAGTGTGCTGAATGAAATGAGTCCGTCACCCTAATTGATTTCATTTGTCTTCTATTTCTGAATGCACAGCTTTGGTAATTGAGGGACAACCAGTGAGGGGGCAAAGAATCCGGGCTCCAGCGGGGTTTTCTACAACTTTTTGGCCCGCACTAACAAAGTGGAAGGAGAGCGTGGAATTTTTCCACCGCACACATTGTCTGCGATTATTGCATCCATCCATTTTCGATCCCGCTTCTTCTCACTAGATTGCAAATTCCCACCATGCACAACTGTGGTAAACTGACATCATTTTCCACTCGTCTCCTAGAAAATAATTGAATACTATTTTAAGTCCCGTTTACAACAGGCAACCAAAGTAAATTCAAAGGCCTTTTTTCCAGTGTGGCCCACGTCGATGTGCTTGTGTTTATTCTAACGAGTATCTTTTGTGTACATTCAGTGTATGACCTGTCCATAGATTATTGCAAAGCATTCAGTCCTCCTGTGATTTATTTTTATTTTTTTTCATAATTCTAGAACTGTACTGAAACCATATCAACAGTCATCATCAGCGACATGTCCACGTCGACTCGACCTTTGTCACATGAGTGCTGACTTAATGTATGCTGAATCCGTGCAACCCCTAACAAATGACAATCATTGCAATTAATTCGACCGCTATGAATAGAATGTAATATGACCAAGTCATATCTTGATCTGATATTTAAAATCATGCTATTTGTTTGACTACATTTAGGTTGATAAAGTTTGGCTTTTGAAACGTACTTGTTGACCACAACATTATGTACACTTGCATCATGTAATGTGATCCATTATGAAGATGTTGATGCTTTGTTTTGGCTGACACTGTCAGAGAGGTATTCGTTTAAATTTGCAGTAGTTTAGAATGGCACTACATGTTCCCTCTGGAATCTGATCTTTTAGCGAGTGTGCCTAATGCTGCGGCCAGTCAGCGCGTTCCTGATGCCTTACTCCTTGGCCAGTTGGACGGAGTCGGGCTTGGCTCCGACGGGGATGCCGTGCTTGTGCAGCGCCTCCATCAGGACGTCGCGTGCGTCTTTGTTGTACGAGTCGAAGTCGAAGACGTTCCGCACCACGTTGGCTAGACCCTCGTTGGGGAATTTCTGTTGGGATGGTGCGAGACAGGACAAGATATACAATTCTGCCTTTACAAAGGTGGTCAGTTGCAATCGACATAGTGAGAGGTGTTCCTAATATTTTGACATGCAGCAAAATAAGGAAACCGCATGGAACCAAAATGATGGAAAACTACAACTACCGTAATTTCTCGTGTATAATGCGCACCCATGTATAATACGTACCCCCAAAGTTGACCTAAAACTTATGGAAAACCCTTCTACCCATGTATAATGCATTTTTACAACGCATGATTTTGCTTCTACCCATATGATCAAAACATGAAGGATTATCTGTATTTCAAATAATTATTCTGAAGTTAAGCACTTCATTTGAACAGGTAATATTTTCTTTTTATTTACTTGCTCTTCTTTTGAAATTCACAGCCCTACTTTTATTTAGTAAATGAAAAAACACACAGTTGTGACACACTGTAGAGATGATCGTAGACTTCAGGAGGCATCCTTCGCCACAGCTGCCCCTCACGTTGTCCAGCTGCCTTGTGTCAACCGTCGAGACCTTCAAGTTCCTGGGAATTACAGTCTCTCAGGACCTGAAGTGGGCAACCAACATCAACTCCGTCCTCAAAAAGGCCCAGCAGAGGATGTACTTCCTGCGGCTTCTGAGAAAGCACGGCCTGCCACGGGAGCTGCTGGGAAAGTTCTACACAGCGGTCATCGAATCAGTCCTGTGTTCTTCCATCACAGTCTGGTTTGGTGCTGCTACAAAAAAGGACAAACTCCGACTGCAACGGACAATCAAAACTGCTGAACGGATTGTCGGTACCCCCCTACACACCCTTGAGGACTTGCACGCTGCCAGAACTAAGACAAGAGCGTGCAAAATCCTTTCTGACCCTCCACATCCCGGTCACCAGATCTTCCAGCTCCTTCCCTCAGGTAGGCACTACCGATCAATGCAAACTAGAACTAGCACACATTCCAACAGCTTCTTCCCTCTTGCAATCAAATTCTTAAACACCTAACCTACAATTCCATTGCAACATGCTGCCAATTTTTTTAACTTGAGTTCTTTGTCACATTTCTGTGGGGCCAATTATATATTACTCGTGCACTCACTGTAGTCGTCTCGCCACGCTGCACTATTTGCATATCTGTTGTTGACCAATACTGGCCACTCATGCCAGAGTAGCATCTGCTCCATTTGCACACTGATTGAGGAGTATCTGCAACATTTGCACAATCAACATTGTCCCAGATTATCGCACTACTCGTCACTTTAAACCGCATACACTCCTTGAGGTCTCGGCGCCCTTTGCACAATGGTCATTGCACCGGACTATTGCTATATTAGTCATTCGAACTGCTCTAAGTGCTAGAGGACTCTGCATCTTTTGCACAATTGTCAAAAAATAAATTAAAAATGTACCGGCATTACCAGATAACTATTAACCCTTTATTGCTCAGTGACTGTTTTTTGTCCATGTCTTTATGTCTCAAAGTGTTCTCTATCAATTGACTGTCTGTTGTCGTACTAGAGCGGCTCCAACTACCGTAGACAAATTCATTGTGTGTTTTTTGGACATACTTGGCAAATAAAGATGATTCTGATTCTGATGAGCACAACTGTACTTATTATGCAGTCATACGTACCCCTGTCATATTGTAATGAAAGTGTAGGCTACACGTTTTCATAACCACTATGTGGCAGTGGCATATTAGAATGAAAGTGTATACACCTTTATCATAACCTCTAGGTGGCGATGGCATATTGCAATGAACGTGTACCGCTTTTTCATAACCTCTAGATGGCGGCATACATTTATAGAATGGGAAAAAAAATTAAATTTCCCCCTATACCGATGTATAATGCGCACCAGTGATTTTTGACATTTTTTTTTGGGGGGGGGGGGGGGGGAAATGCGCATTATACACGAGAAATTACGGTACAAATAGCATATTTCCTCAAATCGTCTTTATTAAGGGCCAGCTGCAGAAGCGACGTGGTCCAAACCGTTGCGCAGCGTTCGGGTTCGGCAAATAGTTGTCCTGAGAGGCCGACCGTCAGCCACTGGTTTTGCTGCAATTCGATTTGTTGCGATTATACATTCATATGGTTTCACAGTCATGACGGCCCGCGGAGCATGTCGTCATAACCGTCAAATTATACTGAGGTGTCAAAATGAGTTTGACACCTCAGTATAATTTGAGGGACGGCCGCTATTTTGTGGGAATATTTCAAAAACAGTTGTGGTACGGCATCTAGTAGAATGGAGGAAACTATTTGAGGATTTACAAAACCATTGTAAAAGCGCTCTTGATTAAAAATCTGCCTACACTAATCACAACGACGGGACAGCTGTGAATCTGGGGACACTATGTATTTATTTAAAGAGGTGGGCTGAGATGTAGTAAATGGATGCGCAATCAGCAAAGCCCGACAGCACCAAGGCAACGCATGCATTGACTTTGGGGCAAAGATGCCAAAAAGCAACAAAGCGGCGAGGCCGGCAGGGAAATGAGGAAGAAAGGCCTCGTCCAATTATTGATTCCCCTTGCTACTCTGGTGCTTTCTGTGGTCGCAATAATGGGCATTATATAAGCCTTCAAGACCACAAGGAGACAAGCTGATGTCGGGAAAATACATATTTCTAGACTGATGTGATATACATGTGGTATAAGTCCGAAATTACCCGAGTTTCAGCATTGAGAAGATGGCTGAAACAAGTCAAACTGTGGATGCACTTGTTAGAAACACACTAGTTTTTCTAGGGAAAAAAAAAAAAACCCTCTAACATTGCCCCCCCCAGAAAAAAAAATTAATAAATAAACATTGTATGAGACCTCAGTTCATACGGCATTAAATTGGGCTTTTTCCACCCACGCTTCTTCCAAATGAAGGAGGAGTTTACTGTGAGTCGATTGCCAACATTAGCTGCTAGCGCATGTCAAATACAGTCCCCTCCAAAAGCGTTGGAACGGCAAGGTCAAGTCCTTTGTTTTTGTTGCATACTGATGACATTTGGGTTGCAAATGAATAGCAGACAAAAGTTGAGAATTCCAGCTTTTATTTCATGGTATTTCCATCTAGACGCGTTAAACAACTCAGGACGGAGCACCTTTTGTTCGAAGCCACCCTCTTTTCAAGTGAGCAAAAGTATTGGAACGTGTGACTGATGGGTGTTTCGACTTGCTCAAGTGTTAACAGCCTTTTAGATTGATTCCTGAAACATTAGACTTCCAATTTCCAATTCCAATGAAGTTGGGACGTTGTGTTAAACAAAAACAGAATACAGTCATTTCATTGAATACACTGCAAAGACAAGATATTTCATGTTCAAACAGATCAACTTGATTGTTTTTAGCAAATAATCATTAACTTGGAATTGGATGGCTGCAACACGTTCCAAAAAAGCTGGCACAGGTGGCAAAAAAGACTGAGAAAGTTGAGGAATGCTCACAAACACCTGTTTGAACAGGCTCATTGGGAACAGGTGCCATCCAAGCGACATCTTTTTCACGGACGCCCCTGCTTATTTCAGCAAGACAATGCCAAAGCACATTCTGCACGTGTTACAACAGCGTGGCTGCGTCGTAAAAGTGCGGGTACTAGACTGGCCTGCCGGCAGTCCAGACCTGTCTCCCATTGAAAATGCGTGGCGCATTATGAAGCGGGAAAAAAGAGAATGGGAAAGAATTCCACCTCCAAAGCTTCAACAATTAGTGTCCTCAGTTCCCAAACGTTTATTGAATGTTCTTCAAAGAAATGTTGATGTAACACAGTACAGAAACGGGAGCCTGTCTGTCCCAGCTTTTTTGGAACGTGTTGCAGCCATTCAATTCTAAGTTCATGATTATTTGCTAAAAACAATAAAAGTTTATCAGTTTGAACATGAAATATCTTGTCTGTGAAGTGCATTCAATTAAATATAGGATGAACATGATTTGCAAATCATTGTATTCTGTTTTGATTTATGTTTAACACAACGTCCCAAATTCATTGGAATTGGGTTGTAGTACAGAGATGAGCCACAACAGTTTTCCGGACTGATTAACCTCGAGCAAAGTGATGGAAAGGCCAAAGTACGGCGAAAGGAAGGATCTGCTTATGATCCAAAACACACAAGCTCATCTGTGAAGCATGGTGCAGCTCATGTCATGGCTTGGGCTTGCATGGCTGCTTCTGGAACGGGCTCACTAGTCTTTATTGATGACGTAAGTCGTGATGGTAGTAGCAGAATGGATTCCGAAGTCTACAAAACCATTTTATCTGGCAGTTTACATAAGAATGCATCCAAACTAATCGGGAGAAGCTTCATCATGCAACAAGTGGAAGGTCTTAGACTGGCCAGGTCAATCACCGGACCTTAACCCAATAGAGCATGCATTTTACTTCTTGAAGAGGAGACTGAAGGGAGAAACAAACAAGAAATGAAAGAGGCTGCAGTAAAGGCCTGGAAAAGCATTTCAAACGAAGAATGCAACAGTCCGGTGAAGTCTGTGGGTCGCAGGCTTGATGCAGTTATTGAAAATAAGGGTTACGCCACCAAATATTAAATGTTAATTGAATCATGTATGTTCCAATACTTTTGCTCACTTGAAAAGTGGGTGGGTTCAAACAAAAGGTGCTCTGTCCTGAGTTGTTTAACACATCCAGATGTAAATACCACGAAATAAAAGCTGCAATTCTGAACTTTTGTCTCATCTTCATCTACAAATGTCTCGAGTATACAAGAAAAACAAAAGGAATTGACCTTGCCGTTCCAATACTTTTGGAGGGGACTGTTGTAAGCTTCTTCCTGGCTAGCGGTACAGCAAAAACGAAAGGTAAATCTTCACAAACGATTGTTGGGAAACATCTTCCTACCTGGAGATGCTTGACAATGTTAACCACCTCGCGAGTCGAGTACGGGTAGGCAATGGCGCCCTGGTCGGCCATGGAGCGGAGCTCTCCGAAGGCGGCGACCAGCTTCTCCAGAGTCGCGTCGGGAACGTCGGGGCCGTAGCGCTTCAACATGGCGAGCTCGGCCCGGGGCTCGGGGTTGTCCACGGCGTGGCAGCTGAAGATGTCGCCTACGAAGACATGAACCCGTCTTATTCTGTATGCTCGCAAAACAAATGGAGCCGTGTAGGACTGTGTTGCTCAACCTTTATTGAGCCGAGGCGCTTATTTGCCATTGGAAAAATCTCACGGCAAAACACCAAACTAAAATGTGACAAAAAGTAGGAAAACTGACATAATAATGATGTCATCACAATCCGACTAACTCAGGCCTGTGTAACCAAACACAAGGAGGGTATAAAAGTCGCAGGAAGCCATGACATCTTGGGTTGTACGAATGAATTCCCAGATTTATTTGTTTAACTTCTGCCTGTCACTATACATCGATGGCAAAGATAGGGAAACAATGACATATTTATACAGGTGGTCCATAAGTAATTGTCTGGCAAATTACGTGAAACCGAATGACATCGCACAGCACTCCAGTTGGGAATCACTGGCGCGGGATGCCCAAGTGCGCACACGTCTACCTAGAGCTCCAAAGAAGTCGTTGCCCAGGAAGGGAAAGCCCGGCCGGTTGGCCAGCACCATCATCCTGAAGTCTGGGTGCATGACGACGGTGTTGGGCCTCCCCTTGGCTTCCAGTGGATCTAAAGATAATGCAATGATTCAGAGGCAAAAAAACGTCAACATCTGCAATTAACTCTTTGATGTCCGCGTGTGAACATTCCAATAACATCTACGAAGAAATACGAGCGGACAAACATTTAAAGAATCCGATTCCAAGCATCATCTCGGTCTTCCGGCACACTCGGCACGTGACGCGCGTTGGGCGTACCGGAGATAATTCTGCGTCCGTCGGCCAGAATCATCTCTCCGCTCTCCACCAGCGTTTTGAGGATGCAGGTGACGTTGGTGGGAGCTTTGTCGGCCTCGTCGATCACCAAAATGTGTCCCGCCTTCACGGCTTTGACCTGCACGCGCACGCCACAGCCACACAAACATTCCCAAAGTCGCACTTCGAGCACATCAGACTGGAAAAATAAGAGGCGTCGACAACGGACCAGCGGCGAGTCTTCGTACGTGATGACACCATCTCGGACTGAAGGCTGCAGCGTCAGCGTCTGCACGGTCGTATCCCTGCGGGGAGCGCAGCGGATTACGCAACACATAGACCACAATACTTTCGGTCTTCTGGCGCCTCGGGGTTCGCTACTACGCTGTTTATTTTTCATTATTGCACTACAGTGGAACAATTGGTCTGGTCACGCAAGGCAAAAGATGAACTTTGTTTTTTGCCTCCTTTTTTTGTAGGCAACACGCAAAATAGGAAAAAATGAAGCGTGACGCTAACTCATCCATCGTTTTCGATGCGCTTGTCCTCGTTAGGGTCACAGACTCACAGGTGACTTACAGCCTATCTTAGCTGACTTCCGGGCAAGAGGCGGGGAACAGCCTGGCAGGGCACGTATCGACAAAACCATTTACACTAACATTCTGGACGACGGGCAACGACTCAGGAACGCCAAAGCCGAGATTCCCGACTGTGAGGCGGACGTGCTGACCGCTAAGGCGAGCACGGGAACCGACTAACGAGTAATCAGCATTCAGGTGGCTTCCAAATCTGTACATATCCTCTCTCATCTTCAAGCACTTTCATGTCTTCATGGTTTGCTTGCTTTTTCATATTATTGTTTTTTGGGACAGTGGCCTCTTGGAAAAGTAATTTGGGCCCCAGTATGTTCCACTTTTATGGAGAACTGACAATCAACGCTCCCATACCATATCAGAAATCCAAATTTGTGACATACGGGGCGAAACGAAGGGGTCGTGCACCAGATGCCCTCGCGTTCCGTTACACAATTGCCAAGTCGACATGTTTACTTATTGCGTGTTTATTTCTTTTGTAATCTATCCCCTCAAGACATTTCTTTCTTCTTCAAGGCCAAGTGAATTGAATTGTACAGGTAAAATTGCTTTTTTGAATTTGTTTGAAAACTGATTCTTTGGGATGATAAAGATCTAAATCTGCAATTTCAACAAGGGTGTGTTCACTCCATTTCGAGATCCACCTTCCACTGCATTTGAGTCCATCCATCCATCCATCCATCCATCCATTTTCTGCATCAGCAAACTAAAAATATTTGATCAAATCACAATCCCACCCACTTTTACTCCCAGCGGACAATCCGAAATATCATACAGTTGACCTCCTCCCTCCCTGACGACCCGCTCTTCTACTTGACCCGGAAGCCGTCCTACTTTCCTTCCTGGGTGGCTTTAGCTTTTCTGAGCCACATCTCTGAAGACTTTCCGTCTCCCAGAAGCACGCACGCACGCACGTACGCGCACATCCTCCTGCCTCCCTCCCCTGCCGCTTTGATCTAATATTAGCCGCTACAGCGAGCGGAGCTAATCGGGTCATCGTGTCCGTCCGCTGAGCTGCTCGTTTTGACTTTCACCTGACTTTGATGTTTGTTTTCATCTCAATCGGACTTCTTTTCTTTCTGTGCCAAAAACTGAGCAGTCATTGGCTCGTTCATTAGTAACGTTATATTAGCACACCGTCAATACGAGGCCTTTGATTGAAGCCGTCGTCTCGTTGGAAATAACCCACACGCAGATAGCCAACAGGCGTAATCGTGTTGGAATGCAGCAACAAGTGTGTGAAGCCACCACAGAAGGCTTGGCAGGGATGGCAAAGAGGAGAAATGCGATTTTGAAATGTGCTTCTGCACCGTAAAGGAAACGTGCCTCTGTTCAGGCTGCTCAGTACCACGTGTCGTCGAGGACCATCAAATGTACCATCCATCCAGCCATCCATTTTCTGTCGCGCTTCTCCTCACGCGGGTCGCGGGCGTACTGGAGCCCATCCCACCTATCTTCGGGCGAGGGTCGGGGTACACCCTGAACTGGTCGCCAGCCAATCGCAGCGCACGTAGAAACAAACAACCATTCGCGCTCACACTCTCACCTACGGGCAATTTCGAGTCTTCAATGAACCTAGCATGCATGTTTTTGTGACGTGGGAGGGAACCGGAGTGCCCGGAGAAAAGCCACGCAGGCACGGGGAGAACATGCAAACTCCACACAGGCGGGGCCGGGATTTGAACCCCGGTCCTCAGAACTGCGAGGCAGATGTGCTAACCAGTCGGCCCCCAGCCTGCCGCCAGTTCAAATCTTTTATGATGTCAACAGTTTGACCCAGGGCTATTATACAGTCGCCAACAGAAGTGAGGTCAGCCCCAAGTGTGAATGTTTTGAAGTCCAGGTTAAAAACTTTTTAGAGCATTTCCACTTTTAAATGATCTTTCTTGCAATGCGCACTCTTTTTATTGTATTTGTATTTTTCCTCTTTGTTTTAAATGTTTATAAGCCATTTTTTTCCTTTGTTTTTAAATATTTGTAATCATGTAAAGCACATTGAGTTACCTTGAAATGCACTATATAAATACATTTGCTTTGCTTTACATACATATTAGAAATACACATACATATATACATATTGACAGTAGATAATACGCCATCTGACCTTTGCATTGGAAATGCTCAACGTGTTTCCGTGCATTAGAGTCCTAAAAAAAATAAAAATAAAATTCGACTGAAGGGTGCTCCCACACCACACGAGCACGTGGTGCTACTCCGAGAAGAGTTGTGGAACACCACACTTGAATAAAACTGTCATTTTAGAAATAGCAAGAAATGTAAAGACGCCGTGACATTACAACAAAAACAACTTGTTACTACAGACCTGTGCAGTTGTAGGTATTCTCTGGGCCGGTTCAGAAGGTGCAGGAACCGGTCCGCTATTTTGTTCTTTCCCACACCCTACGGAAGAAAATAGCACAGTAACAAAGCTCTAGAGAAGGAGACGTGAGGAGCAATGCTGCGGAACGTAAGCGTCTCCGAGTTTTGATGGAAACAGCTTGCGACGGGGCCGCTCTCCTCTCCGGGACTCCCGCCGGACGTGGCGCTCTGGCAGCCGCTAACGTCTGCGCTCGGGACGCATTCACCCGCTCGCTGCACACAGGCCGGCATATTTTGGCTGCCGTGTCCATTTCCTCCCTCTTCAACTAAACTGACGGGGCGAAGCCTCCCAAAGGAAGTGCGCGACGCTTCTTTAAGGGTCAGAGGAGGTCTTCTGTCCGTATTACTGACAATCATCGCTGCGAGAATAAGCAAGTAGCTTCTTATTCCCGAGCTGATATCGAACATTCGGGATCCTGCTATATGATCATTAATATTGGAAAGCTCGACGGCAGGGGTCTCAAACTCGCGGCCCGGGGATCAATTGAGGCCCGCAGGATGATATTTTGCGGCCCCTACTTGACATTAAAGTTTAGTGGTAGTGCGGCCTGTGCGTTGTGTGTGTGTGTGTGTGTTTTTAAATCACTTATAAGCTACCATAGGTCAGGCTCGTAACAGCTTTCGGCGGACAAGTTAGCCAAAGCGAATTAGCAACGGGAGTCACGCGATTGAAACATAATTCTGAAGTGACATCAAATGGAAGGAAAATATGTCGTGTCGGCCAGTCTCAAAACCTGTCGTGAAGAGAAACTTTGGCGACGATCGCGGCCAATGTTTTGTGTTGAGCACAGGAGCAGCCCGACGTGTTTTTTTTTTTAGATGCACAGAGAAAGTCGCGGTGCTCAAGAAATACAACAACAGACGTCATTACTCAACCGGACACGCTGACGAGTATGCGAAATAGCAGGCAGATGACAGACGGCCGGGTCAGTCACCGATCTTCTTCCGAACTGTCCGTAATAAAGATTGAGAAGACTGGATGACTTTTTCTCCACCGGCCCCAAGATGAGTTGGATTTGAGACTCCCGCTCTATGGGCAACAGTTGACCAAGTCATTTCCTTTGTGATGAATTGATTGTACTGTGGTTCTACGTTGTGCTCTGTGGGATCAAATAAAAGTTTGAATCCTCCCCCACAACAGACATGATTGCTGAGCAATAGTTGGATTTTCAATGTAGCGTTTGAGCGATCTGCTGGACACAAGAAGCTTTGAGGCAATGCAAAGGTAATCTAAAGGATCTGCCGGGCCCACTTTTCTGCCTAAATCGGTTGCCGTAGAAATAGAAAGTACACACAGTAAAGATTAGTGTGGGACAATCTCAATTTTGAAAAAAAATACTTCAATCATAAGTTTCTTCATCTGCTTACCTGGTTCCCTACCAAGAGGAGGTGTTCTCCCAAAAGAAAGTCTTTTAACATGTCCTCCATCACCCGCATGTGCTGCAGAGACGCAGATGACAGACACATACATTTAAAAATTGGGACATGAGAAGTCCTTAAATCAATTTACAAAAAAAAACATGATCTTTTTGCGCTTCCGTTCTGAAGACAGGATGAAAGCAGCTCATTGAAAAAAGTAGGACATGCTCTCTTGGCCCTGACAAAGCATGTCAGCGACATCCACTCTCAATTCCATTCTCAACACGGCACAATAGAATTATGGGGAACGAGGCCGAGAGAGAAAACAAGCGTTTCCAAAAGAGGAATCTGGGCCACAGGAATACAGTTTTTTCCTTCACGGAAGTTTCACAGTGCCGACTTCGGTCGTCTCAAACTCGTAATCAATAACAGCGGCCGGGCTTACCTGGGGATTATCATAGAAGAGCACATCTGGAACCTTCATTTTCTCGTTGGGCTTGTTGACGGGAGCAGACACTTTGCCGATAGTCAGCACTCCATCTCTGACCATACCTGAAGAAACACCAGATCAATCAATCGATCGATCGCACTGCAACAGCTGCTGACACGGGCTGTGTCTTAAAAGCGGAAAACGCTCAAGTCCAGACTGAAGTTTCTCGGACGCATGTAATAACGACTCCGTGCTTGCTATGTCGACGGCGGCCGAGAAACAAGGGAGCGGAGAGGACGGCGAC
Organism: Phyllopteryx taeniolatus; assembly: GCF_024500385.1. Taxonomy (NCBI): domain Eukaryota; kingdom Metazoa; phylum Chordata; class Actinopteri; order Syngnathiformes; family Syngnathidae; genus Phyllopteryx; species Phyllopteryx taeniolatus. The sequence goes on along the minus strand of NC_084513.1, from coordinate 22,250,713 downwards.
AAGCTCGAGAAACTCCGACGAGCCGATTGCAGGCTTCTCGGCAGAAAAACGTCTGGAATGCGCGGACCATTGGAATCCATATTTCGCATGTTTACTGAGGCACGGAAAAAGTTGGTTTGGACCTTTCAGCGGACTTCAAGCGTATTGTAAGAGACGTCTGCACAGCACACAAGAAGGCATCAAAAGGATTGTTTCTGCAAGTTTGGTCTTCCCTTTTTTGTGAGCTTGGTCCAGCGGGGCTTTTACGAGAAGAGGAGGAGGAAGGAAGGACTTTACGTCCACTGAGCGGGCTCCAGCATCACCAAACACAGTGTCAGTAAAATGAAGGTTGAGTGTTTTGTCATTTTTAACTTGTTTAGGGTTAGAAATGCGACGCTCGAGACCAACGCATTATGCCTTTTTTCATTTGTCGTTAAAAAATGACTAAATTGTGGTTAACTTACTTTGTACATGTATGTGTGTGACATATGTTAATGTTAATTAAAAGAGTCCATAAAGGTTTTACGATGGCAACAGTTTCACCCTGGGAATTAAACAAATGGGAGGTCGAACCGGGTCCCATTGTCCAAGTCTTGCACGCCACTCCTGTTTCCTGGAGAAACTCCATTTTGTCTCTTCTAAAGGTGTTGCCATTAAATAAGTCTTCTTGTGTATGCAAGCGAGTGGGACGCACAAGTGAAGTCACGTGTGTGTTCGCCGCCCGGAGTCTCATGTATGGCGCAGTTGGCGAGGCTTTTCTGGAGCGAGCCGCGGGCCAAGCTGGGAAGAAATCTACAAACACACACACACACATGAGTAAAAGGGCAGGAAATGTGCCATTGCGTGCAGCCCGAGCGCACCTGGAGAGGCAGGCCTTGTTGACGGCGTGGGCGACGCTCTCCTCAGGGTAGCGAGAGAGCCGGCGACAGATCCGCAGCAGCTGTCTGCTGGAGAGGGAGGAGGCCAGAGACTGGGCCTGGTCACGCATGCAAATAAACCACGTTAATTCTATTGCCAATGACGGGCACACACACACACACACACACACACTTACCGTGGGGTCATTTGTCTGTTGCAGTGTGTGTGTGAGGAGCAGTAGCTGTTCGGCAGCCTCCGTCGGAACATTAGGAGACTGCAAGGTGACATGAAAACAAAAGCAAGTGCATTTCAATAAAGCGCACGGGAGCTTGAATCCGCCTATTTATTTGTCGAGGTCAAACTGCGCATCACGGAAGCCGGTGCAAAAACGGACGGGACGGTCGCGCGCAGCTGAGCGCTTTTTCTGGCTCCGGGCACGCGGCGAATACGGCCCTAAGGGTATCTCACCAGCCCTCGCAGGAGGTCCAGCTCCTCGGCTCGGGCCAGCGGACTGACAGTGTGGTACAGGAACATGGTGAGCAATTCGGGACCCAGCCACTGCTGACCTTCGGCGCCGTCGCCGCCGCCGCCGCCCACTAGCGAGGGCTCGGCAAGGGCGAGCACACGGAACGACGGGTGGATGGCGAAGATTGACCTGAAAAGACAAAGACCAATGACACACTAGCCGCCGTGGCGAGGTCGAGTGCGTGTGTGCGAAACTGCGTGCGTGTCGCAGCCAATCTATGTCATGAAGAAACGCGTGGCTTTTGACAGTTGGCTGTGTACGCCTCTGATTGAAGAGGACAGCGAGGACCGTGGCCGTAACCCCGTAGAGACGCCCACACGGCGCTGGACTATATTTACGCCGGTGGGGGAGGAGCCTACGAAGTGGCCGCTGAGCATCAGATGAGTCTGAAGCTCACAGTTATTATTGGACTTCGACCTGCACCGCATCCCAAAATGTGGCCGGCAGGCTCCCAATTGTTCAAAACAAATCTACTCATTTAGCATTGTTGTTATAAGTCACCGTAAAGCGTCTTCAAAACATCGCCAGTAAAGAGGTTGCCTTGGTCACACATTACACACACTAGTCTAGTGCGATGACACAATGACATCACCGCCGTTGTATTATTTTCAGGGAATGTTGATGAAAGGATGTTTTTTGCCACTTGTAATAATTGTGATCCATACGGAATGAATTGTGTATATTGATTCGGGGTGAAGTGGTACATGCCCTTTCAATAGGGCACAGAGTTGCCACACGGAAAATGTTTGGCAAGGGTACAACGTGTAATTGCTTTGCACTCTTGAAAAACATTTCTTATTGCATCCAGCATAATAGGATCTATTATCGTGAGTTTATGTGGTCTTCTTCTTCCGCTTCAAAGGACTATACAGACACACGTGGCATTGTGCACACCTCTCTTGAAGTTGCTGGTCGGTCAAGTTCTGTTCCTCCTTCAGTGCCTGGTATCTGTCCCACCTCAGCAGCCTGGTGCCATCGTACAGATCCAGCTCCCGGTCATGAAGTAACCTGCAGCACACGGCACCGGTGAACCTTGCGCTTCCCCGAAACCATACGGAACGTCGCGCTAAACGTCGGCCTTGCCTGGAAAGGACGGCCAGCGTTCCCAGGTTGACCCTGTGTATACCGTCCAGCAGCAGCAGCTTGCCTTCCAAGGCGGCGGTGACCAGCGGCGACGGACGCCACGCCGTGTCGCCGCTGGGGAGAGTGAACCTCTGCTGGAGGAGGTCCCTGGCTGTCATGTCCTGGCACAGACACAATGAGACCATCAAAAAACCGAGGGCTGCAAATCAAGCATGTTGACAACACTGTGACTGGGATAGATTGATTGATTCATTGACTTGACCGACTCACGTGTCAATTCCCTTCATTTTATACACCCACCACTTTTACTACTCCGGCTGAGGTTTACCCTGTACTGGGCGACAACCAATCACAAGGCACATGTCGATAAACAACAGTTCATACTCACATTCACACCTACGGGAAATCCGATAACATGTTTTTGAAATGCGGGCGGATGCCGGAGCACTCCGAAAACTCCAAACAGGGCGGCCCGAGGCGAGATCCCAACAAGGAGGCCACCGTGCTTGTACGTCGCACGTAAATCTGCCCGCCCACTTGAACAAACTGAATTTCTGGAGCCTAATTTTCTGTTCTTAACGTGAAGGTGACGTGATCTTTTTCTCAAGATCTACAACTCGGAATCTAAATTTCCTTCAACATCCCTGCACCCCCTTTCTCCTGCACACACCCTGAAAAAGGTAAATAAAACATCTTTTTAAATGACAGTATGTGGCATTCAAATGACATTTATCTGTTTATTTTGTTCTTATCGGCGTCGGCGGGGAGAAGGGTGCTGGGACATACTATAATATTGGTTTTCTATCAACAACTCATTGACTAACCCAACTCTTGGAGCAGAACATTCATCTCACTCACCCATTCACACATTCAGCGGTGAGCATTGGAAACAGCTACGCCACAAATTCAACACATACTGCAGTTGACTTTTCGAAGCGAGCCGGGGAACGCATTTGCGTCTGGTCCCACTACACTTTTCATACATCCAATGACGTATTGTCGAGCTTCGTTGCGTTCACGCCATTGCACAGTGGCCGACTAGATTTCTCCTCCCCGCCGTGACCGCCGTGGCACATTTTCTGTCACTTTTGCGCCTTCCATCCCCGCATTTTGCCCACGGCGGTGTGAAAGTCTTAGTTCTGTTTACCTGGTAGAGCATGACAGGCTCTAAACTGTAACCCAACATCTCAGCAAACTCTCTGGCAACCACTGACTTGCCGCAACCCTGAAACGCACACGAGCAAATCATATTGACCCTTTTTTCACAATAACCTTTATTCGTGTACGTGTGCAGTACCTTGGTTCCTATGAGACACACGTCCTTCACCATATGCGACTGCATCATGTCAGCAATCAGCTGCGAGTGGCTGGGGGTGCTGACGAAGGCGCGGCCGCAGTCGGGTGCCCGCGGCTCCTTGGTGCCCGCGGGGACCTGATTGTTCATTGGACGGAGTTGCAGACGGCAAATGTGGAATTTGACGGCAGTTGACTTTTCTCACATTTCCTGCCAGCCCTCCCAGTTAACATGGATATTTGACTTCACAAGCCGTCGATGACATATTATTTTATATAATATGACATATTAAATAATTTCATATTATTTTACCACAGCGGCATGATATTCATAGAAACAAAATATGTACACTTTAAATGATTCATCAGCCAAAAAGCCATGATATTAAGTCACTAAGCAACTTAAAAAAGAATAATAATAAAAATAATAATTGACAAGTAAAATACATTAATATCCTCTTTCAGTTTTTTCCATACATGATATAATTGCTTTATAGAATGTGTTTTTTCCTTTTATTAATTTTCATACAGGAGTTCACATATTCAATGTAGTATGCACTTACTGTGTTTGAAAAAAAATTGCCTTTACACGGGCAAAAATTAAGCTATCAGAGAAGTATTCATTCATTCATCCATCCATCCATCCATCCATCCATTTTCTGTCACGCTTCTCCTCACGCGGGTCGCGGGCGTGCCGGAGCCTATCCCAGCTGTCATCGGGCAGGAGCGGGGTACGCCCTCAACTGGTTGCCGGCCAATCGCAGGGCACATAGGAACAAACAACCATTCGCACACACGGTCACACCTACGGGCAATTTAAGTTGTCAATGAACCTAGCATGCATGTTTTGGGGATGCGGGAGGAAAGCGGAGTGCCCGGAGAAAAGCCACGCAGGCACGGGGAGAACATGCAAAGTCCACACAGGCGGGGGCGGGGGTTGAACCCGGGTCCTCAGAACTGTGAGGCGGACGCTCTAACCAGTCGGTCACCGTGCCGCCTCAGAGTAGGATTCATTTAATATATTAAAAAATGCTAACTGAAAGTGCTATGCTCTGCTTGTTGACACATTTTTTTCACACAATATTTCTTGAGGTTTTTGTGTTGTATTTCTGAGATGTGAGGCAAATAAAGCATGATCTAATCTTATGTTAATTATTGTATCCGTTTCTGTAACTTATCCTAAACCTAGCGCGAAATAAAATAATCACAAAATGAGTCAATCCCCGTTTATGGCGGGGGATATGTTCCACACCCACCCACAATAGTGGAAAATCTGCAATATAGTGGCCAGGTACAGATTGTTTTTGTACTTTTGACCCTGCCACACACTTTGAACACAATTCGACTATTTAAAACACACCCTTCCTGAAGGCTCTGGATGTTGTGGAGCATCAGAGCACAGAAAAAAAAAATTGGAAGCATAAAATGTATGTAAAATGCTGCGTATTCTATTGTCTATTGGCTTTTAAGGGACGGCCTGGTGGGGTCGCGTGCGACATCGGCGAGTCTGGGCATCTTATTGTGTTTATCTTTCTGACGGTTCTCCCACCATTCAATAAACGTCTGACAAGCGGTGCATCGGTGATCGTGGCTCTCTTTTCCCTCATGCAAGGAAGGGCATATATCGGGTAAAAAGCTATTCTAAACGATTCCGGAACAAAGCAAAGGCGTGATCGATGAAGCGTGATATCGCAAAAGCACATTGTAAAACCAATTCAATTGCGTGAAATTGTCCCAATGTGGTGGTCAGTGAGTTCAGTCCAACATTTGACTTTATTAAAAGGTAGCTACCTGAAATGTAACGTCTTTCTGTGCAACACGCAAGGTGACGTCCGCGTAGCCCTCCACGCCAGCGGTCCTGGACACGCTGACGACGGCGCTGCTCGATGTGTCGCTGTTGCTGTGGCTGTCCAGAAGCTCAAATTTCTGTGTAAAAGTCAGAACATCTGCATTCATCATACAGGTCTGACAAATCCCCAACTGCAGAGAAGGAGATGCCCACGGGCCTCCAAAGTGAACGGAGACGCATAACTTACACTGAGCACAGTCTCCACAGCGCTGCGCCCGTCCTTGCCCAACATACTATGGTATGGGTAAAGTCTCTGGACCAGCTGCTGCGAGGACATCGTGGGGAAAACATTCTGCGCCGACACAATGGAGATCATCTGGAGGTCATCTACTCTTAAATCATACTGTAGCCCTTATCTCAAAGACGAGTGCAGCAGAGGTTTCAACGAGTCCTCACCAGTACATTAATGCCCTGAAGGAGGTTGTCCATGGGAAAGTCAGGAAGACCCAGGTTGGCTGATTCCTGGGAGCACAGTGTGGTAGCAAGCGACAGCAGTTGGGACACCCTGACACATGAACCAACTGTGTGAGTACACTTTCATTCATATAGAAAGCAGACCCCCGCTATTGTACGTTACCCTACAAATGAAAACAGGAGTTTAGAACAACCAGCAAGCGATCGCTCCATCCCGAAAATATCTTTTTTTTAAATAATTCATCCGGTGCCCGGCCGGGCGCAGCCCGAAAGAGTAACGCGGGTCCCCCTTCCCACGGGCCCGCCACCTGTTGGAGTGTGTGCAGTGTGAGCTGGGCGGTGGCCGAAGGTGGGGACTTTGGGGATCTGATCCCCGGCTACAGAAACTGGTTCTCGGGACGTGGAATGTCACCTCTCTGGCAGGGAAAGAGCCCAAGCTAGTGTGTGAGGTTGAGAAGTTAAGACTAGATATAGTCGGGCTCGCCTCCACACACGGGGTTGGACTCTCTTCCACTCTGGAGCTGCCCACGGTGAGAGGCACCGAGCAGGTGTGGGTATACTTATTGCCCCCTGGCTCAGCGCCTGGAGGGGGTGCTGGAGAGCGCTCCAGCTGGGCACTCCATCATTCTGCTGGGGGGACTTCAATGCTCCCATGGGCAATGACAGTGAGACCTGGAAGGAACGAATGTGAGTTTGTTTATATGTTCCCTGCGATTGGCTGGCGTCCAGTTCAAGGTGTAGCCCGCCTCTGGCCCAAAGATAGCTGGGATTGGCGCCGCGACCCGCTGGAGGAGAAGCGCTACGGAAAATGGATAGATGCATAAAGTGGGTCATATTTTCAGGCATTCACCTCTGTGCCGCTATGTTTGGCGCTGCCGCGTACAACAGCTCCAACTGGTCCTGAAGACAAATCCAGTTTTGTTAGGGCTACTGTGTGCTTTCTTTTGGTGTTAAATAAGAGCACGGGAACAAACCTTAAATGGGAGGTAATAGACGTCTCGGGCCTGGAAGCGAGAGCGGAGGGGAGGATCCAGCGGGTTGCCTTTGTATTTGGGCACAGGAAGACCGAGGGCGATGACCCGAAAGTCCTCGCTTACGCGGATGATCTTGCAGTCGTCGAGCTCCTCTTTTGTGTGCTCCTACGGGTTGGAAAGGAAACAAACATCAACCAGAAAAAAACACGAGCCTGGTTTACATGGAGCCTTCCCTTCCATTTAGGATCGGTTTCGAAGCCCAAAGCGAATGAAATGAAATGCTCCAGAGAAACACCTCAATCGGAATGGAATTTCATTCGGTTTCACATGGATGGAATATTCCATTTTCGGCATTCGGAAGAGAGCCGGGAAAAGATGACTTATATTAACGTTTATACGGTTGAATGCATGTCCTTGCATTCGTTTATCGTTCTAGACGTCTGCTGTAACTTCTCTGAGATGTCTCGCCTTGCTAAAAGCAGCAAGGCATTGTTTGTCTTCTCCAAGAACATTCCCAAGCGGGCCACAACAGCTGCTGGCAATGTCCTGATTATGGAAAATTACTGAATGTGACTGAAGGACCTTCCTTACAATCTGGAGTTTCGGGCTCAGACAGAGTGTGGGGGCTTGCAAAGAGCACGAGCCCATCTCCTCCCCTCTCTCCTCTCCCTCTATGGAAATAGCTCTTTGTATGAAAAAAACCCATAAAGATTGTACAAGATCCTATTGGAAGATAGCGGCTCCCGATGGAGGTCGTATGCGACAGAGATCTCATTTTTAACTACTTCTAAGTTGTTGTTTTTTTAAATAAACGCACAAAAACAATCCCAACTACTGTGCTGAATAGACGACGGACGGAGCTCCATCTTGATAAATGACGTGACGATCACGACGAAGTGCGCCTGTCACGCGGCGTTTCCGATTAAACGCGGAACACAGCGTACACCCGATCGGACTAGATTCCGTCACATGTAAACAGTTGTTTACGGACATCTTCACTCGGAATGACAAAAACTTCCAAAAGTAAACCTTGGCTAGTGACAAGATGCCAATTATTTACTGAGTAAGGTAAGGATTGTAGGAGGTTGCCGTGGTAGTAGTATCGTTGCTGGAAGATGAACTTGCACAATTGCAAGGGAAGGGACCCAATAGAACTGCAGCAGTTCTGAGTTGAAAAAGTCTAACTTTGGCCTGAAACAAGAAAAATGGGCAAGACAAGAGGGCCATTCCTTGGAGGAACTTTTTCTTTTATGTGTACCCTTATGTTCCATTTTTGGATTCAATATCGAGAAACCAAGATTAGCAGAAAAATGAATGAAATTGTCATTCTTACTGGTAAGAATGACAAAGATAAAGTCGTAATGAGATTCCTTCGTTGAATGCAAACATTCAGAAAAAAGCTAAGCCAATGTTGCAATTTCAAAGTAAATAATATTTGAATATGCACTCGTAAAATGAAGTAAAAATTTCATTTCATCCCGCAGAAGTCAAAGTGCCTATAAAGCAATAATACTTTTATATTGCAGGAATAGAATAATCATTTGTTAAAATGAAAAGAAAATCGATTTTACGATTGATTTCATTTGTTTCCTGTGTGGACTCCCTATTCTTGTGTAGTGTGCAAAGAGAAACATCAGCTCAGGTTAAAAGCGAAGCAAAAAAATACAACCTGCAGCAGCTTGTCATAGCGCTCGGCTGCCATGAGGAAGCGTCCGTCCTCCAGCTGCATCTCTCGGTTCTCCAGCAGGTTGTTGAGGACAGGCAGAACGTTCCTCTCGGCCTTCTCCAGACCCTCCAGAAGCAGAACGCGCCCTCGAGTGGCTGCCCGGACGGCGCACTGAGCGAGAAATGAATGAATGAATGAAGATGATGTCATCCGCTTCTGCTCGCCCGGAGTGTCCACAACGGCCCAACTCGAATAAACCAATGTTTTACTGTGCTCCCAAAACCGAACTTCTATTTTTAGAAGGCATTTTATTTTCTCTCCAAATGTGGGATCCAGGGCGACTCCTTGTTTACATTGCATGTGTTGTGTGCACATTTTCAGCAAAAACCAAAAAGCTCGTCTTGACGTCAGCGGGCAGGAAACTTGAGCCGTCTGGGCGAACCGCAGAGTACAGCGCACATGCAATTAGGTGTGCGTGTCTTGCACATGCGGCGCATTGTATATAAAAACAAATATAGCGAGGCCTACATGTTCTAAATTTAACTGCAAGTCCATTCTCAGCACTGTCATGAAATAATAATTTGGTAATGATGGTAAATGATGGTTTCAAAGGGTTTGAAAGAAACTAGCTTAGCACAGCTATTTTTCCACCATTAAGTATCCCTGACAAGCTAATGCAGGGATGACCGCTAACTAAAAGCAATTCGATACCCTGTGAAATCGTCTTGAAGTCATTCTTGTGAGATTGGTTAGGGGTGGCCGAAATACAGCCTTTGGAGGAAAACTGCGTCGAGAGGTTCTTGGCACTCCGGAGACGCCAGCAGCTGCTCATCATTGGCTCCTCTACCTTTGCCTCACAGAATTTTCTTTTCTTTTTCCTTCTATCGGAACAAACCCGTTAGCTCTCTGAGTCACGTTCAAATGATCCGACCGTGTGATGAGTTTCTTGAAACGGGCACTGTTTCCATTCCTTTCGCGAGGCCTCGGACAATTCCGTGCTTTTCATCAGCACAATGATACTTCTTTTACATCATGAATTTATGCATAAAAACTACGATTTTCTTAATGATGTGGAACAACCTAATTGTCTCTAACCTAATTAACAGGCCTCCGATTCTTCACGGTTGGATATAGTGTTTCGACCACGTGATTTTTGAAGCGATGTCCCATTCTAAATCCGTATGCTTTCGTACTTGCAACTCTTTGGATAAGGTTTAGGGGTGACTTTATGGGGATTTTTGCCCATTCTTCCAGGAGCACATTTGTGAGGTCACACGCCGATGTCGGACGTAAAAAGTACAAAACAATAATTTTGTACTGTACAGTAAGTAATATTGGGTGCATGAGGCCAAATATACAACAAAAAAAAAGATAAAATAAAAAAAGGTGCTTCAATATAACGGACAATCAGCAGTAACGGACGACCCCTTCCCCATTTGTCCGCTAAATTGAGGTTCCACTGTGCATCCTTTGTCACACTCATACCAGTGCTGGAACTTTTCTCAAACACCTGTACACGGACCATTTGGAAGCCTCAAACATTTTAACAACAGACCATGAAGAAAACGTACGTGCTAATTATACAAGTGATGCGTTGCCGCTTGTCCTCAAGCAGTGTCAAGTTGTTGTTTTTTTACTGGCTCCTCCTTATATGTTCAGGGTTCTGTTCATTCAGAGTCACTTGACACAGGGTCAGCATGGAGCGCAGAGGATCATTGCAGGTTGCGTGTTCCACTAACAACAGGAAAGCGCGTCCAGTAAATCTATAAAAAACACCCAGCTTGCCATTCGCTTGAAGATGCCTTACTTTCCAATGGATGCTTTTCATGCTTTTTATTACTGTAATTGAGGAAATGATAGATGCCCAACACAAGTGGCTGCTAAGTGGTTAGTGGTAATTGGAGAAGTCCAAAAAGAAAAAGCATTATATCCTTGTGACTCGTGACCTACGAACTAGCGAGCTGAGGCTGCCGCAGGGAACGATTGCGCGAGCGTTAGCACGGGGATTGACCCGTTCCCAGTGAATGTAGGACTCCAAATGAGCACGGATCTCTGAGGAATGTCCGCCAATATTCTAGTTGACATTTGAGCGACAATCACTTTCCAAATTAGGCCCACACATCTTGAAACACAAATTGGAATGTGCACTTCTTACACCCACTGCTACCTCATAAATGTATTTATCTATAGTATGATTTTATTTCTCGAATCAAAACACTGCAAAATGGGTGCGCAGCTCCTCTCCACCTTCAATGAGCCAAAATAAAACTATGTTGTCCTGGCCAGTTTCCATGGCAACAAAGCACGGACAGCTGGTTTCATCTGGAGGCGTGTGGGAGGAAGGTGGAGGTGCTCGCTTGATTACACACATTACACACATCTGTCTTAATGATATGCGCAGAGGTGGGTAGCAATGCGCTATATTTACTCTACTAACATTTTGGTTAATTGTACTCGTCAGAGTAGTTTGAATGAAGCATACTGAATATTTATGTTAAGAAGAAATTGCACTTTTACTCCGTTACAATAATCTACATGCTGCTCGCTACTTTCATTTATCAATCATGGCATGCGCAATCTATTTTTAGACTTTCGTTTTCGCCTTCCACATCAGGCGCCGTTGCTCGAATCCAGCGTGATTACCACAGTGATGTTTGATTCAAGTTCACCAATCAAACGACACAAAAAAGTCACGTCTGTCTTCGGATGGGCTTCGCGGCCCAATCAAAGTGAGTCGTGTCAGCCGTGCGTGACTCGTCAAAAACGACAAAAAACAACAGCTTTAACGTGCAGCGTAGTTTTTGTCACTGCCCAAACTTGAAAATTTCAGCCCACTTCTAACTTGAGAAAACACCCTGCGGTAAGTTGCAAATGTTTTTGCTGTTGTTTCGACTGTGCATATGGCAACATTAGCCCTATTTTATGGTCACAAGTAACTGTTAAACATGCATCTTCTGGGGTGCGTTCTGTTCTCTCTCTCTGTTCTCTCTCTCTCTCTATCTCTCGCTCACACACACACAGACACACTTTATCAATAATTCTGGTCAGCAAACAGCTTCTTCAGTCAGTCGTTCTAGTGCATAAAGCAAATAATGTTTCTGTAGGGCCCTATGCATGCGTTGTTTTTGTTTTTCCACTGAAAATTGAAATGGTGGCAGTGTGTGTAAACCCCCATTGAACCTGAGTTTGAATGTGATCAGTAACTTCTGAACACGGCCACGTGCATCCTTGTGCAGCCAGATTTATTTGTATTTGTTTTATTTGAACAGGTAACTTTGAATTGTTTTTTTTTTTTTTTTTTAAGTTTAAGTTCATTTGGGTTATATTTGTCTAATATTTGCATTTCTTTCATGATCATAAACATTAAAGTGGGGAAACTATGCAAAAATATAAACATTTGAGAAGGGGGCCGATACTTTTTCACAGCACTTGTATGGTTTTGTATATTGGGCAGCCAGGTGGTTAGCACATCTGCCTTACAGATGAGAAGTTCTGGGAGTTTGCATGTTCTCGCTATGGTTGCAAGGCTTTTCGCCGGGCACTCCCGCATTTGAAAAACATGCATGGTAAGTTAACCACAGGTGTAAATATGTGCCATGCGACTGACTGGCAACTCGTCCAGGGTGTAGCCCACTTCTTGCCCAAAATCAGCTGCGACAGGCTCTGGCTCGCCTGCAACCCTAATGAGTACAAGCGCTATAGAAAAGTGATGGATGGATATTTTAGGTACAGTGGACACGGGCATACTATTTCTTTTCCAATTATTTCCCATTTTTAATTGAATTTTTTTCCCCTTTATTTTGGGGGGGGGGGGGGGGGGGGGGGGCTAACCCCAAAAACACTGAGTGTGTTATTCAATATTTTTGGGGGTTTAAAAAAGGAAAGAAAAAATATTTTCAATGCATAAAAATTCAGAAGAAAATACATATTTCAATGGAGTTCTAATGTGCGTGAAGTATCCGCGTATTTTCGCTAGTCCGCTGATAACTCCGGTAGCATGGCGATGTAGTGTTTAGCACGTTTGCTTCACACTATGGCTCAGGTTTGGCGCCCTGCAGTAAACTAGCAGCTCGGCAACAAGCGGTCCAAAATTCCGCAGCGGGAACCGGACCAGACCCTGCCTACCTGATCCACGTAGAAAGCTGTCCCGGCCCGGATCTCTCTCCTCTGTTTCAAATCGGTCTCTGTGGTGTCCCTGGACAGAGCGACATACTCCACTTCCCGTTTGGTCAACTCCTGCCAACAACAACAAGGAAGGATGTTGACTCAAAAAGCACATGCGAGCCAATTTCACACAACGAGAGAAAGGATATATTATTACGTTATGGGATGCTAATACCTAATTTATTTTCTTTCCACCCAAGACATCATAGAAATACAAATACGCTATTCGAGGATCAAATTATCACCATCAAAATACCTTTAATAACTGAACAGGCACTGTGTGGGTAAACTTCAGGGAAGTATTAATTGATTGATTTATTGAAATGTTCTGTAAACTTTATAAGAGATGCTGGTGACCCTGGGAATACTTTATTTAAGGCTCGAAATAAGCAGATTTACGTTGCAATGTGCGAGTTAAAATGTGTATTTTGCGCCTCATAAAAAAAACACAGAAAAGCAAAACTGCGAATCACAGATTTTTACGTTTTTCTGCCGAGCACGAGCGGGACGCGGCATAGCCGACCGAGCCGTGCGTGGCGCAAACGCTAACGGGTCGGAGAAACTCAACGATCGCCGGGACGTTTCGGTCTCTGCGTACGAAGAAAAATATTGCTAAAAATTTGGATTCAGCATGGGACCGGCGCGTCACGCTGGCCAGGCTGCCTCGGTCGGCCTCAACTTCGCCAAGGGCCCGCTGGGAATGACCTGGATCAGCTCCTAATTATGTAGTAGACGGCACAAAGTTAACGTCGATTGCAGTTTAGACTTGAAATGAGTTGCTTGTTTTCGAAGGCAAGAATTGTTGTGGATAGATAAAAACAATAAATATAACAAAAATAACCACAAAGCTTTATCCTGGACCTGACCAGGCAGTCTGAGGTCTCCGCCTGAATGTCCATAAATAAATCCTAAATATTGAGGTGATTTAAGTGGCCACAGGTAGCGATGTCCGCATATATTCTAGTGATGATTGCTCGCTGTTTTGTCACATTGAGCAGCATTGTAAGCAATTTTTATGTAAGTGGAAAAATCTTCCAAAACATTGGGGCGATCGTTTTGATCTTTTTAGAGGTTGGCACGGCCACAAGTAGAGATGTCCACTTTCCGTCAACTTTGGTGAAGACCGATTGCAGTTGTGTGACATGAAGGTTTTTCTCTCTAGCGAAACATATAGAGGCGCCGCCAAAAGGTCTCCAATGAAATGGAACATGTTGGATTTCACCGCAACCCCCTGGCGACATCTGCGCGACCGGAGGACTTTATACGAGCGTACTCACAAGGTATTGCATCGCTATGGTTCTCCTCAAGGGTCCCGGGGGTCCGATGAGAAACACATCCTGACCCAAGAGGTCTTTCTGCATGATCCATCGCAGGTGCTGCGCCACAGCCTGGGGCAGGAAGTCTGAAACTAAGAGCACAAATTGAGAAAAGGTGACAAGTTCTAAGGGTTCTAGCGCTCAACACACGCGGCGATGACGCACTGTGTTTGACAGGAACCAGTTCGGGGTTGCGTGGCGTTTTGAGTTTGTAAGAAATATCTCCAATCTTCACCGTCTCACCTGCAAACACACAATGTCAACACAATTACTGCAATAACGCAAACATATCTGATCTCGAACAAGTTACTTTGGACAGGTTTGGCCTGGAAAGGAAATGAAGCTATTGGAAGCCATAAAAGCCAAGTTCGTATCACGCTAAGGTTAGATGTTACCGCTGACAGTGACTGATAAACTGCGGTTGGTGTCATGAAACGGTGACAGATGATCCCCGTTTAGTCATCGAACTTTACCCGAGGACGTGCTGACAAGTTTGACCTCGTGGCTCCTCCACATCCAGCCGTCTTTCCCCAACACGGCGCCCAAAATCGTCCGCATCCTCCTGGCAGCGACCGCCGCGGCCGTGGCGCTCCACCACATCTGCGGGCGCATATTCGCGTTTATTCGCACGAAGTCGACATCGACAAGTCAAGACGTAAAAGGGGAGCCACTGCTGCTTGCCCGACACCTGCTTGTTACATGTCACCTCCTTCTTTTGCAAGCCGGAATGTTTTCGACGAGGGACAAAACAGGTCCGCGAGTTAAATGTTTCGTCCGGGAACAAGATTTTAAAAAAAACAAAAACGAAAAGGACAACACGTAAGTTTGGAGTGTTTATGAAAGGTGAAGTTCGACACACAAAATAAACTTAACAGAATTATTACACATGTATTAATATATATCAAAAAGATTTGAAAAGGAGGGATGATGTATATGTATAGTTTCAATAGTAAAAGTTGAATTCAATTGTACTTATATATTTGTAAGTACTCAATGGACGTTAAAATATTTTTTCAGTTATTTAATTGACAAATTAGTTTTGGCACAAAACAATCAAATGACGGCCTACTTTGTATAATAAATGTGACATGATTTTACAATATAAATTCAATGTGTTGGTAATTATTTTAATTATTTACATACTGTATTATTTAATTTAACGTATTTTTATTCATCCATCAGTAAGGTTCGTGTTTTTTTTTTTTTTTGTTTGTTTGTTTTTTTGTCACAGGCCATATCGTAGTTCTGAAAGCCACATACTGTTAGTCGTTAATCAGTTTATTTGAAAGGGGACAATGCAATTTCATTTAAAAAAAAAAAAAAGCCAGAATTAGCCAGAAGGCTAGTTTTCATCTGTGGTCCCCTGGCCATGACGTAAAAAAAGCAATAAAATACATCTACAAGACAATATAATACAGGATACATAATCAAAGACTTACTATACTATTAAGAGAGAATGGATGTATATCAGTTCATACAAAAATGGCCCTGCATTTGGTTGTTATTATAAATATTTGTTTTGAATGTGTGTTATGTGTCATGATAGGATGGTATAACTTTTCTTGGCGGGCGGTGGCGTGAGCAGGTGGATGGCTCGGCGGCGTGGTGGAAGAGGTCAACGCGGCGGGGAACACAGAAGGAGCACCGAGGACAAGGAAAAACACTGAGGTCAGAAGTATTACGAGGACTGCCGTAGCTCACGGGGAGGGTTTGAGAGCCGGTGTACCACGGGAGAACGTTAATACTCTGGCAGTGGAGTCTTGGATCTGGCAGGCTTTTATGCAGGTGATGATGAAGGCTGATTGATGGCAGGTGCGTGCCCGAGGTGGTGCTGGTTACTGGGAAGAGAGAGCGAGCGAGAGAGACAGAGAGAGGCCGAGAGGGGCGCATAGCTCCGCCCAAGCTCCAAAAAAAGAACTGCAGGGCACAGCTCATGACATTATGTTGAAGTTGCATTGAGTTGAGTTGAGTTGGAAACAAATTCAATTTGAAGTCAGAAGATCCATCCATTTTCAGCCACACTTATCCTCAGTGGGACCGCGGGCGCGCTGGCGCCGAACCCAGCTGACTTCGGGCGAGAGTCGGGGTACAGCCGAACTGGTCCCCAGCCACTCGCAGATAACAAATACAATTATTGGTCCATTTATGCTAGGAAATGATGTGGTGGAATACTACTTGTCGTAGCTGTTTAAAGTGAAGAAAATCTGAAAATTTGGTGCATATTTTCTGGCAAAATGAAAGGAACAAGTCAATTTGGCAAGAAACATGACATAGACAACTTCATTTGCTTCAGTGGGCCGTAAACGAAGATGCGGGTGGCCGGAGCTGGCCCCCGGGCCTCGTGTTTGACACAGGTGCTGTAAATTGTCCATCGGTGTGAATGTGTGTTCCAGATCCAAGTGTACCCATAAATGCACTCTTTACAAAACAACGTGTTACAATTTCGAAATCATTTCAAATTGACATGAATTTCCACATCCATCTGGAAATCCTGGCACCCTGAAGTGACTCACTACACCATACAGACCAAAGGGGCAACTATTCCCATAGAGGGTGCAGTCGTCCGCCTGCCTTCATACAAATACGTACAAGTTGGGGCAGTGCATGAAAAAAAAGACAGACTCTTTGTTGACTGACGTTTTGCAATATTCAGTCAAATATTTATTTCTCCAGTAGGTATTCATTTTCACACAACTGTATTCTTCACAGCGCAAAGGTGGCGCATCAGTTGATACGAAGTAGGCTTACTTTTCTCCTGAAACTTAAACTTTAATCAATATCAGATCCAATTTCACAATGTCATTTTAGTGGTTGTCAGTGCGACCTCCAGTGGACAAAATTAGCAACAAGAGTGACTCATTGAAAAATATAAATTCACTTGGTCTCTGTCCCCCAGCGGCCAGATTGGACACCCTGACGGGCCGGTTCTGGCCCGCGGGTCGTCTGTTTGTTGCGGAGTAACGATTACATGCAATGAGATGACGCCGTTTCATTCCAACATTTATGTAACTGCAGTCCATGACGTGTCATTGTCTTTACACCGTCATTTCTACATTTCAGTTGCTTTCGGAAATGTCCCTGTTCACAATTGTAGTTCATTTTGAAGAATAGCTGCAAAAGTCAGTTCCTCGTTGTGATTGGCTCTCTCTGGTCATGTGCCATTCGGCGCCGTCTCAAACGTGACCCATTTTTTCCAAATATGACCTCGAATCGCCGCCAATCTATGAGTTTGTCGGAGAGTTTGAAAAGGTGAATGTCATAGTTTTACTTTGGAAAGCATTTTGAACAATTTCATCTTGATAATTTGGGACTTTTTATGCCATAGTCACTGATCGCACGAAATTGTGCTACTAGGGTTCCTTTTTCAACAGAGTAACTTGTTGAAATGGTAAGCAAGCACATCCCTCAAAGTCGTCGTGGCAACACTGAACGTCAGCTGGGAGAGGCTCCAGCTTCCGGCACGACTTTCGTATCGACAACGCATTGGATGGATTTGTATCATTTCAGACGTACAGGAGAATGCCGTGACGTCACCCGAGCCGAACGTGCTCGGTTGACGTGGGTCACGTGGTGCCTGTGGAGGTTCCTTGGAGGAGGAGGAGGAGGAGGAGGAGGAGGAGGAAGGTCGGGGTCCGACGCGGCTGAGCAGCACCGCGCGAGCAGCGCCAAGTCGTCCTCCGCTCGGCCGAGCTCGGCGTCTGGTCTCCCCGCAGAGGAGCTCCAGAGAGAGGCGCGGTCATGGAGGATGTCTGCCATTACAGCCGCAGCCCCGCCTGGGAGGAGCTGGTTAGTGGATTCATTCGGAAACAAATGACTCGAATGGACTTGCTTTTGACAAGCTAGCGTGCGTGCGTGCGGCGGCGATTGTGGCACACTTCAGAAGACTTTTGTGTGCGGTTTCCGCCTTCTTTTGCAGCTTCTTTGAATGCAACGTGAACATTTCCGACGGTTTTGCTGACGAGCAAAGCAAAGCGAGAACGACTTCAATCATGATGTGATTCTGTACTGTCGTGTTGACGCGTCGTCGAGTGTTGTTACACGTTTAAAACGCTCTTTCCTCTCTTGCCCGGACTCCCCCGAAGCGAGCCGAAGCCGCTCGGTCCTGACCAGCTCTTGTCGCCCCCACACAGGATCCAGACAAGGGGCCCGGGTCTGCGGCGACGCTGCATCCCCATGTGGTGGGCGCTGTGTCGGTGTCCGGTGCTGCGGACGAGTCGTCCGACAGCGAGGTGGAGCAGGAGGGTCCCCAGAAACTCATCCGGAAGGTGTCCACCTCCGGACAGATCAGGAGCAAGGTACGAGACTTAACGGTGCTTGGAGAGATGGCTTCTTCTTGACTTTTGTTCTCGACCTACCTGCACGAGAGCCAAAACAAGTAATAACACATTGCGCTCCCCTCATGTCGCTAACAACCATCTCTCAGTTTGATGGAGTCTGCAAACTACAGCCCCCAATAATACAACTTGATGTGTCTGAGGTGTCACTGCCATGATCAGTCTGGATGCAAGGCGGCTCTCCTCTTGGAGTTCATTGAATTGTGCACGTTTACCAATAGTGGCAAGTGCACGCCTCTTGAATTCTTCTTCTTCTTCTTCTTCTTCTTCTTCATTCATTCATCTTGCATTCCGCTTCTCCTCCCGCGGGTCGCCCCGAACTGGTCGCCGGCCAATCGCCGGGCACATAGAAACAAAGGAGCTTTCACACCCGCGACATGCAAACTCCACACAGGCGGGGCCGGATTTGAACCCGCAAACTCACAACTGCCGGACGGCTGTGCGAACCAGTCGTGCCGCCTACGACTGTACTATACAGTAAGTTAGCTGCCCTGTACTGTCGATACAGTCAATGCAATGCAACATAATGCAACATTGCGCTTGGTTGAGCTTCAACTGTACTGCAGATGTTGAAATCTGCTGCACTGTATATCACATCTTTCAGTACAGCGACAGGAGCAATGTCAAATAAGTATTTTGTAAAATCATGGTTATTATTAAAGTGATCCTTTTCCAAAATGTTCATTCGTCGCAATATTTGGTGAACTGCAATCAAATTCTTAACGATATGATCAGATTTGATTGGCTGGCGACCAGTTGAGGGTGTAGAGTCAGCTGGGACAGCGACCCGCGTGAGGAGACGCGCTACGGAACATGAATGAATGAACGATCAGAATTTGTTGTTGAAAGTGTGCCAATCCAATTTGTGTGTAAAGGACATCGAGATGAATCTCGTTTATGTGCAGATATATACTTCATGTTGTGGCCCGTGAATGTCACGAATCAACGGTTTCCGTGGGAAAATCTCAGTGGGAAATTGATTTCCCGTAATGTCTTGTCATGAAATGTACAGTATAATCATGGGATTATTTATTACAAAAGACTGATGAAAAGCGTTAGTTGTGAAGTTGTGTGCTTATATGGCGGAGGTATAATATATCCATCCATCCATTTTCCGTAGCGCTTCTCCCCACGCGGGCCGCGGGCGTGCTGACTCTGGGCGAGAGGCGGGCTACACCCTCAGCTGGTCGCCAGCCCATCACAGGGCACATGTAGACAAACAACCGTTTGCGCTCACATTCACACCGACGGGCAATATGCAGTCTTCATTTAACCGACCACGCGTGTTTTGGGGATGTGGGAGGAAAGCGGAGTACCCGGAGAAAATCCACGCAGGCGCGGGGAGAACATGCAAACTCCACATGTCGTCCGGCGTGCCGCCTGACGTATACTGTATTTATGTTCATATTTCAGTATGTATAATATAATATCTGCTCCACGTGTGATGTGCAGGCGTTGGTAAGCAGATGCGTCGCTAGTTCTTCCACGCTGTCACCTAAGCCTCCTTGGCCCACTTGCCTTCCAGACTGCAACGGCGCGCCGCACTCCCACGCCAAAGGATCCACTTCATTATTGACTGCTCCACTTCCATTTGCATTATTCAACATCAGAGGGAGCGCCTATTCACTTTTGCGTCTGGACTCAAAAAAGCTGCACAGACGGCGTCCTCCTTTTTAATACTAGAACTAAAAAGAGGGCATATGTTTTGTTCAATTTCCTGAACAATAATAGTTTTGGCGATGTGAGGATTCCGCCCAACAGCGTTGACTTTGTAGTACTTTATGTTCGCCGAATTGTCGTGCGCTTGGCATCTTGCACGACTGCGTATTTCCCCCCGAAACCTCTGGCCAAATTCCAAATTGTTCAATCATTGCTTCAAAGGTTACCCCTTGTTGCGATGATCTTTTTTCTCTCCGTTGTTATATTTTTCGATATTTCTGCCCCACGTTGAAATTCTCCCCTGTCGCCTGTGTCGTCGAGGGCGATGCTTGTCACAGCGAACACGGTATGAATCCCGATGCACGCCGCACTGGCGACTTTCATTGCACAGGCTGGCCCAGATCCCAGAAATGATTTCATGTGCGCGCCGGTGCTGAGAAGGTGCTCTAAAAGGCTTCTGCTGCTTAGCACGCTATGCTAACACAAAGTTCGTGCAGTGTGGGTCAGGGGGGTTGTTTTAGGTGCGCGTGTGTATGCTGACAGTTGCTAATGGATCATGTGTCCGTACGCTCTCGAGAGTGTTGTTCCACTGAATTGTTTGCACAGCTCTGTGTGTGTGCGTGCGTGTGTGTTGTTAGTGCACATGCACGTGTGGACTTTTCCCATGTCGCTGTCCACTGCACGTCCATCTTCCGCTTCTTTGGTTGCCGTGGAGAACCATGTCCTTGGTAGCTGCTGATGGCGTCATGAAGACAACTGGTTGGGAACACATGCCGCAGTCGGGCTCCTCAACTCATTTTGATGTCTTCTCTGTGGCGACATTTGGTTCACATTTTGAGATTGCTACAAAGCCATTGTATATGCAAGAAGGAAAACAAAGTTTTCCCCCCCAGTTGTGTATCCACATTACACTCATCTTTATGTATTTGTTTGCACGTTCCCCACCACGCCTACGTGGGTTTTCTTACCAACAAACGAAAACGTACGCTTCATTTCCAGCATGTTCTCTTCACCAATGAGTTGGATTTAGTCTGCAGGCCTTCCGATTGTTTCCGCCCACTTCTCATCAGTGATGTGTTGCATGCCAACAACAAACGTAGCTGTATATTTGATGAATACGGCACCTTTACGCACACTGAGGACATACCCAAACACACATGGGGGAGAAGGAGAGTGGGGGAGAAGCACTTAAAAAAATAATATAATAAACCAGATTGGATAGTTGTTGAGTTTGGTCAACCACTAAGAATGGGGCCAAAGTTTCTGGGTTGTGTGTGTGTTCTTCCTGCGCTGTTGTGAGCTTTCTCTGGTTATTCTGGTTTCCCCTTCAGGCAGTGTTTCATTTCAAGCCAAGTCCCTTGACCAAGATACACAAGATTCAGTGTTTCCCACCGGAGCGGGATCTATTTGCGGTGGTGGGCACCCCTCGGCTGGCCCGGGCGCGTTGGGGGGAGCAGGGGTAACTCTTTTTGTACATCGATGTTTACAACCCCCCAATCCATCCATCCATCCATTTTCTGAGCCGCTTCTCCTCACGCGGGTCGCGGGCGTGCTGGAGCCCATCCCAGCTATTATCAGGCAGGAGGCGGGGCACACCCTGAACTGGTTGTCAGCCAATCGCAGGGCACATACACACAAACAACCATTCGCACTCACATTCACACCTTCGGGCAATTTCGAGTCTCCAATTCATGCATGTTTTCGGGATGTGGGAGGAAACCGGAGTGCCCGGAGAAAAGCCACGCAGGCACGGGGAGAACACGCAAACTCCACACAGGCGGGGCCGGGGATTGAACCCGGGTCCTCAGGACTGTGAGGCTGACGCTCTAACCTGTCGCCCACCGTGCCGCCCGATAATAGTTAATATTTGTATAATATTGATATTGTAAGTGTATATGTGGGAAACCCTGAGATCGAGATCCGGTCCCTGGGCATTGCATGGCGATTGCCCACTACTCCCTCGGGATGGATTCGGTGCGGTGAACTAAGTAGTCGATCTTCTCTTCAGGAAGCAGATGGTTTCTTGCAATAGCTCTGTTTCTCCATACTCCTATTGCAACTGGAACAAAAAAAATCCTGCGTTCATGGCCACGAAATACCCGGGTATACGGGCCACCAAGAAGGTTAAAGACATCCAGTTTGTCATTGAAACACAACCTTTGCCTCAATTTGTCACGCCAACAATGTGCAGAGCCTTCGATGTCTGTTAATGAACCTCAGCCGCAAATTTCATTCCAATTTCGTGTTCCTTTCACCGCTCCACAGTGTCCTCTAGTCAAACTCGAATGTTGTTGTCCTCGGGTGCTGAAGGCAAGCAAGCCCTTTCCCAAAAGTCCTTCTCCCACACAAAACGTAGCTTTGCAACCACTGTTGCCGTTTCCCGAAAGGAGACTTTCAGTTCCATCCGTCCATCCATTTGCTGGACTGATTAGGGTCTCTTGTTCCGGGTGCTGGGGATCTGGAGCGTATCCCGACGGACTTTGAACAAAAGGCAAATTTGACCGGGAATTCAACCACTATACTAGCAATGGGGCCATCCAATACCTGCTAAATAAACCTTAGCCAGAAAGCAAAAGATGCCCTTCTTCTGCTTCTGCTGTTGACCATTGCATTGAAAAGGGTTTCAAGTGCAGTCGGCATTTGATGCATCTCAATGGAAGGGGCGGCAGAAAGTAGTGCGGTACTTTTTGGTTAATTTCCCAGCTGTTGGCATAGAAATACAAAAAAAAACATCGTAGCGTACAAAAGCGTAAGTGACCTGCTTGCTGGCTCAGTAGTGTTGGTTTTGGCGGACGCACAAGCTCACGAGCTTGAATCGGAGCAAAGACATCCTCGGTCCTCACAACGCTGGATGCGGAAATATGGCAGCTGCTCACCCTTCTTGGAAGTAGTCGTGTAATGCAATTCACTTTCTTCTTCAAGGCGTGACTCCTTCCAAAGCTGCTTGGGAATCTGATTGAGGTAATTGCGGGTAAATTGCTGGCAAAGCCGAGTAGCTTCTTGTCACACGCACGCATACCCAAAGGACATCGGCGACAGAGGAATTATCCCCTTGCAGCGACACCGCTGTAATTTTCTCATCAGCATTGTGACATTTTAGCATGTCGTGGGAGTGCAGGGTACGCAGTTCCAATGTGTTCCAGTGGGGAGGTTACAGTATGCGTAGGGAGCCACAGGAGATGCCTTACAAAAGGGAGAGGATTGAGGATATTTAGTGGGGAGCTCGAAAAGACAAATACAGCATTGTCGCCAACCGAATGGGTCCATAATGGAGGCATAATGGACTCTTAACTGCATGGAACGATGACCGGGACTCATCTCCCCCACGCCGCCAGTAATGCGAGGGACGGATGAGTCAGCTGTCTTCTTTGTCACAGTTGCGGCCTCGTATACAGTTGCCTGGAAAAATGGACGGGATGTGATTTGAGGCGGGGATGTAGCTGTAGCTAGCTCGAGTCTGCGTTTGTGCACTGCGGGTCCTGGCATTTCTTATCCCAGAGTCCCGCAGGCTCCCTGCCATATTCGTTAACATTTGACACTCTGCAACTCAAGCTTCCTTATGCTCATTAACGAGACAACTGCTCTTTCACGTGACTACTGCTCTTCAAACGTTTTGATACTTTTTTTTTTTTTTTTTTTTTTTTTTTTTTTTTGTGGAAGCAAACATGATGTTTTCCATAATTATTTCATAGAGTCCACACTACACTTGTCAGTCATAGTCAAGAAGAGGGCTATCGAAGAAGAAATATAGATATAGTTCTTCTGTTGCAGCTTAGATGCAACAATTCTGACAACAAATCTTAATTTTCTCATTCAGTCACTGGAAAGACACACGGGGTGGGAATGGCAGAATAATTGATGTTACAACATTATCATGATTTTACCATTGATATCGGTAGTATCGCAAATTGTGGGAGAAAACATCATACAATACATACCAATATCTATATATCTGAAGAACACACGCATATCAAGCATACGTAATGTTTTTGAATCCGGTGACACATTTTCAGTCTGAGATTCAGGTAAAAAAAAAACCCTGCGCCGTATGTTGTACATGTTCAATAGGTCGTTTCCATTGGCAGGGATGGGGGGAATACCGAAAAATTGTCATGGAGTACTTGGACAACAGAGAGTTGATGCTTTGAAGCAATACTGTAGCGTACTAGCTATGACCAAAAGTCTTGGACGGCAATGAAGGAATCCCTCAAGGAAGCGCTAGTTCATCCTACAATGCCATTTTGGACAATTGCATTCTTGAGCCACACCAACATTTTGTGGAAGGTCTTCCCAGAAAGGAGGCACCAAGAGCATACTGGTCTGATTGTTCAGCTCCTGTAGGTTTTCCTAATACTAGTTATCAGTTTGATGTTTCAGGATGTTGTCATCGATCGGGATTCGAAGGCAGTTGTTAACAGCCTCTGCTCTGTTTTTCCCTACTGGGAGATGAGTGGCTAGATTAGGATTGGAGTTTTGTCTTAAAGCAAGCCCATTAATCAGGTCGGCTCCACAGGGATTCGTAATTGGCTCGGCACGCGGCGCTCGCTCGCTTTAGGGTAAGACGGTGGGGACCGTTAGCGGAATGGAGTCTGTTGTTGACCGTGGCTCGGCCGATATGAAGTCCGTCGACGGTCAAGTCCCGTGTATGCAACGACCTCGTGGAAAGGAACACAAGCCTTCTCCGCTCCGACGAGCCTTCCGTCGACCAACCGCAGCTGCTGAAGCCATTTGAACGGCTGCCGCCTTTGTCCATTGTGTCAGCTTGTTTGTGTGCAAGCGCGAGTGTGCGTGTCGCAGTTGTCGGCCCGCCGGTGGCCAAGCGGTGTGTGGGCGGAAGATGCGCGGCACTCGGGTTACTGTTTTTTTTTTCCGCAACAGGACAATTTAGCTGAAGAGCGGGCCAGCGGACGGAGGAGAGTAGCGGCGCTATTTAAAGCTCGCTTCTGACCTACTTGGCAACAGGAAGGAGATGGAGACAAGGAAGGGAACTACGGAGGCCAAGGAGGGACAAAAGGGGAAAATAGAACATCCAATTAGAGCTAAAGTCCTTTCTGACAGGTCAGGACGAAAGGTTTTGGACCCTGGTGGCAAAAAAGGCTTGATTCTTTTCAACTGCTATGCATGTCACTATTTCTCATGATACAGTCTATGTATTGGACTTGAATAGACGTGGTTTTGTCCAGTGGGATCGTGCCTCCCGTTCATGTCGCATGCGATCGAGTCAGTGTGGCCTGAGGTGACGTTCAGTCGCCGGTCTAGTTTTACTCTCCGCACGGTCGAAATGGAGTCCTACTTTCAAACTGTTTTGCTCAAAGGAAATGCAAACAGAAATATTTGTTCTGGTGTCAAACTGCCACCATCATAAAACGGACAACTAATGAAAGTAACATTTTCATATTTTCATCACAAGTGTAAAACGTGTCAACCACTGTCAATTCTAAAATGTAAAAACAATCAAATTGTCACACTTCTTTTCTTGTAATTGTCGACTCAACCGGGAAAAAGAGAGGACCGAGCGTCTGGCAAATTTTCACCCGAAACCGAGTCCGCTCTCGTCCTGAACGGGAGGTTACTTTGGCCCGAGCAGCCGGCACAGAGACACGTGCTACGTAGCCATGTTGCACAAACACTTCACTGGTTCCGTGGTTCTCGTTTGGCCGTTGCAAAGCAAACAAAATCCCAACAGCACCATTTTTCAGATTTGAGGTTCTCCCCCAAATTCCCCCATTCCATTTGAAATGTAATCTGAGTTGACTGGAGACGATTCAGGGAAAAGCTCTGAAAAAATGACATTCTTTTTCATTCAATGTCAAATTTCAGTTCAATCTCAAAGCTGAAATGAAGTTAAGCTCAGTCCTCACTCACACCTGCTCCTGTGATCCTGTTACTCCCGTCCTTGAAAAACCGGGTCTTCGTATTCCTGTCCCCCGACACATCGAACACCTCGCCCACGAAGCCCTCCGTAACTTGGCGGCGTCCGAGCTCAGCGCAGCCTCTGATGCGACGCAGGCTTCCTTCTCCATAGCGGCTCCCTCCCGCTGGAACACATCTGTCACTGCAACACTCTGCCCCCCTTCAAAAGCCTCCACCCCTCTTTTGAAGATGGCCTCAATTCTACCTTGTATTTTATGCATCTGTGGCGGCACGGCGGACGACCGGTTAGAGCGTCCGCCTCACAGTTCCGAGGACCGGGGTTCAATCCCCGGCCCCGCCTGTGTGCAGTTTGCATGTTGTCCCCGTGCCTGCGTGGCTCTTCTCCGGGCACATCCCCAAAACATGCATGAATTGGAGACTCTAAATTGCCCGTAGGCGTGACTGTGAGTGCAAATGGTTGTTTGTTTGTATGTGCCCTGCGATTGGCTGGCAACCGGTTGAGGGTGTACCCCGCCTCCCGCCCGAAGATAGCTGGGACCCGCGTGAGGAGAAGCGGCTCAGAAAATGGATGGATGGGTGGATGTATGCCTGCTGTACCGTTAAGTGTCTTTGAGTGTCTAGAAAAGCGCTTTCTAAATAAAACCTTTGTTATTATTATTATTATTATTATTATTATCAGAACCACTGTCAATGCTCCAACATCCATCCATCCATCCATCCATCCATCCATCCACCTACCTATTTTCTTTCGGGTCGCGGGGGCAGCAGCCTAAGCGGGGAAGCCCAGACTTTCCTCTCCACAGCCACTTCGTCCAACTCTTCCGGGGGGATTCCGAGGCCTCAGACGTCTCTCCGGCGTGTCCCGGGTCGACCCCGGGGCCTCCTCCGGGTGGGACGTGCCCGGAACACCTCCCTCAATATGAAAACAGAAAAACAATCGAATGAGAAGTGCTGATGTGCGCAGGGAGGGAGGAAGCACGACAATAAAGTACGGCGTACGCTGACGTTTGCGCCGTGCACACCATTCTTCGATTGTCTGCGTATAGCCGACGACCAATCGTGTCGCTGCTCTGTGCCGCGACGGAGCGTCCGCCGCGCGAGAAGCGCCGAGATGCACTTGCATCAAAAACGTGCAGATGCCCAATTGATAATGTGAATTTATTGTTGACTCGGTATTGTACTGAGCAGCCAGGTCAGAATAATGTGGCCCACTCGGTCGGTACTGGCCAGACGGTTTGCGATATGTTCCATTTGCTGTTCTGGGGCTGCAAGAATTCAAGTCATCGTAAACCTCTTACGTTGGGCCATATTTGACCGTTTCATGATCACATGAAAAAGCAAAGCAGTCCTTCAGATGCTAACTGAGCCGATGACACTTTTCCAAGTTCTTGTGCGACTTTTGAAGTATATTTTTCTGCCATTAGGCCTTGCGTTTTACCCTCCAACCAGCCGATTGGACGGTTGAATTCATGAGAAGACTCACGGAGCATCTCTTTCGAAACAGATTTAGATTTCCAGCATTGTTCATTGGCCCTAAATTGGGCGATGACTTCACATGCCACGAGAGCGTCTCAGTCCTGCTTTGATTGCGCTCGCGATCCAGCGGCAAAGACAGCCTTATAGGGAAGTCCGCATTGGAGGTATTTCACCTTAATCCAGGAATTTGGCCATCAGCAGTGTTCATGGAAAACAGCAGGGGAATTACCATAACATTGGCTGACAAGTGTTCCACTGTTTTCTCTTTGTTTCTGCCAAAACAAGACAAACTAGATCACAGGCCTTTCAGCACTCGAGCGAAGAGATGCTATTGCAACCTACGAGGGAGATTTGTTAGAAATCATATCCAGTTCTGTTTTGGGAAGATAGCACTGTACAGCCATGAAATCATTGACCTCTCCAGTAAGCTACTTTGGGTGTCTGAAATCACTCCAATTTTTGCCAAAACGTTGACTAGTTCTGCACATGATCTCTTGTGTTCAAAATCAAAATACTTTCCGGTAATGAGAAGGTAATGCCTAGGTCGGGTAATTAATGGAATCTTTACAATTATCATCAGGTGTCATTTGGAATCGTGACAAATGACTAATTGAACATTTTACTCTAGCTGCTTTGATTCATTCAAAATCAGTAGAATTTCTTAATATGGGAAGGTTGAATATGAGTGACCACTGGTAAAAATACCCAAAATAAATGAAATAAAGTAACTACTGAGAGTTTGAAGAAGATAGTTTTTGACTTCTAATACTTCTTCTTTTCCTTTGGGCTTGTCAGCGCGTCCTCCTTTTCCACGTCAGCCTATCTCCTGCATCCACCAACTGCCCTCAAGTCTTCCCTCACGACATCCTTCAACCTTCTCTTTGGTCTTCCTCTCGCTCTCTTGCCTGGCAGCTCCATCCTCATCATCCTTCTACCAATATAATCGCTATTTCTCCTCTGGACGTGTCCGAACCGTCCGAGTCTGCTCTTTCTAACTTTGTCTCCAAAACATCGAACCTCGGCCGTCCCTCTGATGAGCTCATTTCTAATTTGATCCAACCTGGTCACTCCGAGAACAAACCTCAACATCTTCATTTCCGCCACCTCCAGCTCCACCCTTGCTATCTCTTCACCCTGTAGCCTCACTCTTCCCCCACCACCCCTCTCATTCATGCACATATATTCTGTTTTACTTCGGCTAATCTTCATTCCTCTGCTTTCCAGTGCTCCATCCTTTCTAACTGTTCCTCCACCTGCTCCCTGCTTTCACTGCAGATCACAATGTCATCTGCAAACATCATGGTCCACGGGGATTGCAGTCTAACCTCATCTGTCAGCCTATCCATCACCACTGCAAACAGGAAGGGGCTGAGGGCGGATCCCTGATGCAGTCCCACCTCCACCTTCAATTCCTCTGTCACACCTTCAGCACACCTCACCGCTGTTCTGCTGCCGTCGTACATGTCCTGTATTATTCTAACATTCTAACTCAGTACCACAGTTCCTCTCTGGGTACTCGGTCGTAGGCTTTCTCTAGATCCACAAAGACGGAATGTAGCTCCTTCTGACCTTCTCTGTACTTTTCCATCAACATCCTCAAGGCAAATAATGCATCTGTGGTACTCTTTCTAGGCATGAAACCATACTGTTGCTGGCAAATACTCACTTCTGTCCTGAGTCTCGCCTCCACTACTCTTTCCCATAACTTCATTGTGTGGCTCATCCTCCACTTTATTCCTCTAGAGTTCCCACAGCTCTGCACATCATCTTTGTTCTTAAAAAATGGGCATCAGCACACTTTTCCTCTGTTCATCAGGCATCTTTTCACCCGCTGGAATTCTGTTGAACAAGCTGGTCAAAACCTCCACAGGCACCTCTCCTAGATGCTTCCATACCTCCTCAGGAATGTCATCAGGACCAACTGCCTTTCCATTTTTCATCCTCTTTAATGCCTTTCTAACTTCCCCCTTACTAATCATTGCCACTTCCTGGTCCACCACTCTTGCCTCTTCTAGTCTTCTTTCTCTCTCATTTTCCTCATTCATCAACCCCTCAAAGTATTCTTTCCATCCATCCAGTGCACTAGTGGCACCAGTCAACCCATTTCCATCTCTATCCTTAATCACCTAACCTGCTGCACATCCTTCCCATCTCTATCCCTCTGTCTGGACAACCCGTATAGCTCCTTTTCTCCTTCTTTAGTGTCCAACCTGGCATACATGTCATCCTATGCCTCTTGTTTGGCTTTTGCCACCTCTACCTTTGCCCCGTGTCGCATCTCAATGTATTCCTTTCGCCTCTCCTCGGTCCTGTCAGTTTCCCACTTCTTCTTAGCGAACCTCTTTCCTTGTATGATTTCCTGTACTGTGAGGTTCCAACACCAAGTCTCCTTCTCTCCTGTCCTGCCAGGAGATGCACCAAGTACTCTCCTGCCTGTCTCACTGATCACCTTGACTGTCGTGGTCCAGTCTTCCGAAAGCTCCTCCTGTCCAACGAGAGCCTGTCTCAGCCAGCTCTCCCGTCATCTTACACAGCACCATGACCGTGTTGTCTCGCCACACTCTCCCCTACCACTACCTTACAGTCTGTAACCTCCTTCAGATGACATCGTCTGCACAAGATGTCATCCACCTGCGTGCTTCTACCTCCGCTCTTGCAGGTCACCCTATGTTCCTGCCTCTTCTGGACAAAAGTGTTCACTACAGCCATTTGCATCCTTTTTGCAAAGTCTACCGCCATCTGTCCCTGCAAGTTTCTTTCCTGGATGCCATAGTTACCCATCACTTCTTCATCACCCCTGTTTCCTTCACCAACATGTCCATTACAATCTGCACCAATCACGACGCTCTCTCTGTCTGGGATGCTCTTGTGACTTAAAATACTGATTCCGAGATGTTATCCCCAAATCCAATTTCTTGTTTTTATGTGGGAAGTTAATCTAAGGAAGAACATTGGTAAAAAAGTTGCCGTTTAAAACAGACAGGGTTTTTGCTTTCTTAATAATAACGATTGACTCCCGAGACTGACTTCTCGCGTCCTGTGGCGGCTGTCCAGAAACTCTTTTCTGTACGTTCCACCGCAGCCCGGCCAATCTTTTTTTTCCCGTGAGACATGAGACTGAGCTGGCCAAACCCCTTTGTCGTTTAATCAAAACAACAAAATCTCGCTGGAGTTCACGGCGGTGATTTCCGCACGACGCCGCTGTCGAGTGCTCCTCGGTCGGCGCTGGCCGCTTGTGTGTCTGCTTGTGTTCCAGTGCAGCGTTTGTGTGTCGAAGTTGACACAGCTGGTGGGCAGGATGTCAGCTTCGGGCCTGCGTCTGTTTGTAATTCCCCCTCCAAGAACAGCCTTCCTGCGCTATAAATAGCCTGTGTGTGTGTGTGTGTGTGTGTGCCTGAGCCAGCGTGCGTGTTTTATGCTTTCCTCGTGCGTGCCTTTGCAGCGCGTAGAACATAGGTGTCAAACTCAAGGCCCGGGGGCCAGATGCGGACGTGGCGGGCCGCGAAAGCAAATCATGCTCGTCAGCTTCCGAGATTTTTGCTAAAATGTGTACCCAAATTCCAAATTGTCATAATAATAAACAATAATGTTGAGATTGACATTTTTCTCTTACCGAACCCTCCTTCTACGGTCACTCAAACAATACGTGAACAAACTGTTATCCTTGTCTTCTGATTTCAAGACTAGTTATCCCTCAATATGTTGTGTAATGGTAATAATATGTTTTGGTGATTCAACATTTATCTGGTTTCACTGTTCTAACGGCCTTCTGAGGGAAATCATAACTCCAATGCGGCCCGAGAGAAAAAAAGAGTTTGACACCCCTGGCGTAGAGCGCCAGAGACGAGGATGGGACCTCGTCTTGTGGCCGTCGTGGAAGTTTGCCGCCTGTTTGCAGCTCAAGCAACCGCCGACACGGAAGACGCTAATAAACGTGATGACCTTTGTCGCTTAGTGCCTTTAGTTAGCAGAAGAAGAAGCCGATGATGTTTTCGGTGTTCCTCCTTTTAACCGAGGAACTTGTAAGTTTGTAAAGAATCCTGCTGGTTGCTCACTGCTTTCAATGGCGAGAAATGGCCAAAAATGCAGCATTGTACGCCGCAGTCTCCGTTTGGCTGCACTTTGTCCTTGTTTGCATCCATTTCCTGAATGAGGCGAGCTGGAGCCTATCCCGGCTGACTTTGTACAAGAGGCCGGCTCCACCCTAGACCGGTCCCCAGTCAATCACAGCCTCTCGAATAGACAAAAGGAATTCCGGAGACCCCGTTCTCCCCTGTTGCCGTTTGTTAGCGCGACTCTTCGGGACGGAAGCCGTGATTCAGCGCCATCGTTTCTGCGCTTTCCCTCGGCACCATTTTGAAACTGCGCCGTTTTTGAAGTCAATATCTTGCAACGGAAAGTCAAAGCTCCGATCTTGACGCGAACGTACATTCGTCTTTGCAGTTTCACGTCGACTGTCAAACAAATGAAGTAGAACATTCCAGTTGTCTGGGGACTTGGAATGCTAATGCTAAAAACTACGCTGGCGAGAGAAATGAATACTCGAGACTCTCGCGGTCCTCCATTGTGATTGTTTTGTTAGTGCGTTATGTACAACGTGCTTCTCACAGTTTCCCGCTGTACTATTTTCAAGGTTTAAAGGACCGCCCAAAATGAATGGCGGGTTTTAGTTGAAGGCCAAGTCCAAATGAACAACTCGACAACTCACGTCGTACGTTTGGGTTGTTGCAGTTTCAATTTACACTGATGTCGATGGTCATACGAATCGAGAAGACGACGTTTCAGCCGCCTGTGGACTCGGGATGCTCATGTCGGAGATGACGCCGGCAACAGAAATAAATACAGGAGACGTTTGCCGTCCCCCGCGGTGAACCCTTGTTAGCGCTCCTCGTTCTGACGGGTGCGTTCAGTGCAACGTGACATTCGCAGTTTCAATGTTCAAGCGGAAAACAGAGCACTCAAAACTGAGCGGAACGATTGTCGATTCTCAGACAATTGGGATTGAAGAGGACACAAAATGCAAAAAGCAACGCAAAGCACACGGCAACATTGCTTCCGTTGTTTGTCTAAAAAAAAAACTAAAAAAACAACAACAACATTTCGGATAAGAGTATTGCAAGATGCACTTTAAGACAGATTTGCTGCATTTGGGAGCATTAAAAGCGCTTTTTTTCCCCCCCCTCCCCTCCCCTCCCCTCCTGCAGACGAGCATAAAGGAAGGATTGTTGCTGAAACAGACCAGCTCCTTCCAGCGGTGGAAGAAGCGTTACTTCAAGCTGAGAGGCCGAACGCTCTACTACGCCAAAGACGCCAAGGTAATGTCCGCGTGCACGAGTTCAACGTCAAACTAATATTCAAGCAACCATTTGTACAATAGAGAATGCAAATGTTGCCAAAGTGTTTCGGAACGTCCATTTGATGTATATTCGATTCCCTTTTCGTAACAGGAAAAAACATGAGTAGACTGTACGTGAGTATACAGTATGTAGCGTGCAGTTTATTTTCGCACTCGCAGCACCTTTGCATGAGCACACAACAGATTCAGGCTCCCATTTTCCACATCTTCGGCCCACATACTATCTTTATTGTTGTCATAAATCACTTGTTTAGTCTGATACTAGCCCAACCTTTACTAAAAAGCGAAACATCCCCAATGAATGTTATTTTTAGACGAACACCCGCCTCTGCTCCCGCGTGACACATTGCTGTATAGTCCACATTTGGAAATTCCAATTTTAAGAGCAACATTGTGGACACGAGACAGTTGATGTTTCCCTATAAATAGCAAGCAAAGAAAAAGAAAGTTCCGCAGTAGAAGCATGAACATTCGAACCTTTATTGCAAAAGACCATAAATAATAAAGTGGTATTAAAGAATGAACACCTTCTGTTTTCCAATTTTCCAGCTTTCACATGCATTGGACGCACACATCACATGACTGTACTCGCGTTCCCCAATCATACGAGTTACATGCACTTTGAGATGTGTAGAACTGATCACCTCATCCAATCTGTTTGATTTACTACATTTATTTGAAATTCATTTGCATGTGTTTGTTTTGAATAAAGCAGAGCCAGCCGGATGAGTGGAGGAATTGATATGTTTTATTGTATTCATTTGAATGGTAATTTATGTGCTGGGCATTTCTTAGTTTCTCATAACAATGAGATCATTTTGAGTGAATTTGTTTTGATTTCGAATGTGTATATGCAGTGTATACGACGCGATTCATTGATACTCCTATAAATTACGTGACCTCATTTGTGATCAATTACACTTACTAAAACGTCACCTCACTCTATTGTTATTTTTTTCCTTCCTTTTACTTTGAACTCGCCCCGCCCCCACGACCACCTGCACCCGGGCGCGTGCGCCAGTCCGGCAGCGCGTCGGCCCGCCGACAAGAGCGAGCGCCGCGCCGGGCGTTGCGGAGCCGGGTCTGCTGGCGAGCTCTGGCGGTGTGCTGGACTGGCGCGCGGCGCTCACCCCCGCCTCTGGGCGCCAGCGGATCCGAGGAGGGCCTAGTGAGAATTCGGGTCAGCGCAGTTCGGTCCCATAGAGATGCGGGCGTGCCGTACGGTGACGTCACGCGGTCTGACTCGCTGTTCGGGTGACTTGAACGCATCCCTTTTGTGCCAAGAGCCAGTTAGAGCCCGGCTGATACATCACACGTGAACTTAACGTGGGTCGACATTTAGCTGGGAGTGCGCCGTATTTTCTTCGAATTGGACTATTTTCCAGCAACAGTTTTCTGCTTGGACTGCGTACGCGGGCATAAAAAGACACAAACCCGTCGTTCTGCCCGACATCTTGATGTCACTCCTCGACTTGAAACTACGGCTTCAAGTAGGAAATCCTACCAAAAGCAAAGCACTGTAGAACTTGTAGAACTGCAACATTGTTACGCACAAACTGGCAAAGTACGTGTGCATAAAAGGCCAAAACAGCAGTTTGCCATATACAGCACGTCACTCTTGGACTTTCAGCATTTAGTAGGAAATGCCGCCGCCACATTTTGTGACAGTTCTCAGTCGGGGCTGCATTTTTTGGATCAGCAAAAAGCAAACCAAAAAAATCCTTGACTTTCCAAGCATGTTGGAACGGGTGGAGGAAGGTGTCAGGTGTGAGTCTCGGCTAGGATGAAGGGCAACGTTTAGAAGAAGACGGCGGCCAGGCCAGCCAGCCACGACGTACGGATTCGAGACGGCGGGTGGCACTGAAGAGACGACAGGAAGCAGAGCAAATGAAGACGTTGAGGAGTCGGCGGGTTGGAGAGCGTTAGAAATGAGCTCATTTCTCTCAGAGATGAATCGCTGATCAAAATAGTTGTCAATTCGATTAGTTGTTGATGAATCCATCCATTTTTGCAAATGTTATATGTTCAAATAATTTGACACAACAACGTTTTTCTGCACCAGCTTTTATGCATGCATAAACAAAAAACACATTTTGCAAAACGTGACAAGTTACTCATTCAATTTACACACATTTTGCATATGTATATATATATATATATATATTAGGGTTAGGGTTAGGTGGACCACAGAAACTATCAATTGGATACCACTGGAAACAAAGCGACCACGGCGAAGACCTAAAAGTAGATGGATCGATGAAATCATTAAACTCACTATTAGTTGTGTAATGTACACATAACATGATTGATGAGTGAGCTGAATGGTAGTTATCTATTTCTTTTTTTTAAAACCTAAACTGGTAATCACTAGTGCGCCAATGCTAATCGCAAGCGTTTGGCAAAGGCCGATTTAGTTTGATCGCATACACTCGGTTCCGATATGTGGAGTTTAAGGACAGAAGTGACAACACGATGCATGTTAGTCATAAAATAAACAATTTTCTTTGAAAGATTTGGTGCTGAAATATCTATAGGATAAGCGATTCTAAACAGATTCGATAGTGACAGCCTTTATATATATATATATAATTTTTTTTTTTTAAATACATGACCAGTAACTCCAATGTTTATGGATTATTCAGCTTCAAAATGCTTCCTATTCATTAGAGTGGATATCTTCAATGCGACTACTTGGCCCATAGGTCCGGTATCAGTCGAGCTCTAATTCCAGGTTTGATCGCACAAATGAATCATTATCGGCTAAAAGGAAAAAAGGCTTCCATTGTTTGTGCGCTATGTCGCTTGTCATCTTCAGTTGCATACGCTGGACCTTCGCGTTCCAGACGCCATTCGCCCGTACTCTGGGACTGCCATTGCAGTTCCAGTATATGCATACTGCACACGTACCGTACGTTCATGCTCGCTTGGCTAAAACCACAGGGTGGCCTAAGACTTTTGCACAGCGTGCAAGTAGAGGGTTTGGAACGCTTCTCCTTTGGCCACTGTTGCTGTCAGCTTTCATTACAGCTTCCCTCAAGACAGTTTTGTGTGCGTGTGCGCGTGTTATTAGTGTGGGTCCACGCGCGTGTGTGTGTGTCAAAGGAACTGTAAAAAGCCATAAAATACACACAAATACACTTAAATATGACCCAACCATGTGCCAGCCAAAAGCGTAAGCGGATGTTTGGGTTGGCACTCTTTGGCCAACACACGCATACGCACGCACGCACTCGCACTGCACATCGTCGCCCATCATCCGCTGCCCCGACGGACAGTTTGGACAGCCCCTTATCGAACGTCAGCCATTCGGCCAAATACAGTACATGTTCGCGCTCGCCAGCATGTCCATGGCAGGAATTGGGTACATTTTGCTGCAGCGGCCACAAAGAAATTTGTTGTCGTGCTGTTATGTGGTCGAGCTCATTTCCTGCCTGATGGAAACGAGTGAGTTATCGCTTAAAAGGTCTGCGTCGTTTGCTCTCATTTGGAGCCACGGTACTGTACTGTACTGTACAGTATGTGCCGGTTGCTCTGCCTCCAACCCTTTCGCAGCCTTTCGACGGCCGTCTCCGATGAAACGTAACGGCGGGTATTTTGGGGCTTTTGCGGGAGGAGGCTCGGTGCACCCGCGGTACAGCCGCACACGCCCCGTCAGAAGTCTGAGGTCTTGCTGCTAGGCCTCAGGCAGCCAATAAAGGCAGCCAAAAACCAAAACTAAGAACCCCAATATGGAATTACTAATACGGTACGGTATGTTAATGAAGTTCAACTGTCTTTTTGTTGCATTCTTTAAAAACAAAAAATCCTAATAATTATCAATTGGAATGCACGAGGCAACTCATTTCCATGAAATCGTTTAGTGGGCTGACACAAGGGCCAAGAAGTACCTGTAACATTTTGCTTTCACTATCCGATCAAAATAAAACCCATCATTTGGGAGCCATCAAGTTTATGCAGAAGTTCACGTGAGCGACTTGCGTGTGCTGCCGTATATACGTGCTGATGACGTCACGGTTTTAACCCCAACTTATCGCTGGCGTCTTCAGACCGTTACATCGGTCAAACCATTCCCTTCGACATATGTGATGTGATAGATGTAAGAACAAGCGAAGCCTAAACATGCGATATTGTCATCTTTGGTAGCTCTTGAAGACGTCTTGTGTAAAACAAAAGACATTGACTCCAGTGGCGTCGCGAGGCCTATTTTCAAAACTTGCCAAGCCTCCACCCCAACATCTTTGGTAGTATGTGTTTAGGGTGAACTTTTATTGTCCTAGCGCCCCTAAAACTGATCTTCAGTCCCAAAAGTCTCCCCAAAATCCCTCTCTCCCATTGTCGGTTCCGTTTTGGCACAAATCATTTTTACCGCTTTGGGGCGAGTTCCATAGCTCTAGAGAGCGTTGACACGCAAGCCAAGGAGAGAGCCACCGCATTTTTCAGATGGACTCGGTGGAGGTCTGTGCTCTGCTAACTGCCTTTGTAGTTTGGATTTGTTTTCCTGATAAAACAGCAAAACAGAAACATGCAATATGCAGATGCGTGGTTTTCATTGGGCTGCAAATAGTATATGTTCTTACGTACCCTTTTGCAACCCAAAGTTCATGGCTTTGATTGTTTTGTGTGGAATGGGGGCCACAGTGAACCTCTTAAGTCTCCTTGTTCTTCCCTTGAGTCCAATACATTTGGCAAGCCTTTCGTTATTTGACTGGTCGCGCAAATGGGTTCTTTTTGCCCAGAACCACAGCGGAGACTCTTGGTTCTGCACGGCATCTATTTTTAAAAACGCACATGACACCCTTTGAGAAGGCGCGATTGCCATTAGAGGTGCCATCTTGCGCCTCCAACACAAAGCCGTCTGTTGTTGAGTTTGCTTTTGGCGGGCAAAATGCAGACGTCAAATGCTTTCATGCACATCCCATTCCAGGTCTGCCTTGCTTTACCCATGATAAGACGTTTGTCTCGTCATCGTCGCTGCCCGGTACAAATGTGAAGCTCAATGCAAGGAGTAAGAAAGTAGACGCTAACCCCGGTCTCCACCTTTCCCGCAGTCTCTTATCTTTGACGAGGTGGACCTATCGGACGCCAGCGTTGCGGAGTCCAGTACCAAGAACGCCAACAACAGCTTCACGGTGAGTCAGTTCCGAATCAGAATCAGAATCATCTTTATTTGCCAAGTATGTCAGAAACACACAAGGAATTGTTTCTCTGGTAGTTGGAGCCGCTCTAGTGCGCCAACAGACAGCCATTTTGACCCAAAAACTACTTTTGAGACATCAAAACAATGGAATTTCTAAGTTAACTGTTGATGGCAGAAGTTGATGGCAAGAGGGAAGAAGCTGTCGGAATGTCTGCTTGTTCTAGTTTGCAATGTTCGCTGGAAGAGGTGCTGACCAGGATTTGGAGGGTCCAAAAGGATTTTGCCTGCTCTTGTCTTAATTCTGGCAGCGTTGAAGTCCTCGAGGGCGGGTCGGGGGGTGTCGCCGATTTTCCCGGCAGTTCTGATTGTCCGTTGCGGTCGTCGTTTGTCCTTTGTTGTGGCAGCACCAAACCAGACTGTGATGGATGCACACGGGACCGATTCGCTGACCGCTGCGTAGAATTGCCTCAGCAGCTCCCGCGGCAGGCCGTGCTTCCTCAGAAGCCGCAGGAACTACATCCTCTGCTGGGCCTACTTGAGGATGGAGTTGATGTTGGTCTCCCACTTCAGGTCCAGAGAGTTGACCAAGTTCATTTTGCTCTTGTCTTCAGAATTTTCCGTATCAAGGTTAGTTCATGAAGTCCTTCTTGTGGATTATTCGGGCTGCAATTGACTGGTGTCTCTCTTAATGTCAGCTGGAATCGGCTCAAGGTCGTGATGAGGACAAGAGGTGTAGAAAATGGATGCAGGAATTGTTTGTTTTAGGCCAGGGTATATTTACAACTGAAATACAGTGGCACCTCAGCTTACGAATGCAATGTGTTCCGTGGCCTCGAAACGTTTGCCAATGGAGGTCATGTTTCCTATTGAAATGAATAGAAATGTCATGAATCCGTTCCAGCTGCGGCTCCACGTTATATTGACCTTTTTTTGGTTGAAAATAAAGAAATAGGTGAAAAGACCATTTCTGATGAAGACGACACAAGAGTGGCTTCGCTAGCAAATCACCGTGTAGCGTCTTAGCCTGTGAACGGAAACAGTGATGTTTCCGTTCACTGTGGTTACTGCCAGCTCCCACAATGCAGTGCAGCTTTTTCGTTGCATTTTGGGACACGGGGCCAATGGAGCCTTACGTCATGTTTAGGTTTTTTTTTTTTTCATCCTTTTAATGAATGGTGGAAAGGAGAATTTCATCAACTTCGACTTTATGATGAGGCTCAAAATAAGAGCTTCAATATTTCTGGCGTATTTTTCGGTGAAATTTCGATTATTTTTGGCCTCCTCACTTGGGGAAGCACAGCTGACATTTCCTGGCAGCGAGCACAGAGTGTGATGTAACAAACCTGAAATATCAGTGGTGAGGACAAAAAAAAATGGTTGCCTTCTAAAAATGTCTCCACTGGTCCCGGGTGATGCTATGCGAAGAGGGGGCGGGGGTTGTCGTCGGGAGAACAGTGCCGCTATTTTTAGGCGCACGCCTTGAAACGCCTGCCTGGGAATGATCGTCGGCCCGATCCATAAATGAGATGAACTGGAGCCGCGGCTGGTGTGTGTGCGCGCGCGTCTTGGAGCGTGTATGCATGTGTGTGCGCGCGCACGCGGGCCACACGTCTTAATCCAAAGGCCTGCGTGAGATGGACACCGAGCATCAGGGTCTCATTTAGAAGGGTGGCAGTTGATGATAACGAGGAAGGAGAAAGCCCAAAATAGAACCGGGGGGGCTGGTGCTCTGTGGCCGCCACATCGCGGAAGGTACGGCGGCGTGCCGAACGGGGGCCGAGACCTGCGCATGTGCGCGTGTACGGTACGCGTGGGTTTGCATGTGTGCACGTGTGTGCTTGTGTGCGAGTGCATGTGTGTGCGCACGTGCGCTGCTGCAAATTGTCGAGTGGAATGAGTGAGTTAGTTTATTGCTTCTGACCAACGCGGAGCCCCCGGCCGGGCACCAGGTAGCCCCCAAGGACCACGCCAGTAGCCTGCGGGCCTGTTCTGTAACGAGCACACCGGTGACGGCACGTTGGGATTTTCTACGAATGTTGGACAAGCGATCATTTGGAAACGTAAACACTGGCAGAGATTTCTAGAAAAAGTGTTGCATATTGATATTGATATTGATCTGCTTCCAGAATTTTGTGATCATGATGATCGTGACGCGAAGGTTGCGGAGCACGACTCTGCCACAGAAATCTCCCCCTGATATACTGTACATGACATTCCCGTATTTAAGAAGGTCACAGATCATCCTCGTCTCAATGTATGTAAATTAGCGATCACCGATTAGCGAGTTCACAAGATGGAGCAATGTCTCTTTGAAATGACTTGCTCAATGACTGTATATACTCGTGTACTGCATACTGGGTATCTTCAAAAGTGTTCTCGAGTCAGGTCAAACCATCATTACAACGTGGCAGAAATACTGGGTGCTAACTTACTGTCATTAAATGACTTTACTGCAATGAAATTACTTCACACACACACACTGAAACTTTAGAGCAGGGGTGTCGAACTCGTTTTTACAATTTTGGTACAGCTTTTTGCAAGAATCATGGAAGTTGACGCACATGATTTGCTTTCACGGGCCACATAAAAGGATGTGGCGGGCCGCATCTGACCCCCAGGCCTTGAGTTCAACACCTATGCTTGAGAGCATGGCATGTTTACGTACAAGCGTTAGTGTTCGCACTAACTTGCTAGGCTACGTAAAGTTTGGTTGCCTGCTTGCGAGCCGTACGTGACCATATCTCAAGCCACCCTTGAATTAAAGTCCTCTCCCGAGCCCCGCTGACCACCGACGCACATTTCCCCCATTTTTTTCTCATAATGCACGCGGCGCAATCCATTGTTGTTGTCGTCGCCATGGTGACGAGGGAATCCAGTGTATGTTTGAGTTGACCAGATAAAGCCCAGTGATCGTAAAAGACAAGATTTGATTGCCATCGTCCGTCCATCCATTTTCTGAGCCGCTCCTCCTCACGGAGCCTTTCCCAGCTATCTTCGGGCAGGAGGCGGGGTACACCCTGAACTGGTCGCCAGCCAATCGCAGGGCACATAGAAACAAACAACCCTTCGCACTCACATTCACACCTACGGGCAATTTAGAGTCTTCATGCATGTGGGAGGAAAGCGGAGTGCCCGGAGAAAAGCCACGCAGGCACGGGGAGAACATGCAAAGTCCACACAGGCGGGGACGGGGATTGAACCCGGGTCCTCAGAACTGTGAGGCAGACGCTCTAACCAGTCGCCCACCGTGCCACCAAAGAGCAAATTTGTCGTCTGATTTCAGACGTGTTGTCCGTCCCACGCCGCCGCCATGTTTTTTGGGGTTTGAAATCACTTTATTGGCTGTCAGATATGTACAGCACGACGTCAAAAGACATGCGGCAAGGCTACAAATAAACTAGCTTTTGGATTGAAATATACGCGGAATAAAAGTCTTACGTGGAGCCGATCGATGACCTTAAAGCCGATCAGCATAACGCGCTGCTTATCGGCCGATACCGGTCAAGCCGATCAGATCGATGTAAATGAGCACCTAATGAAGAGCGAAATGGAAAGACTCGACAGAGAGCAGTTCAGTTCAGAGACCAGCGCCTTGCAGTTCATGACCCTCCAAACCTCCGTCCCCATCACAGACTCGACGCGGAAGCTCCGCCCCCTCTCGCTGACTCGCTCGCTCTGATTGGATCCGCTCCAAACCGCTTAATTGCACCCCGAGGCTTGCGCACGTGCGACAGCGCTGTGTAGTGCCTCGCCCTCGATATTAATGAGGCTCCTCATCGCGTTGTCGCACGCACTCGCACACACGCATACACGCACGCTTGTGAAGGTCAGCCGTCAAGGGAGCTCCTCCACGTTTGAGGGATGCCTGCAGCCAATTTGGGAAACGGCTGTTCTTGTTTCCCGCGGCAACCGATCGCCGGCACTTCAACCCAACACCGGCAGGGAATAGAGGGCACGCGCACATTCGGCGACATAGCGCATGCCTTTTTGCATCACAACGGTACACAATATGCACAAAAGTATTGGGACAGGAAGTAAAACGTGAGGAAAATGTCCAGCGTGTCCCCCTTTCGCAGCTACGGTCGATTTTAGATTTTGGAGTGTGTGTGAATTTGTGTTCACTGATCCAGTAGAGCATTTGTGGCGGTGTTAGTCACTGATATGTATCGCCGTTGTTTAGCAATTTATACTTGATGCTCTTACTACAGGGAAGAGGCAGGTTCAACCTTTGCAGAAAAGAAAGGGCATTCAAATATTTTCCCTGAGGTACTCCACTGTAAATTGGGTCTGACTGAAAATGTGTTGAACCCTCCTCCTAGAAAATCATTCATGCATATCCAAAGTACACTTGAACAACAAAAATAAGGACACCTGGCCCTTAACTACGCTCCAAAAACACAGACCTTGTTTTATTTACAGGAAGTTTTTCCACGTCATTTTAGTCGGTAAGTCTCATGCAAGATTCCCACTTAAGTGCGTACATCATAAAGTTTGTTTGATCGCTTTCAAATACAGTTTATTTCTAAAAATACTTCATGTTTACCAGGACCAAAAATCCTTTTTTGGAGTGTAAAAGGGAACGTGATGAAGATGTTTTCGGCAGACGCTTTTCATACGATCATCCAGATCCAGGTTTCACTCGATATTCTTGTTTCAAAGAAGATTCAGATGAAACTTGGACCAAACAAGAAATGGGCAATTAAAGGGAAATGATCAGACACGCACGTAAAAGCGCACACACAGGTTGTTTTCCGATGTAAGCGGATATCGATCAGGCCTCCTGGGACAGATCGCAGCCACGATGATGGCAATTCTCTTTCTATTCATCGACACCTAATCGGCCACATTCGGTTGTAGCGCGGTTGGCAAACGGTGATTCAACGGCATCTGGAGTTAGCCTGTATTGGGTGACATTCAAAGTCAATAGTGTTCCTTTTTGAAGTCCTTGCCATGAACAGAAGGCTGCAAATTCTAATATAGAAGACGAAGAAGAATCACCTTTTCTTGTCACGCACACGACATTTGTGCTCGGCTTTTAACCGAACACACAGCGAACACATACGCATGTTAGCGGAAAGCGCCGGAGCGCCCGGGGAGCATTTCGGGGTATCGGCGTCTCGCTCGAGGACACCGCAGCCGTGTCGGCGGACGGTCCGCTCGGGGTCTCGGCAGTTGAAGGACGGAGCGACAGAGTGTTAACCCCGGATAGAGTTCGAAATCCAAGCGGTTGTGTTCACGTTCCACAGGGACCCCAAACTGAATCTCCTCCTTCATGTTTGCCAAATGTGCATTGAAGAGTGGTCATCAGGTGCGCCGGTGCATCGGCCCGCCTTGGGTGCAGGCGGCACGGGTTCACTTCCCACTCGGCGACGGCGTGAATGCGAGTGCGAGCAACCGGTTGTCCGTGTCTGTGTGTGCCCTGCGACCGACCGGCGACCGGTTCGGGGCGTAGTCCGCCTTTCGCCCGAAGTCGGCCGGGGTAGGCTCCGGCGCCCCGAGGACCCGAGAACCCGGGAGAAGCGCTGTTGAGAATTGATGGATGGAAAGAAAGTGTAGTTTGTCGCGCGCGACAGCAACACCCCCGTTGTGCTTTCATCACTTGTGAAGTGGAAGGCACCAGAAAATCTCAAAGCTGTCCGCTTCCATTGTAGCCAACTTCAACCCAAATGTCAAGTCAAGGTTTTGTTTGGTGATCTTCTCTTGGATTTCTTCCTTTCGAAGTCTACTTGCGTGCTAACCGCTTGAATACATTGGCAAAATGGTATTTCCTTCCGTTTGGAGATGAGTTATGACATTTATGGTCAAAAGGTAAAGGTAAGAAACGGCCCGAGTTCGCCAACTTTGTTTTGTGCGTTTGTGCAAATGTTTTGGTTTTATCAAGACAGAGTGACATGGCGAAGTCACGGTGCGACGCGATGAGGGAGCGACGGAGAGCCGAGAGGCTGTGGAAACACGTGTGGGGTGGCTGCAAGCTGTGAGCCGAAGAGGGAACCGGGAGGGGGCTTCGGGGATGAGCGAGCGAGCGAGCATTAATGAGGGAGCGAGAGAGATGTTGAGTCAGGTGGGCTGCTTAGAGGGAGGCGGGGCCGCCGCATCTTTTTCTGCCTTCAAGACGGAGGCTCTCAGTCGCAGCGGCGCAGCGGGAAGCGTCCGTCTGCTCCTCCTCATCGTCCTCCTCCTCTTCCTCCCTTCCAGGTGATCACCCCTTTCCGTAGGCTCATCCTCTGCGCTGAGAACCGCAAAGAGATGGAGGACTGGATCAGCTCGCTCAAGTCCGTCCAGTCCAGAGAGCATTACGAGGTAAGAACATGCATCCGCGGAGAAGGTTTTCATTTAGGCTGTTGACAAAAGGGAGACTTGATGTGATGGCTACAGTCCGATCTTGTAGTGATACGTGAGAGGGGAGGGGGGGTCGGGGGGGGTGGGGGGCGGGCAAAGATGTAAACGCACGTGTTGACTATCATAAGACGTTTTGGACAACTCACAAGAACTTTTCATCTTCAATGTTGTTGTGGGGCCCTTTCTCGACTTGAAATAATAAACGTGCCGGAATGCAGCGTCGCATGCCGAAGCGCCTCCGATTTCTGAGGGAACTCTTATATAAGCCCCCCGGCCCCCCACCCCCCACTCTGTTTTCTGCACCGCAATGCAGCTGCACCCCCAGAGCTCGCACAGGGGGTACACACGTGCGTACACGCGCCGCGGCAGCGCACACGCTCAAGCGGACGCCCGCAGCGGCGGCTTGCGCCCGTGTGCGTCGACGCAAGTTTCGAGCGCGAACAAAATCGGATTGCACGCGCCCACGTTCGCTGCCCATCAGGGGCCGCTTTTGCCAAACACGTGTCCATTTTGTTGCATCGTTGAATCGTCGACTAGCTTAGGAACACTCATC
Source organism: Phyllopteryx taeniolatus (assembly GCF_024500385.1). NCBI lineage: Eukaryota > Metazoa > Chordata > Actinopteri > Syngnathiformes > Syngnathidae > Phyllopteryx > Phyllopteryx taeniolatus. The sequence goes on along the minus strand of NC_084513.1, from coordinate 22,205,863 downwards.
CACCGATGATGGGAAATTTCCTCAAAACATTTTTTAAACACTTCAAAAAACCGTTTTGGGACCAGGATGAGCAATTTCATGCGTTCCATGGCGTTGGGGAGATTTGCAGTGAATTGTCAGTTTGTCGTTTTTACAATATATGAATTTATAGAGCGGCACGGTGGGCGACCGGTTAGAGCGTCTGCCTCCCAGTTCTGAGGACCCGGGTTCAATCCCCGGCCCCGCCAGTGCGGAGTTTGCATGTTCTCCCCGTGCCCGCGTGGCTTTTCTCCGGGCGCTCCGCTTTCCTCCCACATCCTAAAAACATGCGTGCAGGGTAGGTTCATTGAAATACTCTAAATTGCCCGTAGGTGTGACTGTGAGTGCGACTGGTTGTTTGTTTGTATGTGCCCTGCGATTGGCTGGCGACCAGTTGGGGGCGTACCCCGCCTCCTGCCCGATGACGGCTGGGATGGGCTCCGGCACGCCCGCGACCCGCGTGAGGAGAAGCGCGACAGAAAATGGATGGATGGTTGGATAGCAACATATATATATATATATATATATATATATATACGTAATCCTTTTCAAAAGCCACAGTTTTGCCACGATTCCGTATGTGAATCATTCGAATGTAGCAATACGATTTTGAGCAGCTGACGTGGTTGGTCTTTTATTTTACACAGCAATGTAGTTGCAGCATCTCTGCCGCTTGGGACCGTGCCATGAAATCCACAATTCCCGAGTTAGGCCAAATACCAAATTCTTAATGATGAGTTCATTTTTCCCACGGATGCCCGTCGTCAACGTCGAACGGCCAGGACAATGATGTGTACTGTGCTTGCCTTGTGTTTGTTTGTACCCGCTATCCCGGTGCCGCCAACCTATTGTAACCTCTCCTTTGCCAGACGGCTCAGTTTAATGTGGAACATTTCTCAGGGATGCACAACTGGTACGCCTGCTCGCACGCACGGCCCACCTTTTGCAACGTCTGCAAAGATAGCTTGTCGGGGGTCACGTCTCACGGCCTCTCCTGCGAAGGTACGTAAACGCGTAGCAACACGCGCACACGCGGTTTCATGGCGATGGCCTGACTAAAGGTTTATGTGGACAATAGCAACCTGACACTTTGCACAAACCAGTGAGAAGCGCTCGCGGAGGACTTTCTGCATTGGCTCAGCATCGCTAGTTAGTGAAGATTGTAGTGTTGATTGGGTTTGCAGTTTGGGATGGTTGGTATGCAAGTGCACCGCATCAAGCTGCGAGCTCGTTGGAATATTTTGCTCCGTACACTTTGGCGTGAAGGCTTTCATAATGAGATGTCCGCAGATTTGCTGTCACATCGGAAGGATTCGATCCAAAGAGTTTTGGACATTTTCCGTGACGCCGCCACCAAAAAGTACCGGTGATGACAAATCGAAAAAGTCTCCTGATAACCGTTATTGACGCGGGAACGATTCTGTCTGCTCATTCTGAGCCGTCAAATCAATCGCATACGTTTGACAAGACATTTCGAAACGTCAAGTTGTTCCCCCCAATCTCACTTTGGGGAACCCTGTACATAGACGTATGCCAAACTCTAAAATTCTTCATTGAGACAGTTGGATGACGGCAACAATTTCATTCCCGTTATTTCCTAAAGGAAATGTTGATTTGGAAATGAGCACAACTGTGTTCCAGTTGTTTTAATCCATCCCATACAGCCGATTTTTGTGGCCATATTTCCTGTGCGGTCGAAAAGTCTTGTTTTGTCCATTTTTCCGGGATCTAAAATGCCCGGCACAGTACAAAGATATTGAAAATAAATATCAGAATAGCTTGAAAAGCTTTGAAAGTTTCACATGTGATCCACATTCAGCACGTCGACGTACAGGACTCATCGCTTTTGTGAGCCGCGAGGAATTAGTGCGCTTCCTCGTTCCAAATCTGTTGCCATAGACGAGATCAAATAGCGTGTTCCAGACTCCAGAGGCTTGTGTACAAAAAAGGGGCACCACTTATAAGTGGTGTCCTTTTTTTCATTTGACATTTACAGTTCTTTTTCGTGTTAATCGCTAGCGTAGTGACCGCAGCATCCGGGTAGCGCAACACAGCGTCTTTTACTTGCGTCTACACGTCGTTCAAGGACAAGCGTGTGTGTGTGTGTGTGTGTGTGTGTTGGGGGTTCAGTGTTCCATTCATAATTGTCTGCATGGGAAATGTTGATGAAACACGATACTATGAATATGAATGTTTCATGATTGGTGTAGACTGTGGTGTGAATTGGGCTGCTCATTGTCTTCATGCACCCTTTTTTCTGTATTTCTTGCTTAACTGCATCTCACTTGAGTGATTAAAAGGGTTTGATATGAATAACATCGGTCAACGACAAAGGTTTTGGAGCTGATTTGACCTTTTTTCGCTTTCCAGGTTGAAATAAATGGAGGTTCATGCCCTGAATTTTGAACAATGATGAAATTATATTCAATTTCCAGGTGCTTACTTTGATCAATTTCCACAATTCAATTTCGAGGACACTGCAAAAACGCCAAAGAATATTTGTCCCCAAAGTAATCTGACGAACACTTGAAATAAGACTCGTGAGCTAAGAAACTAATTGCGCTTTCAGTAAAAATGAGCTTGAAACAAGGTTGTCGAAGAACAAACGGCTTTTTACTTGATGTGTGTTTACTTATTTGAATGACTAGAAATCAGAGAAATGTTCTCGGTAAGAGTTTTGTAACGTTTGATCAAGAAACCGTTAACAACTTGGTCTAGAAACCTCAGCTGGACAAGAGAAACGGATTCAGCCAAGCAAAATTGTCCTCAACCCTCGATGAAAAAAGAGCTTTTGAAAAATCATTGTAAACAGTTTGGATCTCCGTGGCTGCTGAAATGTGCCACCGCACTCGACATATTCTTCATTCAATACATTTTCATTTTGCACGTGTACCTAATGAGGGGGTCTGTGAGTGTGTCCCCCCATGTGTTGCTTTCTCCCTCCTGGCTTCTTATTATTTTGAATCCTCATTGACCTCATTGATCAGCTCGACGTACATGAAATAGACACTTTGAAACGTAAACCATACTGAAAGTGAAAATGAATTGTTAATGAATTCTTTCATCGTGAGTGAGCTTTTTTTTGCGGTTGCACTTTTCAGTCTGTAAGTTCAAGGCCCACAAACGCTGCGCCGTTCGAGCCACCAACAACTGCAAATGGACCACGCTGGCCTCCATCGGCATGGACATCATCGAGGACGAGGACGGGGTGGGTGAAGTCCGCCGATCATCGTCAAAGCGAAATAAGATGACAGCGGAGTCGTTCGTTCAAAGAAGCTGAGCGCGTGACAACGTCGAGTCGTAAAACGTGTTCGCGTGTGACCGATAGATTGCGATGCCTCACCAGTGGCTGGAGGGCAACCTGCCCGTCAGCGCCAAGTGCGCCGTGTGCGACAAGACGTGCGGCAGTGTGCTGCGGCTGCAGGACTGGCGCTGCCTCTGGTGCAAAGCCATGGTAAGACATGCCAAGAAAAATACTTACGACGCCAGCGCTTCAGTTCCCTCCTCCGCGCATATTCTCGTTAGAGTGCGCGTACAAGATGAGAACGAGAGCAGCTTTTCATGATGTCAAGTGTGTTTGCAGGTGCACACAGCCTGCATGGACGTGTACTCTCGCAAGTGTCCTCTCGGTCAGTGCAAAGTCTCCATCATCCCTCCGACGGCCCTCAACAGCATCGACTCGGATGGTAGGCCACACGCACGCACGCGCGCGCGCACGTTGGTCCCACGTGATGGTCGGTGAAAAGGTGGTCAACACGCTGTTGCTATCCGAAGTCAAAGCAGCGAATATTATCACGATAAGATGCACGAGGCCGCTCGGCGCCAACCCGCGCGACCAAAAGTGCGCAAACCGCTCACTTCTGTTCTGAGCGGTTTGCGCACGAGGCGCCCATCCGGATTTTGGAGATCATTCCGTTAGCTTCCGATGCTATCGCTATCGGCCGTAATTCCAAGTCTTATTGTTTATGAGTAAACTGTAAATATTTTCATCCTTAAGTCAGACGGGTTGAAATGAGCCAAAAAGGAAAATCCAAATCAAAGCTCCCTCGGATGTCGTTCGTCATCAGAGCGACGTTGCCGTTCCAAGACGGCCTTCGGGTCGCAAACGGTTTTTTCCCGTTTGACTTTGTTTCAACTTTAGTGTTTCGCAGCTTAAAGTTACCCTCGCTGGCATTGAGGCGAGGCTAAAAATAGACGTGCGCACACAAGCTGACAAAAACTCAAATGGATTCGGGAGAGGGCGAAGCGCTTCACTGCGCGCGGCGAGCGTCACGCCCGTACAATACGTGTGTGTCCAAACAACGCTCTCAACACATGCGTGTGTGTGCGTATATCCAAAAGAGAGCTTGCGTGAAACTCACTGGGAATTACCACCGAGTCAGAGTTTGATTCAATTAGTGTCCAACACACACACACACACACACACGCACACGCACGTGTGTCAAAAGGCCGCAACGGCGAATTGCTCGATGACGGCAGAGATGCGGCAGATGGGGAATCCTTTCAAAGGGGAAGGAGGAGAAGTGGAAAGCTGGAAGAGGGCGAGTCACTCGGAATCCCTCCTCGCATTCTGGGATGTCGGCCGGCGGTGCTGCGGCATCGTGAGCGCCCCCTCTCCCCACCTTCTTTCTCCGCCCCACCTCCGATCCTCCGTCCTTCCTGGAGAGAAAGAGAGTGAAGTGATGCCAAAGCAGCATTATAGTGGACGTCAAAATATGAGGGATGGCGGACGCGCTCGTGGATGGCGTCCGCGTCGATGCCGCGTGTGCGCGTGCCGATTGCGCGGTTTGAGCACAAAGGTAAACGGCGAGCACAAGCGGCGGCTTCTGTGCATTCGTTTCAGTCTGAGCAATTCAAGCGCTGACAGACATTACATTCGAGCATCCCGATCTAACGCTTGGCGGACCCGACGGGTGTCTAGAGAATTGAGAAGGGTTATTTACGCGGGCAATTGAGAACAGATTGCCAAGCTGGCTGCAGACAGCGGCCACAAAACAAAGCAACCCCAAAGAAATACAGACGCCATACAACGAGCTGTATGTACAAAGCCATACGCGGCGGACCCCTGCATACTGGCGCCTTTCTTCCATTTTGGTTTTTTTCACCGAGCCTGAAAAGCTTTTGTGGCTGTTTATTCCCGGTTATTCAAGAACGTTTTGGGTTTAAAAAGAATATTTGAAAAGGTTGACTTTTCATCAGCGTATTTCCGCCATTGGCAGTCCGGCGCGGTCCCGATCCCCCGCCAGTAGCGGTGGTCCGCTGTACTTGCGTCTTTCCATAATCCATGACGTCATCGCATATGATGAACACAATTTTCATAACAGCCTAAAAACCATATCCGACGTCCCTCAATCACGTTTTGATTTCCTGCAGCGAGCTTCGTGTGTGACGAGCGTTCACATTCCCACAGTACGACAACCTGCGGCAAAAACATTCCAGCTCTAAAAGCGATTCTTTCCAGTCCACGCAATCTATTTTATTTTTCAACAAAATACAGAATAAACATGTTCCACCTTCAGTATAAATAAACAAACAAAGAAATATTCATCCTTCGTCACTCTTCCATCAGTGGTGAGCTATTTTTAGCTGGCTACCCATGCGGGCGCCATGTTGGGGATCCCTGCTCTTACGTCGTGCTACAAGCAATAGATATACAGCAACAAATCCAAATACAAACTTCAACAAACTATTGAGCCTTTTAAGTTGTTTTTCTACTCAACAAATTGAAAGAGACAAAAAGGACATTTTGTGCATACAAAAGAAAAAAAGAAATCAGCATCCAGATAAGCTGTGGATTCGGTTTTTTCCACCGTCCATAAAATCGAACGGTCTCCCATCGTTTCCCGATCAACGCGTTCAAAAAAGCAAACTACTGCTAATGGGCAGGCAGCCTTGCGGTAATTGAAAGCTCGAAAGCTCGACTTTGCAAGACGGCGGGACACCTTCAACGCGGTGCCGAGGCAGGTGAGCAAATACGTGTATTTGATACTACTGAGTAAGAGGCAGTTTGCCATCGGAAAGTTGTTTTGAAATAACAAATAAAGATATATTCTTATCCAGTACACGACAAAAGGCAAAATCGAGAGAGAAACAAGTCGTTCTGTGTTTGCACCAAAGCGTGTGGCAAATCATCCACCGTGCCGCGCCGTTACCCGCGCGAGCAAATCAACGTAACCACGGCTGCGGCGTTCTGTCCTTTGAACGTCCAGGCTTCTGGAAGGCCACCTGCCCCCCGTCCTGCGCCAGTCCCCTCCTGGTCTTCGTCAACTCCAAAAGCGGCGACAACCAAGGAGTCAAGTTCCTGCGGCGCTTCAAGCAGCTGCTCAACCCGGCGCAAGTCTTCGACCTGGTCAACGGCGGCCCGCACCTCGGGTGAGCGCCCGCCAAAACCACAAAGCTTCGTACGTCTCTTGTATCGGATGTCGTTTGTTCGTGCCGGCGTACCTAATGCGTACGCGGTACACCGTCTCGACACCGAAACGCTTTTGGAAGAATTTGGAATGATATTTCTGATCACCTGCACGCATTGTACGTGTGGTCAGTCTCCGCCTGTTCCAGAAGTTTGACAACTTCCGAATCCTGGTGTGCGGCGGCGACGGCAGCGTGGGCTGGGTGCTGTCGGAGATCGACAAACTCAACCTGCACAAGCAGGTGAGCGCAGAATCGTCGTCACATTGCAAATGCGCGCCTCCCGTCGTGCCGTCGGGTGGAAGCCGAACACCAACAGCAGCACGTGAGCCGTCTCTCGGGTGACCGTCTGACCAAATCAAAGTCTTGCCCCGCCCCCCAGAGTCAAGGATGTCTCCAGATTTCAGTTTTCATGATTATCAACGGTATATTGGCAAATATAAGAAATGGGTCAAATCTGCTGGCGATCATATTTAGTGAATGAAAGCTTTTGGTTTTTTTGGGCTCCAAATATCGTGAAAAAGTGTTTTGTTGCCATCTTGTGGCGTCTGCAGGCGATGGCAAACATTTGGCTTAGGTGTCAAATACTCGCAGCAGCTTTAGCGCCCCAAAATGAGCCAAACCGTTTGCAATGCCGCTGGCATTTCCTCCCAGTGCCAGCTGGGGGTGCTGCCGCTGGGTACGGGCAACGACCTGGCGCGCGTGCTGGGCTGGGGCCCGTCGTGCGACGACGACACGCAGCTGCCGCAGACCCTGGAGAAGTTGGAGCGCGCCAGCACCAAGATGCTGGACCGCTGGAGCATCATGACCTACGAGATCAAGATCCCGCCCGAGCGCGGCCGCCCCGACGCGCCCGACGCCTCCGACGGCCGGCAGGTAGGGCGCGCCGTGGCGCGGGTGTCCTCGTTTTGGCCTTCTAATGACCGTGTACGTTGGCTCCAGTTTGACATTTCGGCTTACGAAGATTCTGTGGCGGCTCATCTCACCAAGATCCTCAAGTCGGAGCAGCACTCTGTGGTCATCTCCTCCGCCAAGTAAGCGAGCCCGTTCATCGTAAGCTAAAACAACTGTCCTTTTTAGCAGGCTTTTCAACCAAACTTTGAAACATTGATTTTTGAGAACTTTTGGAATTGAAGGTTCATACTGACGAGCAATCTGGACGACTTTTAAATCAAAATGGACGCCATCACAGATCCACGGTTGACTACTCATGAATGTATTTATTTGCCTTTTTTCTTTTCTTTTTACTGCCTCACAGTCGTGAGGTTGCGGGTTCAATCCCCGGCCCCGCCTGTGTGGACTTTGCATGTTCTCCCCGTGCCTGCGTGGCTTTTCTCCGGCCATTCCGGTTTCCTCCCACATCCCCAAAAACACGCGTGAATTGGAGACTCTAAATTGCCCGTAGGTGTGAATGTGTGCGCGAATGGTTGTTTGTTTCTGTGTGCCCTGGCGACCAGTTCGGGGTGTACCCCGCCTCTCGCCCGAAGATAACTGGGATTTGCTCCCGCGACCCGCGTGAGGAGAAGCGCTACAGAAAATGGATGGATGGATGGATGGATGGATGGATGGAACCTATCCATAATGATTTGCTGGAAAGCTCTGCTACTTGCAGTTCTTGTACCCATTCTAAAATGCCACAAGATGGCGCCAAAGCCCTTTCTGATCGAAAAGTAGACGATTTGTTTGGACAATGTCGAAGTGATACGTCCCAACTTAGTGACGAGAGAGACTTTTTTCAAAATCACATCTTTTAAGGCTAATGTTGTAAGATGAGTTTGAAATAATATTCAACATTTTTGGCATCGTAATTTCTTGTATACTTACAGTTTAATCTATGAATACAGCCAATTATTCAAAATCAAACCTTTTTTAGCCATTGGCAGCAGGCCTTGCTGGGTCCCGATCCGATTCCAGTCCACGAAAGAATGACTTTGACTCAAGCTTTCTTCCAAAAGCCAGACCATAATGAGCACACAAGAAAAGATGATCCGTTCCTGATGGATTCTAAAGCTTTGTCGCTCTTGGTTTGAAATACAAGCCCAATTCCAATGAAGTCGGGACGTTGTGTTAAACATCAATAAAAACACAACACAATGATTTGCAAATCATGTTTAATTGAATACACTACAAAGACAATATATTTTATGTTCAAACTGTTAAACCTTGTTGTTTTTAGCAAAAAATCCTGAACTTGGAATTTGATGGCTGCAACACGTTCCAAAAAAGCCGGGACAGGACAAGCTCACGTTTCCCACTGTGTCACATCACCTTTTCTTTTGACAACATTCAATAAACGTTTGGGAACTGAGGACGCGCATCGTTGAAGCTTTGTACGTGGAATTCTTTCCCATTCTCGCTCGATGTACAGCTTCAGCCGTTCAACAGTCCGGGGTCTCCGTTGTCGTATTTTACGCTTCATAATGCGCTTCGCATTTTCAATACGAGACAGGTCTGGACTGCTGCCAGGCCAGTCTAGTACCCGCACTCTTTTACTTCCAAGCCACACTGTTGTAACACGTGCAGAATGTGATTTGGCATTATCTTGCTGAAATAAGCAGCGGCCTCCATGAAAAAGACGTCGCTTGGATGGCAGCATATGTTTCTCCAAAACCTGTATGTACCTTTCAGCATGAATGGTGCCTTCACAGATGTGTAAGTTACCCATGCCATTGGCACTAACACAACCCCATACCATCACAGATGCGTCCATAACAGTCCGGATGGTTCTTTTCCTCTTTGGCCCGGAGGACACGACGTCCACAATTTCCCAAAACAATTTGAAATGTGGACTCGTCGGACCACAGAATGCGTTTCAGTCCATCTTAGATGAGCTCGGGCCCAGAGAAGCCGGCGGCGTTTCTGGGTGTTGTTGATAAATGGCTTTTGCTTTGCATAGTAGAGTTTCAAGTTGCACTTACGGATGTAGCGGCGAACTGTATTGACTGACATTGGTTTTCTGAAGTGTTCCTGAGCCCATGCGGCGATATCTTTTACACATCGATGTCGGTTTTTGATGCAGTGCCGCCTGAGGGATCGAAGGTCACGGGCATTCAATGTCGGTTTTCGGCCTTGCCGCTTCCATGCAGTGATTTCTCCAGATTCTCTGAACCTTTTGATGATATTTTGGACCGTACATGATTTGCAAATCATTGATGTTTTGATTGATGTTTAACACAACGTCCCAACTTGATTGGAATTGGCGTTGCACATATGAGATGGAGTCGCAGTGTTGGTACAGAATGTCAGTATAATGCCTTTTATTTTCTAGTATACCAACATCTCTTTCATTGTTAGTATTTCTGATACTGTTTCAGGATTCTGTGCGAAACGGTGAAGGATTTAGTCGCCAAAGTAGAGAAAGCCTACGAAAAAAGCGCAGAGAATGCTGAGGACTGTGACAGCATTTCTCTTAAGGTGCGTGGAAAACGGTCACGGCATTCGGTACGCCCACGTCAATTACATTGTGCCCGTGTACATGACCAGTGTGCCATCCTGAACGAGAAGCTGGACTCCCTCCTCCGAGCGCTCGACACGGAGCGCCAGGCGCCGCCGCCCCGAGCCGCTCCTCCTATCGTGGAGGAGGAAGAGGAGGAGGAGGAGGAGGCGGCGGCGGCGGCGGAGGACGGCGAGGAGGAGAAAGCGGACGAGGAGGCCCCCAGCGAGGAGAGCCTGACGGAGCTGAAGGAGAAGCTGGAAGAGGAGGAGACGGAGAAAGGCGGCGGCGCTTTGAAAAGTCGCCAGCAGCTGACGCTGAGGGCCGACAGTCTGAAAAAAGCCTTGCGGCAGATCGTGCGGCAGGCCGAGAGAGGTAACGATTCCCGTCAAGACACACGTGCGCACATAGCCACTCGGGGCTGCACAAGCACTTGCCATTTCGCCCGAGATGAAAAAAGGGCATTTGGTTTGTTCTTCATTCATCCATATTTCCCAAAAACAATGATGCTTTCTGTCATCAATTTTCAACAAAATGTTCTGAAATCTGACCAGAATTCATTTGCGTTTTGGGGAGAATTGTACGCATGCACCCTCCCACTTTGCCAAAAACCTGCCGCTCGGCCGCTGTCGCCTCCTAGCACTGTTGTGTGAACAGAAATGGACACAGACCCTGAAAAAAAATACGTAACACATACTTAATCAAACATGTACATCGACGTGTGTTAAACTAACATATTATTGGATTATTTTCCAGGAAATGATGGGAGAATTATGTCAGTTTAATACATTTGAATCATGTGCAACCCAAAATTAAGTCCAGTGGAACCTGGATTGAACAGACTAAAAGGGGCGGGAGGTTGTCCCGTGGAGCCGATTCTCCGTCACATCCAATGATTTCTTTCTTCATATTTTTAGGCCTTATGCGCCCATATTACTGTACGGCACAAAATTATTGTTTTGTAGGTTTTTTCATGGCCTAAAACACCCAGTAGGCTACAGTACAAAGTTATTGTAAATGCATTTTTAAAAAAGCTTGAAAGTGTTTGAAAGTTTCCCATTTTATCCAAAGTTAGCACACCGGTCTGCGTGGTCATGGTGACATTGTTAACGTACACTACTCATCGTAGGCGCTTGCTTTCACAAGCCCCAAGGAATTAGTGTGCTTCCTAGTTCCAAATATGTTGCCAAAGGCGAACGACTTGACAAACAAAATAGCACGTTCCAGACTTCAGAGACTTTTGTTTTGTATTCCTCGGAGTTAATATTGCCGCCATGCCGCTCTCTATGCACAATAGACACACATCGCGACACGGCCGACACGTCGATGCCCCACATTCAACATGGCCGCCACGTAGGCACAGGAGGCGCGTCTTTTAGTCGGATCGAGTCATATTGTATATCAGTGACCCGGAAATATGTCGGTCCCATTCTCTTCCTGCGCCGGTCAACGACAGTGGCCAATTCTGGAACGGCAGTTTAGGTGACTATTTTTGGACACATTCCCTCCGTTTTATCCGATATCCATATATCAGGGTCCTTATCAAGGTTCCAATGTAGTTTTTTTCAGAGTAGGCACGGTGGGCGCCTGGTTAGAGCGTCTGCCTCACAGTCCTGAGGACCCGGGTTCAATCCCCGGCCCCGCATCCCCAAAACATGCGTGCGAGGTTGATTGACAACTCTAAATTGCCCGTAGGTGTGAATGTGAGTGTGAATGGTTGTTTGTTTGTATGTGCCCTGTGATTGGCTGGCGACCAGTTCGGGGTGTACCCCGCCTCTCTCCAAGAGTCAGCTGGCACGCCCGCAACCCGTGTGGGGATAAGCGGCATTGGAAATGGATGGATGGATTGTTTTGGGTTTTTTTTTGTTATTCATTATTTGTTTTTATGATTTTTTTTATGTCACTGAAATTATTTAGGAATGGATTTAAAAAAATATCCTTCTTGTGTTCCTTTCGGTCCGTCCATAATTTTCCGCAACGTATACAATTTGCGGCCTCCTTCCAATTTGTACTCGCAGTGGTGGCAGCAGTACACACGTGTACGTCTTTTGCATGTTCAGTGGTGGACGAGCAGAACGCCAACACGGACGAGTCCGAGCCGACGTCCCCGCTGGAGTTCCGCAAGGACGGCGAGGAGGAGAACCGGGACAGCGAAAAGGACGAGGACACCAAGGAGCTGGAAGCGCTAGCCCGTACGTTTGTTTTATGGCACACCTCGAAAAAAAACTCTGCCTTTTCGTGTTTCACAAACATATACGATGTTCGTCCCGATAGCCTAATCCGTTCATTTATTGCAGATTCAGTGGAAGGGGGATTTAGTTTTTCAAATGTGGCGGCAATTGGGGACACAATGTACCGTATTTGTCGAAAACACAAGCCACAGTCAGGGTTTTATGAACCAAATTCCCAAATAGCAACCAACCTTGGGCTGGCGAACCGCTCATGCCGTTTTTTTCAACTGGGGTCTGTGGACCCCTAGTGGTGCGTGGTGTAATTGCAAGGCGTCTGTGAAAATCAAATATCTTTTTAAAACCATTCTATGCCATTCGCAGTACACAACTGGGATTAGTTTCCTCAGATGTGACTGAGAGCTCTTTTTACCTAAACTGCAGAGGGTAACAGGACTTTATTTTGTCTAAAGTGTCTCGTATGTGAATTCCGTTGTGAAAGTTACTGCACGATGCTGTTAATAAAAACTTCGAAGCGGACTCTGGGCCACCGGAAAGGAAAAAGAAAACAGACCTCAAACGCGACTTTACAAAGAAGAATACGTGATGTTTTTGGATTGACGGCCACTGATCGAGACCCTCAGCGGCCTCTCTGTTTCTTCTGCGGAGCGGAGGTACTCTCGAACGTGCGGCGCACATGCGGCGGCACCTACGTAAGCACGATCGTCAGCGGGCAAGACGGCAAAAAATGGTCCGATCACTTCGGCGAGCTCCCTCCCGCTCCTTATCGGGTAGCTGTGTGCTTGTCGCCGAGGCCAGAATGCCATTCGAATGCACTTTCTGCTCTTCCTATCAAATCGCACCCCAAAACGTTTGCGAGCCGCACAACAATATCGGCAGGAACAGAGCAAAAGGGAGGAGCCGCGTTTACGGCTACCATTGTCTACGGCTACCGTATCGTCGTTGATAAAACCACAGCGCGGGGGATTCCGGGTACCCGCCGTGGCTCGGTGAGTCGAGCGCGGGGTCGGTGGTTGGAATCTGACGCTGAACCCTAAATTGCCTCCAGGTCGCCATTGAAAATGAGAAATGGGTTTCCTGCGATAAACGAGGGTTAAGCACGGCGTCGGCTTCAATAAATAACTGCGTTTGCGCGCCTGCGATGAGTTTCGATCCTCCCCAAAACTGACGCAGATTGTGCGTCCTGTCGCTTATCGTGGACGCGTCAAGTTTCGAGCTTTTAACTCCATCTGTTTCTTTCTCCGCGTTGACGTGCCTGTGCGATATTCATGAGGCCTCGCGCTCCTAGTTGCGTTGGACATTGGAAATGAAATGTACGGCTAAAAGATGGAAGCGACACTGAAGACGACGTTAAACAATAACGAGAGCCACGTGCGTCTCTCTCTTATTGAGCAAGGGAGTCGCATCGAGAAGTTAGAAATAACATCAACACGTGCCTGCACATTCACGCCGCCGAGTTCTTCCTGTTTGTCAGGCAGCTGCTTCCTTCCTTCCTTCCTTCCCTCCTGCCTTCCTTCCTCCCTCCCTCCCTCCCTCCCTCCCTTCCTTCCTTCCTTCCTTCCTTCCTTCCTTCCTTCCTGCCTTCCTTCCTGCCTTCCTTCCTTCGACCCTTCCTGCCTTCCTGCCTGCCTTCCTCCCTCCCTCCCTTCCTGCCTGCCTTCCTCCCTCCCTCCCTTCCTCCCTCCCTTCCATCCTTCCTCCCTCCCTTCCTCCCTCCCACCCTCCCTCCCTTCCTTCCTTCCTGCCTTCCTTCCTTCCTTCCTCCCTTCCTTCCTACCTCCCTTCCTTCATCCCTTCCTTCCTCCCTCCCTCCCTTCCTTCCTGCCTTCCTCCCTCCCTCCCTCCCTCCCTCCCTCCCTCCCTCCCTCCCTCCCTTCCTTCCTTCCTGCCTTCCTGCCTTCCTTCCTTCCCTCCTGCCTTCCTTCCTTCCTTCCCTCCTGCCTTCCTCCCTCCCTCCCTCCCTCCCTCCTTCCTTCCTTCCTTCCTGCCTTCCATCCTTCCTCGCTTCCTTCCTTCCGTCCTGCCTTCCTCCCTTCCTCCCTCCCTCCCTCCCTTCCTTCCTGCCTTCCTTCCTTCCTACCTCCCTTCCTTCATCCCTTCCTTCCTCCCTCCCTCCCTTCCTTCCTGCCTGCCTCCCTTCCTCCCTCCCTCCCTCCCTCCCTCCCTGCCTTCCTTCCTGCCTTCCTGCCTTCCCGCCTTCCTTCCTGCCTTCCTTCCTTCGTCCCTTCCTGCCTTCCTGCCTGCCTTCCTCCCTCCCTCCCTTCCTCCCTCCCTTCTTCCTTCCTTCCTTCCTCCCTCCCTTCCATCCTTCCTCCCTCCCTCCCTCCTTCCCTCCCTTCCTGCCTTCCCGCCTTCCTTCCTGCCTTCCTTCCTTCCTTCCTTCCTCCCTTCCTTCCTACCTCCCTTCCTTCATCCCTTCCTTCCTCCCTCCCTCCCGCCTTCCTTCCTGCCTTCCTGCCTTCCTTCCTTCCCTCCTGCCTGCCTTCCTTCCTTCCTTCCCTCCTGCCTTCCTTCCTTCCTCCCTTCCTTCCTTCCTCCCTTCCTTCCTTCCTGCCTTCCTTCCTTCGTCCCTTCCTGCCTTCCTGCCTGCCTTCCTCCTTCCCTCCCTCCCTCCCTCCCTCCCTCCCTCCCTCCCTTCCTCCCTCCCTTCCTTGCTTCCTTCCTTCCTTCCTCCCTCCCTTCCATCCTTCCTCCTTCCCTTCCTCCCTCCCTCCCTCCCTCCCTCCCTCCCTTCCTTCCTACCTCCCTTCCTTCATCCCTTCCTCCCTCCCTCCCTCCCTCCCTCCCTTCCTTCCTGCCTGCCTTCCTTCCTTCCTTCCTCCCTTCCTTCCTACCTCCCTTCCTTCATCCCTTCCTTCCTCCCTCCCTCCCTCCCTCCCGCCTTCCTTCCTGCCTTCCTTCCTTCCTCTCCTTTTGCAGTCAGCCAAAAGCGAGAAATATTAGGCAAACCCTTTTTGGTCCCCATATGAATTGACGTGAATAGAAAGACCCGCGAGGGCCGGAGGACGCAAGTCACTCATCCAGTCTTCGGATGATTCTTGTTTTGGCCAAAATGTGATAAGCAGCCAGGACAGAGGAGTGTGCTAGCCATAAGATTCATTTTCAGTTCTGTGGTTATGGTTACACTTTTACTTTTTGCCGTCAAAATAAAAAAGCGCTAAGCTAACCCTTGATGAAAGTGTCATGTTCTCGACGACACAGGCCTGTTTTTCAGGCTTTCCAAAATGGCGCATTCATGCTATTCTGGGCGTATTAAGGTTCATGTTTCGGGCGTATTCGGTAAGATGCCGCCGTTACCCAACTGAGCAAACGTACGCCGAGCACTGCGGAAAAGCCATCCGAAATAAGGGCCTCGCTTTGATGAGAAGAGCTCGCAGCTGACTTCAATTTCAACCTATTTTCCTGCAGACATGGAAGCGCTAGAAACCTAAAGAGAAGTGTGTGTGCGTGTGTGTGTGCGTGCGTGCGTGCGTGCGTGCGTGTGCTCACGCGTAGCCGTCAAGACCGTCTGTTCTCCCACAGACAGGAGAGGAAGTCGCAGCACGCAGTCGTACGCTTCCTTCAGCATCACGCCTTTCACCACCAGCAAGGAGAACCTGCCCGTGCTCAACACACGCATCATCTGTCCCGGTACGCACACGCACGCACGTCCGTCCACACGTGCGCCAGATAACGCACGATGAGACGCTCAAATCTTAGACTGAGCAAGCTCGTGGCTTTCATCAGCCGTTTTTTTATAGCCGATTTTATAAAATCAAAACATCGTCTTCGGCGAAGATTCGGCCGGCGCCGACCCGTTGCCGTTACGCCCTTAACGCCTCCTGGCTCGCGCCGCTGCCGTCCGCCTCGTGAGCCCTCCAGATCGCAACCTCTCTTTTTCACACGGAGTTGAAAAAAAGAAGGACTACAAATCCTAAATACTGTATCTGTATCTGTTTTCAAATGTAAGGAGTAAAAATCCAAAGTCAGTCAAAGAAATAGTACACCTGAAAACAAAACAATATAGTGAAAAACACAAAGTCAACTTTGAAGTGATCTGCTGAGCTAACGGGCCCGCGTGCGCGTGTGTGCATGTAGGACTGAGGGCCGGTCTGGCGGCCTCCATTGCAGGAAGTTCCATCATTAGCAAGATGCTGCTGGCCAACATCGACCCCTTGGGTGCCACCCCCTTCATCGATCCCGACCTGGACTGCCTGTAAGAACTCGATCCCGTCCGGTGTTTGCGTGCGAGCGAGCTGACCGTCCTGCTGCTCCGTCAGAGAGGGCTACATGGAGAAATGCGTGATGAACAACTACTTTGGCATCGGACTCGACGCCAAGATCTCCTTGGAGTTCAACAACAAGAGAGAGGAACATCCAGAAAAATGCAGGTGAGCTTTTTCGGATTATTTACCTCTCAGGTCATGTAGAGAATCGAAGTCCGCTCTATTGCCAAGTATGTCCCAAAAACACACGAGGAATTTGTCTCGGGTCGTCGACAACACGCTTTGGAGACAGAAAGACATTGATGAACAAAAGAAACAGTCACTGAGCAATCAAGGGTTGCTCGTGATCTGGTAATGCCGCTACATTTCTTTCTTTCTTTCTTTCTTTTTATACTACGCTGAACAAATATATCAGCCCAGCAACCAATGGAAGAAATGGAAATGATTTGTTGACATTGAATGAATGTTTTTATGTGGTAAAAACAATACAGATACAACATGCATTTTGGACATTTTTATTGTGTTTCCAAAAAAAAAAAGGTCTTAGTGTGCGTGCGAGAGTGCGCGATCCCTGCCCTCTCGGAAGTTCAGCAACAAACGAGGAAACATAAAATAAGATCAACTCAAAGAAAAACTAAAGGAAAGGGAGCACTTGCAATGAGCTCATCCGGCAAGAGTGTGACAAAGCACAATGGGGCAAGCGAAGCATGAAGGCAAGAATTGAGCAGTCGAGTACAGGTTCATCTCCATAAACGAGAATAATAAATTGCGCAACAGAAGCCGGCAGATGATTACAGATGTGATTTATTGCTGTAGTGGAACTTTGCAATTTCCAGCTAATAAATCATCTCAATCTCGAGTCATCCGCATGCTTCTGTTGCCCAATTTATTTAGGTACACTATGTCATCTCAATAAACGAGAATATATTCATTCTCATTTATTGAGATGACATAGTGTACCTAAATAAACTCCTTCCACCCTAAAACCGAGAGTTTTCATCTCCATCTGTATGCAGCACCAGTTCCGGGCCCGTACGCTACTAAAGATCATGCCGTCAAACTCTCGCCGGGGCAACGAGGCGCTCGGCTCGGCTCGGCTCGGCCCGCCCCGCCCCGCTGGCGCAGAAGCCGAGGCGCTACTGTGACCCCGGCAGCGAGGAACCGCCGGGACCTCGGGGGAGCCAAAGCGCCCATGCGCGCCGCAAGGCGGGAGAAACCCCGCAAATCTTACGCCCCGCAGCCGACACCTTCCGCAGAACCCGGTTTTGGCTTTTTGGGGGGTTGGGTTCAGGGGATGTTGTCAGTCTCTGTCAACTGTGGGGCGGGGAAGCCCTTTGAGACTCTCTTGGGATTAAGGGCGTTCCAAATCAACTCGACTCGCCTCTTGCAAACGCATTCCTAAATGAACTCATTCATTCGGTGCCTTTCATACACAACAATGTGGCCGCAAGCCGCCGTTCATGGATTAACTCCACTTGTGACAAAGGGCGGAAAGATACGAAGAAATAGGAGTCTCGTATTCAGAGAAAAGTTTCTTTTATTCGGCAGGAGTCGCACCAAGAACATGATGTGGTACGGCGTCTTGGGAACCAAGGAGCTCCTCCAGAGGACCTACAAGAACCTGGAACAGAAGGTCCAGCTGGAGGTGAGACAGAGGACCCTTAATAATAATAATGATAATGATAATGATAATGATGCCTAGCACTGTGTAGCGCCTTTCGTGATACTGAAGGAACCTGAATTTTCGAATCACCTATTCCTCTCGAGGTTCCAATGCGTGTTCGTTACAATTATCACCACGTGTTAAAAGTCAAGCAATGTATTCCTGACAGAGGAGGGCATACATTTGACAGAGCTCCGGGTCAGCGGCTACGCTTATGCGAGCCTCAGCAGAGACAGCGCACACTGAACAAAGCTATCCGACTTATGCGATGTTTGAAAGAGGAAGTATGGAATCGCTGCCGTCTGATTGGTCCGCGGTCCCGTCCGACGCCATCATTGCTCTGCAGAACCGTGACCGTTCGCCGCTGGCTCTCCACAGTTTCCAGCCCTTGTGTGTTCTCCGTGGCCTCCGCATGCACCCTGCCGGGAGCTAGCTTGCAACGCACTCCCGCAGCCTGATCTGATTTCCATTCTACGCACCCTTGTGTACCCCCAGACGCGCCACACCCTAAAACCCTGTAGCACCTTCAATACTTTCCAATTGCACGCGTTATTCATTCCTTCCGCAGTCACTCCCGGCGGTGGTAAGCTACTGGCCCTGCAGGGGGCAGTCTTGACGGAAGCCTGGCCGCCATTCTGCGCCGACGGCCCCTGCGACCACCACCGAACATCCCGCCGCATTCATTCATTCATTCATTCATTTAGTCAATCAAGAGATCTTGAGCCCCACTGCCTGAAATTAACCTGCGCTTCTATTTGTCCCAGTGCGACGGCCAGTACATCCCCCTGCCGAGTCTGCAGGGCATCGCCGTGTTGAACATCCCCAGCTACGCCGGCGGGACCAACTTCTGGGGTGGCACCAAGGAGGATGACGTGAGTCCGCTCTGAGTGAACGGGGGGTCTGGTTCGAAGAGAGTTAGAGTACAGTGTAGGCGGGTTCACAACACTGCACACACAAACGCGCACATTCCCTTAAGCGGGCAAACTTGGACACGCACGCACACATTCATTGTATAACATGAGGTGTCATGCAACTGCTGTTGTGGAAAAGGAGAACAATCGGCAGAAGAGCAAAAAGGACCCAACGACAAGGGAAGATGTCCGCTGTCATCTTAAGAGCAGACTTGTGTCCGATGACTTCCTCGTATTTGTTTCATTTGTCGTCCCCGCAGATTTTCTGTGCTCCGTCATTTGACGACAAGATCCTGGAGGTGGTGGCGGTGTTCGGAAGCATGCAGATGGCGGTTTCGCGGGTCATCAAGCTGCAGCACCACCGCATCGCGCAGGTGACAAGCACTTACGGCGCATTTGAACACGCTCCACGGTAAAAGAGCTCAAAGAAATTGCTGTCCAAAAAAAGCGAAGCAAAAAGTATTTCTTGTGCTCAGACAAAGTCATGACATGGCATGAATTCACTCAAACTTATTTAGGTTGAATTGGGTTCCAAAGTAGGCAATTGTTTTATGGAAGTGAAACAAATATCTCATAGTCGACAACATGGGTGTCAAACTCAGGGCCCGGGGGCCAGATGCGGCCCGCCACATCATTTTATGTGGCCCGCCGAAGCAAATCATGCTCGTCAAGCTCCTTGATTTTTGAGCGACTGCATTTTTCTCCTACCAACCCCTTCTTCTACAGTAACTTAAACAATACTTGAGCAAACTATTATCCTTGTTTTCTGATTTCAAAAGCAGTTGTCCCTCAATTTGTTGTGTAATGGTAATAATATGTTTTGGGGATGAAACATTGATTGGGTTTCACTGTTCTAACGCCCCTCTGAGGGAAATCCTAGCTACAGTGCGGCCCGAGACACACACAAAAACAAAAAAGAGTTTGACACCCCTGGTTTACAATTAAACAAGAAGATCCATATGAAGTGGAGCACAGTCAGTCTACTAGCACATATTCCTCCAGAATGAATGTCACAAGAAGTATACAGTTACAGTATGGACTGAAATAATGATTTACCCACAAAGTCACGTTGATGAATGGCGACAGGTGGATAATTACAGTATGCACCTTCTGCCATCTCGTGGGGAAACCTCGAATGATTCTTCCTGTCACGATGTTTGCCACGCATAGAGAAATGCACGAGGAGATGATGATATGATACGAAGTGTAGTCATCAAAGTTCACCAGACCAGTTGAGTGCAATATTCACTGGTCGGGAGGAGTCACTGTGTAACGACGGTGGCGCAAAAGCGCCCGGGTGTCTAAAGCGCGCTTTGCAAATCAGTGCCGAACAGTGAAGATCACCATCCTGGGCGACGAGGGCGTTCCCGTCCAGGTGGACGGCGAGGCCTGGATCCAGCCGCCCGGACTCATCAAAATCCAGCACAAGAACCGAGCGCAGATGCTCACCAGAGACCGGGTGAGGAACCTCGGGGGGAGCGCGACGGCCGTCGACGCGCAGCTTCGTCTTCTCACGGTCTCCTGTGCCCCCCCCCCCCGCGCAGGCCTTCGAGAACACGCTCAAGTCGTGGGAGGACAAGCTGAAGTTCGACAAGCCCCCTCTGCGGCCGCACCTCTACCCGCAGCACTCCGTCGACCTGGCCGGCGAGGACGAGGCCCCCGCCGTGCGGCTGTGCGCCCGCGCCGCAGAGGAGCTCATCACGCGGTACGCCGTACGTACGCCGCCATAGACGTCGTCGGGCGCTTTGACCTTCAGCGGTTCCCTGTTCGATTGCAGAATATGTGAGGCCGCAAAGAGCAACGGGCTCTTGGAGCAGGAGTTGGCCCACGCCGTAAACGCGGCGTCGCACGCCATCAACAAAACGCACCCCAAGTTTCCCGAGGTAAAGAAAAAAGGATTCATTCCAAACATTTCTCCTTTCAAATGTGCATTTAAAGACGTTTACAAGTTCATCCATCCATTTTCTGTCACGCGGGTCGAGCAGGAGGCGGGGTACACCAATGAACCGGTCGCCAGCCAATCGCAGGGCACATACAAACAAACAAACAAACAAACAACCATTCGCACTCACAGTCACGCCTCCGGGCAATTCATGCGTGTTTTGGGGATGTGGGAGGGAAGCGGAGAAAAGCCACGCGGGCACGGGGAGAACACGCACACTCCACACAGGCGGGGACGGGATTCGAAACCCCGGTCCTCAGAACTGCGAGGCAGACGCTCGCTTTAAATTGTATGGCTACCGCGTACAACATTGACTGATTTGTATTCAAGTCATTTTGCAAGTGCTTTCAGCTTGGAGTTTGGGATCGGGCAGATTTCCCAAAAATACAATTCAATAAAATAACGGAATAGAATTCAGAGCAAATTAACCTTAAAATGATTTACACTTAATAGGTTCAAAAATAGATTTGAGTTTGATTTGAATTAGAAACTGTATTACAGTATGTCTAATACATGAAATGTTCTATATATTTTAAATGCGCTGATTCATTTTTGTGTTTCAAAATGGAAAAATATTTATTCGTTCAGTATTTGATGAGACAATTTGATTCAGTGTATTATAGATTGAAAATTAAATTTGCCATGCATATTTATAACATTTATTTTGGATCAAATCTTCAATTCAATAAAGAGTTTTTTCATCTGCGCAAATTCCGTTTCCAACTTCACACGCAAAGCTGTTCCTGTTAACCAACTTGACCCGTGCGTGCGCTGTACGTTCCAGAGTTTGTCGAGGAACACGGCGATCGAGGTGGCCTGCACCGTCAAGGCTTTGTACAACGAGACGGAATCGCTCCTCGTGGGTCGGATCTCTCTGGTAAATCCGCAAGACTTCATGATTACGTTGGTTGCCATCTAAGAGATTCCAAAATGCGGTGATCAATAATTGCCTGCCATTCGCGCTTTTTTTGGGTTCATCCGACCAAATCAAGTACGCAGAGATAGCTGCAAATCATTTGATGCCGCGGAAGGAAGAGCATTCACGTTTGGAGGCCGGGGGGGAATTTACTACTTGCAGAGAAGTCCTTCATTTAATCCTCACAGCAATTTCGGAAGCGACTGTGCAAAACGGTAACGTCATCAAAGATGGTGGACATGCTGAAAAAGTATTATGGGATATATAACGATAATTGAACATTTCTGTATCAAATCTTGCAGTATGTTCATCCTTTTTGACGTCGGCTTTTTGACTTGAATTGCTTTTCCTACGGTGAAAAAACTGCTGTGCCAAAATCGAAATGCCACCGGCCGCTTTCCTTTCAATGACCTCGTTGACGTAGCGAAAGCGTAAAATGGGATGGGAGGCCCCCCCCCCCCCTCCAGAACTTGCGCAAATGAGGTCACCGCTTCTGTGAACAGTTTGGCCTTGGGAGCGGTCATAATGCTTCGTCTTCCTCTGCTAGCAATTGGAGCCGGCGGAGGAGGAGCAGCTCTCCGGCGCCCTCCAGAGTCTGGAGTCGGAACTGGGCAAAGTCGGAGAGATTCCGTGGCTCTACCGCATTCTGCAGCCCGATGACGAGGAGGTGAGCGTCGCATACGAACGGCGTGTGTTTTGCGGTACGTTGGCGAGGCGAGGTCGTAGAAGGCTCCGTGCGGCGGGCGAGCGCAGTAGCTCCACGAAAGGCTGTAGGTTGACTGTGCTTGTGTACCAGGACCACTCTCTGGCTTACGGCAAGAGGAACAGTCGCGGCGGCAGCGGCGGCGTCTTTCGCATAGTGCCCAAGTTCAAGAAGGAGAAGGCGGCCAAAAAGGGCAGCCCGCAGTCAGGTAAGGCGCCGCTGGCTTTTTCACAGACGTTGAAGCTGTGGGATCGATTCTTTGATGGCCTCTACGGTGCGATGATAGCTTCCCACTTTGAATTGATGGACTGCTAAGCTGCATTCTGTTCAGACAAAAGTACGAGAACATATGGCATCCATGTGGATTTGTTCTTCCACACCCAACTCATCCGAACGAAGCCTTCGCGGATCTCGCTTTTGCGCACGAGGGCGGCGATTCGTCGGCTGTGAATCGGTTCCAACATTTTGAATCCCGATGCCCGCTTTGTGTTCCGACTAAACACTTTGTGTTTCGCACTGACCGAGGGCAAATTCTCCCGTGCGCTCGAGTCAGAAAAGGCGCGCAGCTCCATGCTCGTCTGGCCGCGCGCTTCAGTCTGTCACGTACGCACCCTTCGTGCCAGCAAGCGACCCCGGGTGGCGCGACCCTGGAGTGTGGCCGGCCGTTCACCGTCAAATCGGGACGTGCGCGCATTCTGCCATCCGCGAGTACAGCGCCCCACGGAGGTCAAACTTCATACGGCACTTGCCGTCGATTGGCTGCTCTGATGCCGTCTGGCCAGTCCGTTTGTTTTGTGTTTGCGTGTGTGTTTGTTTTTCTTTGTCCCGTCGAATAAACGTCTGCAAGCGCGTGGGCGACGGGGGCGCGTGGGCGCCTCTCAAGCCGTTCCATGCAAACGAGCGGGGTACGCTCGGGGGCCTGGCTGAAGTCATGGCGGCACAATCGGCGCCGTGTCAAAAGATTTGTGCACCAATGGCAGAATTAAGCCCCGAGTGAACTGGCGGTATCGAGTCGGAAAATATAGTGGGCAAATGTTGTCGGAAAACGAGTCGGCAAATGGAGTCGGAAAACGAGTCGGCAAATGGAGTCGGAAAACGGAGTCGGCAAATGTTGTCGGAAAACAAGTCGGCAAATGGAGTCGGAAAACGAGTCGGCAAATTTACTCGACAAAAGAGCGGGCAAATGTAGTCGGCAAACGACTCGACAAACGAGTCGGCAAACGGAGTCGGTAAACAAGTCGGCAAATGGAGTCGGAAAACGAGTCGGCAAATGGAGTCGGTAAACAAGTCGGCAAATGGAGTCGGAAAACGAGTCGGCAAATGGAGTCGGAAAACGGAGTCGGAAAATAGAGTCGGAAAATGGAGTCGGCGATGAGTCGGCAAATGTCGTCAGCAAAAGTAGTCGCCAAATGAGTCAGCAAATGGAGTCGGAAAACGGAGTCGGAAAATGGAGTCGGCAAATGTAGTCGACAAACGAGTCGGCAAATGGAGTCGGTAAACGGAGTCGGCAAATGGAGTCGACAGAGTCGGCAAATTTACTCGACAAAAGAGCGGGCAAATGTAGTCGGCAAACGAGTCGGCAAATGGAGTCGGTAAACGGAGTCGGCAAATGGAGTCGGAAAACGAGTCGGCAAATGGAGTCGGAAAACGGAGTCGGCAAATGGAGTCGGAAAACGGAGTCGGAAAATGGAGTCAGCAAATGTAGTCGACAGAGTCGGCAAATTTACTCGACAAAAGAGCGGGCAAATGTCGTCGGCAAACGAGTCGGCAAATGGAGTCGGTAAACGGAGTCGGCAAATGGAGTCGGAAAACGAGTCGGCAAATGGAGTCGGAAAACGGAGTCGGAAAACGGAGTCGGCAAATTTACTCGACAAAAGAGCGGGCAAATGTAGTCGGCAAACGAGTCGGCAAATGGAGTCGGAAAACGAGTCGGCAAATGGAGTCGGAAAACGGAGTCGGAAAACGGAGTCGGCAAATTTACTCGACAAAAGAGCGGGCAAATGTAGTCGGCAAACGAGTCGGCAAATGGAGTCGGTAAACGGAGTCGGCAAATGGAGTCGGAAAACGAGTCGGCAAATGGAGTCGGAAAACGGAGTCGGCAAATTTACTCGACAAAAGAGCGGGCAAACGTAGTCGGCAAACGGAGTCGGCCAATGTCGTCGGCAAATGGTTTGGACTCGAAACTACGAGGCAGACGCGCGAAGCGCTCGGCTTCCGTGCGGCACTTACCTCCCGTTGCCCATCAGAAAAATGGTTTGATGCCGTTTTATTGGCCATTCTTGCTGACAAGTCGCGAGCTCACCGAAGCGACAGCGGTCCACATTGTCACGCTCGGCGGTCTCTCGTGGGTTTTGTCGGGTGGTGGGATACTTTTTACGAGCGCACACCAGACGTCGTCCGCCGACGGTTTCAGTTTCATCCGAAGTCAAAGAATGATCGGTCGCTCGATACTTGGGTGAGTTTGTCGGCATCGGCAGAAGTTCTGCAACGGCGCAAAGTCCAAGTTGAAAGACAAGTCCGCTCGGTTTGTTTTGACGAATGAAAATCGGGCAAGCTGGATTTGCGGCTCTCCTTTTTCCCGCCCCGCGTCGAGCCGGACGGTCGCTTGCATGTACGGCCGCCGCGCCCGGGCCCCGCCCCCTTTTCCTGCCAGCAGCTGCCAGTCTTGCCAGATCTTCCTCTTTCTCCCTCCCTTCATTCTCGTTTCTTCCCTCCGTTCTCCGTTCTTCTTTTTCCTTCAGTGATATACCACTTTGGGCGAGTGTGTGCGCGTGCGCACGTGTGTGTGTGTCTGTGTACGTGCGGTTGCGTGTGAGGACGTTTTTCCACTTGTGTGTTCTGTGTTTGTTTTGCATATCCGGGAGGCGCTCTGAGCCTCTCTTTGCTCTGCTTTGTGCGCACGTGCGTGCGTGTGTGTGTGTGTGTGTGCGTGCGTAGCGGAGAGATGGGGCACAGACGAGGTGGGCGCGTGGCTGGAGCAGCTGAGTCTGGGCGAGTACCGGGACACCTTCGTCCGTCACGACATTCGAGGCTCGGAGCTGCTGCACCTGGAGAGGAGGGACCTGAAGGTACGCAGCTGGCCGCGTCCTCCGACCGACGCTCTTCTCTCTCGGTCCTCCTGGTGTCTTTCTCTTTTGAACGGCCGCCCGTCCCGCCGCATTGCTGTGCCGCGTTGCTGTGCTGTGCCGCATTGCCGCGCCGCGCCGCGCCGTTCCCGGCCGGCTGGCTGCTTTTGCCTGTTTGACTTTCGCTCGGTGGAAGACTTGACTTTAGTTTACAGCGAAAAGCGTGACTGGACTAATTTGTGATTTGTGATTCGCAACTTTTTGAAAAAGTCACCTATTTGCTGTTTTGCAACAAAAGCAGTCCTTTGCCGCCATCTCGCGGCACGCGAAGGTAATTGTGGTGTTCTATCGTCGACGAATAGCGGGCAACACGGTCGCGGCGGCGTACGCGGGGTGTCGCTCGGGCGCGTCGTCCGTTCGATGTGCGCACGGGCCGGGGATGCGAACGAGCGGTCCGGACGGGAGCCGCCGACGGCCGGCCTCGAGCGCGCTTCCGGGCGTTCCTCCGTCGTGGCGGGAGGCTACTCGGACTTAACGATCTTCATGCGGGAAAAGGCCGACTCACGTAAACGAATTCGCTCTTTTCCTGGCAGCTGTTGACGAAGGTCCTCCGACGTGGGGGCGCGATGGTCGTCGGCGGCGACTTGAGCCGCGGCCGCGGTCGACGAGGACGTCCGGGAACGCGTCGTCCAAAAATCCGTTTTGAGCTGGCTTTTCTTCTCAAAGACGGAAGACGGCCGCTCCTCGTGTGGCTTTTGCGATCCGGACGAAACCGGACTCGCGACCTGCGACGTCCTTCCCGAGTTGCTGGTTCACATCCTGCCGTGGCACAAATGCGCTGTGAAAACCATACCGCGAAACAGAAAGTCCTCCTCCCTTTTGGGCTCCTTCCTCCGCGGAGTCCCAGCTCGCTTTGTAACCGTTCTTGAGTTTGCGGCAGACGAGCTCAGTTCGAGGCCGAAGGGTCGCTCGTGGTGCGGGCGCATAAAGGCGTGAGATTGAAGATGTCATCCCGCACTTCCTGCCCATACTTGGGAAATGCTGTTGTGAGGATGAAAATCCTTCTCAGCCACAGTTGAGCTGTGGTCAAACATTGACATTGGCTTTTTTTCCCAAGCTTTTCAAAAGATCTTTGCGTCAACTCAAACACTCTCACAGCGTCTGGAAAAGAAGTTTGTTTTTGTTTGCCTTGGAAGTCGTTTCCAGAAGGGTGGAAACGCTCAACTGTCCGACGCACCGAGAACAGAGTCACTTCTATCATCGACTGTAAAAGGATGAAAAAAAAAGAAAAGAATCACTTGCGGTGTATGTTGGTTTGAGTGTCTCTTCTTTTTGTTGCTCTTCCAGGATCTGGGGATCTCGAAAGTGGGTCACATGAAGAGAATCCTCCAGGGAACGAAGGACCTGGCCAAGACCTCCATGCTTGATCTTTAGCCGGGAAGAGGACGCTTCTCGACAGAGGAAACAAACGTCCGTTCGTTCGTTCGTTCCCGCTGGCGTGCCGGGAGAAGAATCAGAGCGGTCGGCTCGAAGGTTCAGCAAGAAGCCGTCCGGGAGGCTTTTCCTTGACGATAACCCATCATATCACGTATAACGCCCCGCCCCGCCCCCATTTTGGTAAACGAGCAAAGACGGCGCCCATTTGTTGATGGACTTCCGAACGCAGGACTTCCGCGAGCGCGCATGCGGTTCTGCTGGATGCGCTGTTTGTTTGCAGAACTGTCCGGAAGTGTTCCGTGCTCCCCGGTTTCGATTGAATTGCATGCTTTCGTGTCTTACGGGAACACTTGAACAAGTTCGACTGAGCGTCTCCGTTCCCGAAGACTTTTCATTTCTGTCAGAGTTGCGCGTCGGTGCCAAAATCTTTCAAATGAGCTTTTATAGGACCACGTCGTCAGGAGGGTTGAAAAGTATTTGCCACTTAAAAAATAGGAAAGCCAAGGGAATGTCAACTGGCGATTTTCGCCTGGCGTTTTGGTTTCATTAGCAGCGGGAGACGACTTGATATCTGTAGTTCCTCCAAATCATTCTCAATTGA
The DNA here is from genome assembly GCF_024500385.1 of Phyllopteryx taeniolatus. NCBI lineage: Eukaryota > Metazoa > Chordata > Actinopteri > Syngnathiformes > Syngnathidae > Phyllopteryx > Phyllopteryx taeniolatus. The sequence continues at coordinate 22,178,372 of NC_084513.1, read as the reverse complement.
TTGCCAAATGCGCTCGCGTTCCTAAAGTTGCGCCAAAAAGGCCGCCGGCGTGTGCGCCCTGCAGAACACACGTGGCGTCTGAAAGCAAAATCTGCTCCGTCAACTTTGACCCGATTGCGCCAAAAACAAAAGAATCGTCGATTTCTTCCGTTCTGGTCAAAAATGAAGTCCATCATAATGTTGGCATATATTGTCACTTTTGCGGAGATTGGACGCAAAACAAATTGTCTGTAGAAACAATATAGTATAATGACGATTGTGAAATGTAATAATAAAGGAGTAAGTATGTGTTTTTTTTACACTCCGTTGAATAAGTAATATTTGTAAAACGACGCGTCGATGTGCGGTACGCTGAATCGCCCCCGACCGCTTTACGAGGATATTTCGACTTTTCATATACTGTAGATTAGCAACTCCCCTCGACTTTTGGGGGGAGGAACACATTGATGTTGTTGTTGTTGTTGTTGTTGTTGTTTTCCAAGTCGAATTGGAAAGTTAGCCTGCAGAACCCTGTGGGCGTGCGTCTTGGTTTTTGCAAGCGGTGGCAGTACAGGGTGAGCTATTTCTACGGGCCCGTTTGTAAACGCGAGCCAGGTTTGTCGGGCGGCGGCCGACGTGGCGAGCGCGCGTCAACGCGTGCGGTCTCCTGCGTGACGCCGGCAATGTTGCGGTGACGGAACGACCGGCAATAAATGGACAAACGCGCGCACACATTTCTTCCGGCGGTGCTTCCATCGTGACGTTCAAATAGGATCGCCTTAGTGACAAAAAAGGGCGCAGGCGCGACAGTTTAGCTGTGATGTCATTTGTGTAGTTCAGATATTGTTTGCCAAACAGGATATTTAATGACGCTTTATTCTTAATGATTTGATTTTACCCTCAGAGAGAATCCCCCCCAAAACGTCCAAATCGATTGGAGTTGCGCGACGGTAACACGAGGGACAGGTTTGGATTCTACGCAATGTCCGCAAGTGGGAGATATCCTGCTTAGCTTATCTTAGCTTAGCTTAGCTTAGCTTAGCAGGTTGGACCTCAAAGCATTCCAGTCGAAAGGGAATCGAAAAAACACGGCTGACGACATCAATAAGTTTCTCGTTTAGCATTAGCAGTTGATTGAAGTGGATATGATTTCTCAAGAAAATTCTTGTTGTTTCACATTTGAGCAAATGTTGATCCAATCCACTAGATGAAAAGCAGCGAGACCGTATCAAAGTGGGCACTTGGATTGGGATCGTGAGAGGAGTTGCCATGGCGACGCGCGGCAAAAAAACCGAGTCCCTTTCCGCCATCTGGACCGAGTTCGGACGCGAGTTCCGTCTGGGTGCCGTTGACGTCACTGAAAGAGCCGAGCGACCTTCTCGGTCTTCGGTATTTTGATGAACGTCGATTCCATTCAGCGACGATCGGCCGAAGATAACGAGCCAAGCGCTCAGCGAGACTTGTTGCGGGTCGCTTGGAATTCTCCGGCGCCACGTTTGAAGGCGAGGCACGTGCAAGCCGCCCTCCTCCCTTCATCGCAAAGCGCTGCCGCTTTTGTCCTCGAACCTCGCAACCTCGCAAAAGAACCCGTCGCGGGCTCCGAGAAAACAGCGATGGCACTTTGATTTGGTGTTTACAGTTTTCATTTGTAGGAATTATAAGTGCTCGAAGAAATATTTATTGCCTAAGGTGTACACGTGCGTTGTCTTATCTCACATTTTGAATAAATATAATGTTGTCAGCTGTATTGCTATATTGAATTACTCGGCTAAAAAGAAGTTTCCTGATAATAATAAGAAGAAGAATTGCTTGTATGACTACTAAGTGACTGTTTTCTGTGCCTTTTGATGGTTAGAAAGTGCATGTTGAACTTTATTTATTCTCTATGGATTTGAAGTCACTGAGATGTGTATTTTTGTACTCCTGATACGGGCTTTTGGTTGCCTTAAAGAGGCCACCCATGCACACCGTCTTTCTCTTCTTCCATTAAAAAAAGATTTCAGTCAATATATGACTTTGTTCTGCAAGTTCTTATGTTCAACTCCCCAACGAAAGACACTCGAGGATGGCACCCAATTGCCGTTCGCATTTGGGAAACCAATTCCGCGGCGGTTGAGCTCGGAAATGCGCCGCCGCCGGGAAAACGTCCGCCGACGGAGGCATTCGCAACCCGGTCGGAGCTTTTCAGACGCTTTCGGGGCTCAAATATGCCCCCGACCGAAAGCTGCTCTCGTTTCAAACCGCAGACCCGCTCATCGTTGTTCTCCGAATAGAAATTTGTCAGCCGCCGCACGATTATTGTGCCGTTACGTCGGTGGCGGGTTTTGGGCAAGTCACAATGTTACGTCGTGAGAAATAACTCGGCACGCCAAAACATACCAGTCATACCAAAGTAGCGCTTCTCCTCACGCGGGTCGCTTAGCCCGGCTATCATCGGGCGGGAGGCGGGCTTACCCCCGGAACCGGTCGCAAACAACCGTTGGCACTCACACTCGCCCCTATTTTGGGAGGCGGGAGGAAAGCCACGCAGACCGCGCAGGCACGGGGAGAACATGCGAGCTCCGCACAGGCGGGGCCGGGGATTGAACCCGGGTCCTCCGAACTGTGAGGCGGACGCTCTAACCGGTGCCGCCCATACCAAACACATTTGTAATCAAGTAGAATTTGAGAATGCAGTTGTATGTTGTACATTACATGGGGGAAATCTTGTAACGTTACAACTCCTAATATTACAAGAAGAAAGCGATGATACGATGAGGTGCGCGTATATTTGTCAAATTGCAAGAACAGAGTTGAAAAACGTCTGCGAATCATCGACATTGCGAGAAAAAACACAATCTTACAAGAGTGGAGTTGTCATGTTACAAGAAAATATGGAAATAATAGAAAGAAAAAGAACAAGATGATATTGATGATGATAAAACGATGAAAAACAGCCTTATATGGCTCGTGGTTCGGCGCCCGCGGATTTCTTTGTCCAATTGGGTCGGATTTGATTTCCAATTGTAATGGCGGCGGGCAAGCAGTCCCAAAAACGCTTATGGCGGTTGGTCCAGTTCCAACGGGCGACTCGAATTTCGGCCCGGTCCCGTCCCGAACCCCCTCGAATAGCGCCCTTCCAAAACAGACGACAAGGATTCCACGGAGTACATCACGAACACGAAGATATTTCTCGTTCCAACGGATTTTTGGGCGTGTGCACGTGACCCCTTCCGCACGCTGTTGTCAAGGGCGGGGCCAGCTACACGTTTACCGCCGTCTTTTCATCGCCTTTCCTTTTGAACAACACTCAACAGGCGTTGAATAGCCATCCGTCCATTTTCCAAGCCGCTTCTCCTCACGCGGGTCGCGGGCGTGCCGCAGCCTATCGCAGCCATCTTCGGGCAGGAGGCGCCAGCCAATCGCAGGGCACATGCGACCAAACAACCATTGCCACTCACATTCGCACCTGCACATTCGCACATTCTTCAATCCACCTTGCATGTGTGTTTTCTGGATAGAAAAGAACCCGCAAACGCCACACAGGCGCGGCCGGATTTGAACCCGCAACCTCACAATCGTGCAAACCAGTCGTTCGCCGCGCCGCCTGCGAGACATCAATTGAGCAATATGAAATATGAGAAATCAATGCAACAGATACGACGGCACAGTGTCCTGAGCTCGAAAATGTTTGTGCCCGTGCTCGGCCCGCAATGTCAAGTACAACGAAGAAAACATGGAGTCTTGCGGTTCCGCGCTGTCGTATCGGATATATTTCATATCGATCTCTATGGTCGTGACAATGTCAGAATATTTAGAGCGGTTATTCGCTGACGTAAAGCGAACATTACGTATTTATGTTACGCGGCACGGTGCGCAACCGTTGTGAGGTTGTGGGTTCGAATCCCGGGCTCGCGTGGGTTTTCTCGGGGTACTCCGCTTTCCTCCCACATCCCCGAAACATTGAAGACTCAATTGCCCGTAGGTGCGAATGCTTGTTCGGTTACACGTGCCCGGCGATCGGCTGGCTACCGGTCGAGGGCGTACTCCGCCTCTCGCGCGAAGATAGCTGGGTCAGGCTCCGGCACGCCCGCGACCCTCGGGTACGGAAAATGGATGAATGAATGTTACAGTGATTGTTCTGTTTATCGGGCTTCGACTGGTGATGCCTGAGACATTCTGGTTTTCACACTGCGCACGGAGTGGGGAGACGGGTTGCGTTTAACGCACTCGGTAAAAGTGAACACCGTGCATAATATAAAAAAACGTCGATGTCACGTTTGAAATTCTAAGTGCGGTTTGAACTCGCGTCGCTTTGTGATGATGCATGAATTCCATCGGTGAACGACGGGGAAGAAAGAAGCCACTGCTCAGTTCGTGTTGGCCATCAAGGGGGAAGTGTTGACAAATCCCGAAGTGGTTTTGTGTTCCTAAAGGGCGCACTGCGGTTAGCGTCGGCGCTGCTGGAAGTGAACGCAGCGACACCGACACCGACGCCGACGCCGACATCGACGTCGAAACCGAAACCGACATCGGCGAGCAGCAGAGGTAAACTCCACGCTAACCATGTCGTCGTTGTCGTTTCTGCTTTGGGGGCGCGTCTGCGTTCACGTTGGGCTGCGGCCTATATTATTCAAGCCTGCCAGGCAGCCCGTCAACGAGCACGAAAGGCCCTTTCTTTCCCTTTCTCTGAATATTCTTTCAGAAAGAATGGAGTTCGTTTCGAACACGGATGTGTGACCAGTGACAACGGCCTTGCTCGTGTTCGTCGCCCAAGCGATAGTGAAACAACAACACGTTAGCTGTTCTCCTCCTCCTCCTCCTCCATATTTACAATCGTGGAACGTTCAAGTCCAGCTTTTATTTATTCTGGGACAGCAAGCTCTCTTTTCCAATGACGCCCCGATTCCAACCAAATCGTTCAATGCAAGGTAACATTGCAGTCAAACGAAACCCAATTGCGGCGGTGGCCCTGTCGGAACCCGTGTTGCGGAAAAAGGTTCTCCTTTGCACTCTTTTGAAATGGTGCTAAACAAACAAACAAACAAACAAACGTTATCCAGGGGGCGATGTCGGCTATGGCCCGCGTTTGAGTTCGCCAGCCAAAGAGAAGAAGATTTACATTGAAAGCGTCACCCGGGTTTTGTCTGATTTTGTGAACCCAGGAAGGAATATTTGTTCAGCTGCATTAATACAGAACTACAAGTGACGTCGTCAGCCAGCCACCAGGGGGCGCCCTAAACAAGCGAGCCCGACTGCAAGTCAAGTGAGAGGGGAACTCGCAACTGTCGCGTACTTTGCAGTTTGCAGAACAATGGAGACGAACCCGTCCTTGACAATTCACTACATTGACGGGGATGTTCCAATGAAAAGTCAGTGCTTGCGCCCTAATGTTGTTGCCTTTTATTTGCTTCCCTTAAGTTGCAATTTGTGATTGGATTGCGTAATAGCACATTTATTCAGTTAGCCCTTGGTACATTTGAATTTCTTGGGTACGTTGTTGTAATTATTCTTATTTAAAGATTCATTTTGTACTGAAAACTGTTTACATATTATCATTGGCTGCATGTACATGAAGTCATTTTACAGGACTAAAGTTATGTTACGCGAGAGACAAATGGAAATGTTACAAAAACTGACAGAAGTTGTAAGCTTGAGAGGCAAGGTGTGATGCACAAAAGTCATATTATGAGCAAAATGTTTTTATGATATAGTGGGGCGAAAAAGTGTTTTCAGGAGAATCAATTAGCAATATTAAGAGAAAATTTGAACATTTTGAGAATAAATTCATTCCTTTAGATGATAGAAGTACAATTCCAATGAAGTTGGGACGTTGTTAAACAGAAATAAAAACCGAATGCAATGATTTACAAATCACGTTCAACCTATATTTAATTGAATACACTACAAAGACAAGATATTTCATCTTCAAACTGATGAGATTTATTGTTTTTAGCAAATAATCATGAACTTAGAATTTGATGGCTGCAAGACGTTCCAAAAAAGCTGGCACAGGCTCATGTTTACCACTGTGTTTACGTCACCTTTTCTTTTCAAAACATTCAATAAACGTTTGGGAACTAAGGACACGAATTGTTGAAGCTTTGCAGGTGGAATTCTTTCCCATTCTTGCTCGTTGTACAGCTTCAGCCGTTCAACAGTCCGGGGTCTCCGTTGTCGTATTTTACGCTTCATAATGCGCCACGCATTTTCAATGGGAGACAGGTCTGGACTGCAGGCAGAATGTGGTTTGGCACTGTCTTGCAGAAATAAGCAGGGGTGTCCACGAACAAGATGTTGCTTGGATGGCAGCATATGTTTCTCCAAAACCTGTATGTACCTTTCAGTATGAATGGTACCTTCACAGATGTGTAAGTGACCCATGACATTGGCACTAACACAGCCCCATACCATCACAGATGCTGGCTTTTGAACTTGGCGTCCATAAGAGTCCGGATGGTTCTTTTCCTCTTGGCCCGGAGGACACGACATCCACAATTTTACAAAAACAATTTGAAATGTGGACTCAACAGAACACTTTTCCACTTTGCGTCGGTCCATCTTAGACGAGCTCGGGCCCAGAGAAGCCGGCGGCGTTTCTGGGTGTTGTTGATAAATGGCTTTTGCTTTGCATAGTAGAGTTTCAAGTTGCACTTCCGGATGTAGCGCCGAACTGTATTGACTGACATTGGTTTTCTGAAGTGTTCCTGAGCCCATGCGGTGATATCCTTTACACATCGATGTCGGTTTTTGATGCAGTGCCGCCTGAGGGATCGACGGTCACGGGCATTCCATGTTGGTTTTGGGCCTTGCCGCTTCCATGCAGTGATTTCTCCAGATTCTCTGAACCCTTTGATGACATTATGGACCGCAGATGATGAAATCCCTCAATTCGTTGCAATTGTACGTTGAGGAACATTGTCCTTAAACTGTTGGACTATTTTCTCACGCACGTGTTGACAAAGAGGCGAACCTCGTCCCCTCTTCTTTGCTTGTGAATGACTGAGCAATTGGGGGAAGCTCCTTTTCTAGCCAATCACGGCACCCGCCTGTTCCCAATGAGCCGGTTCACCTGTGGGATGTTCCAAACACGTGTTTGATGAGAATTCTTTTTTGCCACCTGTGCCAGCTTTTTTGGAACGTGTTGCAGCCATACATTTCTAAGTTCATGATTATTTGCCAAAAACAATAAAGCTCATCAGTTTGAAGATGAAATATCTTGTCTTTGTAGTGTATTCAATGAAATCTAGGTTGAACGTGATTTGTAAATCATTGTCTTCTGTATTGATTTATTTATTGATTTGTTTAACACAACGTCCCAACTTCATTGGAATTGGGCTTGTAGTTTTAACAGAATAAAGTTGTAATGTTACGAGAGAAACATTTTTAAATGTTAGAAGAATTTTGAAATGAATAAATAAACTGGATTTTTTTCAAACAGGATTTTTTTTTTAGGACATCACCCATCATCTAAGCCACTTCTCCTCACGAGGGCCGCGGGTGCCCTGGCCCCCATCTCAGCTGACTTCGGGCGAGAGGCGGGTACACCCTGAACTGGTCGCCAGCCAATCGCAGAGTACGGGTCGACAAATGAGCATTCACACGTTACTAAAAATGTGCTGTCAGAAACAAACACACGTAATATGAAAAAAACAAAGTTGTAATATTTCAAGAGGGAAGGAGTAACATGTCAACCAAGAAATGACAAAAATATGACACAAAAAAGTCGAATTTTCCCTGGAAAGCGGAAGTAAAAATGTGAAAAGCCACACAGGGGAGCGTTCTCAACAAGCCGGACAAATTTGAAAAAGAAAAAGTGAAAAATGGAGACCTTCTCTTAGACGCTTTGTGCGTCTCCGTTAAATGCGCTGAAAAACCGGCACGCTCAACTTTCAACAAATTGCGTTGGCACGTGAAGCATCATAAAGCCTACACATCCGCTTACGTTTTGCTTCAGGCCCCCGGTGGCTGCGAGTTGTCCCCAAACTTCGTCACGTTGCGACGGGAGGCGCTAGCCACCGGCGAGCTAGCGGGCTTCCGGATGCCGCGGAGTACATCGCCGCCTCGCTCGGTCATGAGTCGCGTGTCGGACCGCGTAACAGAGACACTGCGGGGAAAGTTAAACGTTCACCGAACACTTCCTTCAGCCTGTGGCTCGCACTACACGGCGGACATTTGAGCACATACTTCCTGCTCATCGTATACCCACAATGCAACACATTAGGGCAGTCTCAATAACGAGAATACATAACACTTGGGAATTGAAATGACGACACCGAGCTGCTCTGTAAATTGCGGCGTCCGCGGAAGGTGCATTTTTCAGATCGTAGGCATCGCTAGCTAGCGCGCTAACTGCACGCCGTAGTGGCATAAATGGGCCAAGTCATTCTAAGTAAGTAACTCCCAATTAGCAAAATAGCCAGCGATGGAACAAAAGGCGCTCAGTTCGTCGATGGTGGGAGAGAGGCGACTCGTGCTGGGCGCCGCCTTAGCTGTGTCCCAAAAATCCGGATAACTGGAACGCTATATCTCAACAACAACTGAGTACGACACGTTTTCAGCGATTATCTTCACACGTGTATAATGTGGTGTAAGTCTTGGACCTCACTTAACAGGGTCTTTTAATATTTTGAGAACGATGCTGTAGTCTTCTGCGGCGAAAACAAGTCGGAGACTACGTTTGTGAGAGTTTCGAGGTGAAGTTGTAATGTTTCCTTGATTGTTGTTTTCCTGGTCTAACATTGACTTTCACGTTCGCAGGTGAGCGAGCCCTCGGTCGCCATGGATGCTCGCGCGCGAGCTCGAGGAGCTCCGCTCAAGTCCGGGGCCTCCGTCAGAAAAGAGGTCAGGGAGCACATCCGCTGGTCGAACGCCTCAGGCTTGGCTTTTTGCCGCACAAATGTAGCGCACGTTCTCAAATGGTCGCCTAAAATGGGCTTTCTTGCTTCTCAACCGGTGGGTCAGCGGGCAGGTCGTAAAAATGACGCGCGTCCTCAGTTTACGACGGGACGGACATTGGACTTTTCGAGGTGACAGATGGCGTAAGGCTACGTTTTCACGCGGTGCCCTCTTAGCGCTGCATTCACTGATTTTCATTGGATTGCTTTATGGCATCCAAATATGCAAATATTTCCTGTAATTCTGACTTTGATTTTGGGTTAGTTAGTGATAGACTGGCTCGTTTTGACATGTGAGAATGTATAGTTAAAATGTGTTTTTAAAGGCTATTTTTGAACAATACAGTGCCTTTATTCTTCTTTATGTCTCTTAAAGTGGGCGGCGGCTTAGCGACAGTCGGAAAATACGAGTCGAGTCGTCGTGTGACAAGAATTGAGAACCAATTGGGGGTGCAGCAGTTGACGAAATCCACGCTTGGGTTTGTATCCCGGTTTTGCGGTGACACCGTTCGGTTGGGGTCGCTCTTAGAAAATTCAGTTATGTCTTGTGTAGTTCGGCTGTGATTGAAAGTGTGTTCGCACCATTATTAGTCATTATCATCATTGTTGTTTTTGTAATCTAATGTTTGAAGATTTTTTATTCAACAGATATGTCGGTACCGACTTTGTATATTTGCTGTTCTGTCTATCGTGACAGGCAGAGACCAATGAAATGCTCTGCCATTGGATGGCAGAAGCTACATGAAAGCTGTCTGTCGACTTGTTTCAATTTGACACAATGAGTCGAGATCGGCTTTGCATTCGACTACAGAAGCCCAGATTTGAATTGAGACAAGATCGTTATTTCAGTATTGGCACTTTTTACTGGGAGGTTGATGGACTTTTCAGCCGTTTCTTGAACGCTGGGAGAAAATGAAACGCGCACGCCCACCGAGCCTCGTCTCTTCGGCAGCGGCGCTACAATGTGGACCGCGTTTTCCATACGCTTTGTGCTTGCGGTTTTATGTTTAAAATAGATTTACACTTTGCTTACAAGCATCTTGTAGTACCTTTAAATGTGTTTAATGTGTGTGGGAGAGGCAAACAATGGGGGGAAAAAACCACGAGTGGTGTCGGTATCCTCCGCAATGAATGGGTTCAATGTAGATGCCTGACTTCAAATGACAGCTGCCACTCTTGAGTTGAGTAAACGAACGCCGTCCATTACTTCCGGACTTCCTACTTGGGTTTGGTTCTTGGGTCTCCTTGTAAGCCATGACCGTCCGTCCATGTGTGTGTGCAGACCATGCGTGACAGCGGCGGAGCGCAGTTTGTCAAGAGCCTCTTGCGGAGCCGAAAGGATCTTTGCCGTCTCGACCTGGAACTCCCGTCCAGAGACGGCACAATAGTCGCAGAGGTTTGTCTCGCGCAAGCGCCAACGTACGCATGCGTGGTTTGATACTTTTGTTTTATGACACAAATAGAGTATATGTATATAATAGACAATACATTCGTGGCTGAAAAGTTTAGCGCCCCAGGGGTCACTTTTCAAACGGTGTGTGTGTGTGTGTGCGCGTGCGTGCGTGCGTGCACGTGGGGCCAGAGAGATGATTTTTCAAAAGATAATTTGAATAATTCATACAATTTTTTTTGAACTGCGAATATATGCACCCTTTCATTCCTCCTTCAGGTCCATTTTGTTTGTCTGCCTGGTCAGAGTGAAGGCGACGTCGCTGTGGATCAGGTACTTTCATACTTTAGCTTTGACATGGAACGGGGGAGGGGCACATTTTCTTTCTTCGGTGCGACGCTGAGGAAAAGAGAAGAGCTTTGAGTTGACTTCATTTGAACATTGGTTGCATGTGATTGAAATGTGGTCAAGTTACGTATATTGCTTTTTGTCAGGGACAAGAGGCGCAAATTACTACATTTTAATCATGTGCAACCGATGTACATGATGAAATTAAGAACTTTATTTCTTAATTTTGATTTTCTTTTTTTACCCTAGTGAGGGTAAAGAAAACAGATTCCCCCCCACCTCCCCGTCCCCCCGTGTGCTGTCAGAGCCATTAAAAAAAAAAAGGGACAGCGTTTGTCGTCCCTTTCACACTGCCTGCGCATGCTGCCATTTTCCTGCCGTTTTTCCCGTGTTACTGTACTGTAGAAAGGGCACCGTTTTTCACCGTTTTCCCCATGATGCTTTCCTGCATAAATGGCACAAAGTTGATCCATATCAGCATTGTAACAGAGGCCAGACAATGCCAATTCCATCTTAGTGTGCCTAATTTATTACCAGAGCTGTAACAGATGGTGGATCATGCCTGTGTTTATGGGTGGCCCGCATTGAAATGTACACACCACACCAGACGGACACTGGCGCTTCTATTCTCCAATTATCTGATTGCTCGGTGCTAAAATGCACGCGGTTTTGGCAATATTGCGCCAAGGTGGGTAAATGATGCAGCAATTTCACATGATGTCTATATGAAGAATTTGCGTGATGCGTGAGGATCGTGACAGTCGACGGAATCTAGTGCGCAACTCAGTATTCCGTCCTCCTTTTAGGCCCTGGCGTCCCTTCCGGCGGGGCTGCGCGAGATGCTCGGAAACTTCCACGTTCACGGCCTGAGGAACGATGAAGTTCAGATGCTCAAAGACTCGCGCAGTCTGACGGAGCACAAGGACGCTGGGCCTCAAGTAGGTTGGAAAGTGATGCCGGAAGCCGCGAGGCCGGTGTCATCCCCTTTTGAAACTTGTTTTTTTTCCCTTGAACTCTCAACATGCAGTGCCGGCTAAAGGCTGTGTGCGTGCTGCGCCACAACCCCGGTGCCAGCGGGCAACCCGCAGCCGGCGCCACGTCGTTGGCAGGCCTTCTCGGGCGCTACGTCGCCGGCATCCGCTACGCCGTGGAGCTGCAAAGCCTCCGCAGGGATGAAGCGAGGCGGTCGGAGGAAGACGACACCAACCGGTCCGTCTCGTCCATCGAGGACGACTTTGTCACCGCGCTGGAGAATCTCGAGGAGGTCGAAATGGGAGACGGCCCCCGTAAGGTTTTTCTGTAGAGGGGGGGTCTGACTGCACAATGTCCTCATCTAGGCTTAGGGCATTCATTGACTCAACTGCAGAGGAGTGCTAAATTCTAACATTTGGATATGATATGATATATGGGTTTTTCCCAAAAGTAGTGATACTTAATTTAACTGGTTAGCACATCTGCCTCACAGTTCTGAGGACATGCATGGTAATGGTAATAGGTGAATCGGGGACTCTAAATTGCCCGGAGGCATGACTGTGAGTGCGAATGGTTGTTTGTTTCTATGTGCCCTGCGATTGGCTGGCGACCAGTTCAGGGTGTACCCCGCCTTTCGCCGAAGATTGCTGGGATAGGCTCTAGCACCCCCTAGTGAGGATAAGCGGAACGGAAGATGAATGAATGAATGTATTATAATGGCGGTAACACTGGTTAGCACGTTTGTCTCAGAGTTCTGAGGTCGGCGGTTCAAAGTTTTCATGCGTGAGTTTTCTCCGCTTTACTCTCACATTCCAAAAACATGCATGTTAAGTTGATTGGGGGGGAAAAAAAGGCGTGTGGGTGTTTATGTGAGTGCGAGTGGTTGGGTGTCTAGATCGGGGGTCTGCAACCCGCGGCGCTCTTTAGTAGCCGCCGTAGCGGCTCCCTGGAGCGTTTTCAAAAATGTATGAAAATGGAAAAATCATCTTTTTTGTTTTAATATGGTTTCTGTAGGAGGACAAACATAACAACACAAATTCTTACCGTTTTCCAATGCTGCAAAAATGTGTGGAATAAATATTGCATTTCAACATTTCTGTCAACGAAGACTTGCGTCATAGTCTGCGACGCTCGCTTCTTTGAGCTCGGCGTGGCAGGTGGCCGTCGCAAACAAACCGGCGGGTGTGTGATGGGCCGTGGATCGCAAAGGGAAAAAAAGAGAGAGAGAGCTGAGGATAGCCAGAAAGCCACAAATGGAGCGAAATTGACACCGGAGAAACTTGTTTGAAACATGGAATGCTCTTCCTGACACTTATAGGAACATGGACAAATATGCATTTGGAGTATTATCCATCTTTGGTGCGAGCAGATATTCTCAAACATGAGCTACATTCAGTCCAAATACCGCAACCGCGTCACAGACGAGAGCTTGCAGTCATACCAAGATTCGAGTTCCATCTTACACGCCCGATGTCGAGAAGCTGTCCGGTGATGTCCGAAAACTGAAGCCACATGAAACGGGTACGAATATATTTAGCAACGATGTGTCTATTTTTATCAAGTGGTTTCTGATTTTTGTCAGTATATATTTGGAATGACACATCGGGATATTGTTGTGTTTTGTTGCTCAGGTCCGAGGATGGCTGCGTTGCATTGTGCGTGTCAAAAGAGAAGAGGAGGCTGCTTTTTACCTTGCACTGGCCACCTTAGCACTTGGAGAAAACTCAAGAGGATAATGCCCAGAAATCGAACTGAACGGCTGCTGTTTTATTTTTATCACACGTGCAATTGTAGCCTATTAATTTGCCGCCATTAGGCGAGAAGAGGGTTGTGCGTTATTTAATTTCATTAATTGAAATGAAACAGGCTTGTTTTCGTAGTAGTTACCTTTTCAGGAGGCTGTGTTTTGTTACACTCGGTCTGTTGCCCAGATAAGGGGGGGAAGAGAAGAGGATTGTTTGTATTATTTTATTCTCATGGGGAGGTGTGAAATTACATTTTGTTTTTTTGAATCAAAATAAAAATGACATAAAAAAACTCAGTTTTCTTTATTCTATTTCTATAATTTCATCCACGCAACAAAACGTAAAACAACATCGTACAGCAGAGTAGTCACATGGTGTGTCATTCGCTGCAGGAAAAATAAACATTTCATCATGAATGCTCATGATGTCATTTGGACAGTAGGCTAATATCGACACGGCGTGCGTTGCCTTCCTTATAAGGCTTATATCCGGCTTTTCCTTTTTTTGCGGCTCCAATATGGCTCTTTGGACATTTTGGGTTGCCGACCCCTGCGATTGGCTGGCGAAACCTCCAGCGTATAGCCTGCCTCTCGCACAAAGTCATCTGAGGATGAAAGTGGTATGGAAAATGATTGACTAGAGGGATTAGAATACATGAATAATAATGAGACACAAATGTCAAAATGGCAACTGGTTGTTGAATAGATGCTAGATTACAAGACGGCTACTGTCGAGGTGCCCTTGAGCAAAGCGTCGGCCCCAGCTCAAGCGGTGTGGCCGTCTTTGTGCACCGCTTTCACTCCCCTCGCTTGCCTGCCGATGTGTGGGGTGCAACGCAAAGTATACATACGAGAGTGAGTTGAATGTCCCCTTAAGGGAGTACAATAAACGTAAGAATTCAAAAATGATCATCATCATGGATGAATTCATGTTCTTCTATTGAAGTCATTAGTCATGTCTTTATGCAAATGAGGCAACGTTCCCTAACATCAGAAGCATCTTTATTTGCCAAGTCTGTTCCTGTCCCCCGCCAATAGTGGAAGTTCACTGTACTCTGGAATGCCCACACCGTTAACCTCAGCTTTACAGATGCCACATCTGCTCTATAGGCACCAGTGTGTGTGTTGTGGTCAAGGTGGCACTCCCACCTTTGGAGGAAATAAAATGGAAATGGGTTGTAAAATTTGGAAAAAGGTTTTTTGATTGTCATATTCCGATCATCTTACCCCTCTCTTTTGTCCTTTTCTTTCTCTTCCGATGACTACGGACAACTGAAGCTTATCGCCCTTTCAAAAGACGAGATGTGGCGTCACAGACGGCGCCTGCCCACCAGAGACGAAAGGAACTATCAGGCACCCGTATTATCATAGGCTCGTCTTCAAAGAAGTGCGCGGCCAAACACAAACCGGGCCCGGAGGTTTCTGTCACAGTGCAGAGGTCCTCGGGCATGGAAACCCAGTGGACTTACTGCAGTCCAGGAGCTCGTCTACCCTCACCGACAGTTCAAGTCAGTCAATCCGAAGAATCTGACTGCTCCAGCCCGAGCCCCATCATCTTTCTGGATGAGGTGGGCTATCAGAAGAGCATGTTGGCCAAGCTGGACATCCCTCAGGTGCCAGGAGGTCCCAGAGAGAGGGTGGAAGACTCTGACTCTGAAGTGAGTGAATTCTTTGACAGCTTCGACCAGTTTGATGATCTTGAAGATTTCAGTTCGGAGAGTGGCACTCTCACGCTGCCTATGGATAATGACAGTGCTCCAGGAGTACAGACTACCACTGTCAAATCTAGCACCGGTGGCTCGGCAACCAAATACGTCTCCAAAGGCTGCTCGACAAAGGACATGTATCCTCACTGCTTTGATCAACCCATTCTCCCAGCCGATGTGAAAAAACCCACTCCCCTTAAACTAGGCTCCCCCTATGGACCTCACTCTGAGGTTCCTGACTCCCCGCGACCAGTACAGAGTCCGTCTGAGGACAATGGTGGTCCACTCTTCAGTCCTATTAACTCCTCTGCATTTAGCCCCCTGGTGGATTCAAGTGGGGTGCTGGAATATTTCTGGAAGAGAAGTGAGGACGGGAGCAACAGCACTGAGTTACGAAAACCTCAAGATCTCTGCTCTTTGTATAAGACCTACTCAGACTTTGCCAACAGTCTCTCCAAAGAAATTCTTGGATCTGTCTGCGGGTACCAGTCCGCTATAGACATTCATGAAAACAAGAATCTCAGTTGTGTGTGCCAAAAGAAATTCACCAACTCCTCAGGCTACACAATGAAGCTGTCGGAAATCCAGGAGACTGTAACAGTGGCCGGCTTACAGAAATCGTCCCAGTCTTTGAAGGGCGGTATCCAGAGGTTTGCTGCTGACCTTGTAGAAATGAGCCTGGGCAGCGCCTTGCGGGACCTCCAAAAAGGCGTGTCTATTTGCACCACCACTTTGTGTCAGCTAGCTGCTAGACTCACCTCCTCAGTATTTCAGATGGCGTTCCATGAGATTGGCATGCGGCAGGCCTATGTGTTGAAGGAGCGAGCGGTGAACGGGTTAGCAAACTTCTTGGTCGGAGAGGCAGTATCTGGTGCTCTGAAAGAGTTCTTGACTGTGAAAAAGCAGGTTTTCCAGAGCACGGTGACGAAGTTTGCGGCCGATTTAGCCGAAGAGCTGCTGTTCGAAGGTATTATGGAGGTGTGTCAGTTCTCCCACCCGTCGACACCTCTAACCCCCACTGATTGGTCTTTTGGCCATGGGCATGAGGAAGAAGAAGAGGAGGAGGAGGAGGAGGAGGAGGTGGTTACCTCCTATGCTTCAGACTTGTCCGAGTCTGTCATCCAGGAGGCGTTCATCGAGCTTTCTCAGGCTGACATTGCCTTCACTAGCCAAGCAGCCATCAGTGTTTCTCCAGACAACATTTGTTACGTTCGTGCAGAGAATATGAGTGCTCACACCTGCAGCACATTTGCTAACCAGGAGCTTTCCAGTGCAACCGTAGCATATGTTCTGGGGGCCTCAGGAGAAAGTGCCCCCTGCACAGTGAAGGAAGCCCTTTTCACTGTGTCAGGCATGGCTAGCTGTATCCCTGTGCCCCAAGCAGGCCAAGCCATCTCCCATCTAAAGGATCCTGAAGACCAGCATGGTTCTAGCTTAACGTATACTTCACCGTCCAGCCCTAAAAAAGTAACAGTATTTTCCTCCGATAACACCACATGTACGCAAACTCACATTTACAGCCATGGAACTCAAACACCCACCTGTGGAAAAGGATGCTCCCTTAGAAAATCGCCACTCCAAAACTTCTCTGGCAACATGGTGGACATGATAGTGACTGAAGTTATAAGTACTTCTAAAATGAAGAAAGGTTTTGATGACTGTGCTGGTTTCCTTGCAAAGGCAGTCGTGAGCCAAAGGGACACACTGGATGTGCCAAATGCAGAGATGGGCGGACAAAAGAAGACATCTAATGGTGGCGATGACACAACTCCAAATTTGGGTCAAAGATCTGGTCGGACACCCGGCACTCCTCCGTCTACACCCCAGCAGCCCAGTGAAGTATCCAAGGAGAAACAAATAAAACGCTTCTCCAAGAAGTTAAAAAGCAAGTTGGCCAAAGAATTTTCTCCAGCAACCCCTCCTCCAACTCCGCACTATCACACTGAACCTGGCCCGTGTCCGACGGAAAACAGTCCAGAGGCAGACAAGACCGAGTTCATGTTAAAACTGATGAGATCTCTTTCCGAGGAGGCAGATGGTAATGTGGATGAAGAGGAGGAAGAATTGCTAGAAGACACCGGTGTAAGTGGCACCAACAAATCGGCCGAGTCGGAAGGTCACCTGCAGGAAGTGAGACCGTTGTCATCTCGCGGGCTATCCAACAAGGAAGCTCTCCATTATGCTGAGCAGTTGGCTTGTCATATAGTCTCAATGGCAACTGAGATAGATGCTCTCGGGGTCGATGACAAAGTGGGGGAATTCGCTGGTCCGAGTGAGAGAAGGTGTGACAGTGTGGCTCATTTCTCAGAGCAAACTTTGAACACCTTGTGGGTGTATGCGGGCGAGGTGGCCGGGGAGGTAATCAATGACGTGAAGAGGATGCTGAGCTCTGTCCAGCAGCGCTCTCATCATGGTTCTCCCAGAAGAAGAAGTGTCAACCGTCTGAGCTCGGAATGTTTGCATCACGATCACCACCAACACCACTCTCTTACCGGAACAGATGAGAGGAGTGACTGGAGGGTGGAGCGGGTGGCTGAGCAATGGTCAAACAATCTCCTAGCCTCTGTTTTCCGGTCGCCTGTCTCCACATCGAGTAGTTCCAGTTCTGGATTGTCCTCCGCGTATCCCAGCTGTGAGAGTGTGACAGACGAATACGCCGGCTACCTCATTAGGGTGCTAAAAAAAGAGGGAGGCAATCGGGAGTTAGTCCTCGATCAGTATGCTAGTCGTCTGGCGTACCGGTCTATCAAACAAGGTTTGGCTCATGCTAGTCGCAAGATAAAACAGAGATCTTCCAGTGCCCGTCTTTATCCCTCAAAGTCGTTACCAGATGAACAGAAGGCTTCGGGTCGTGAGGCCTCACCACTCAAGGACATAGTGGAGTCAATAGTTTGTCTCTCGTGTGAGGATGTGCAGTGTTGTTGCAGAGAAAATCATGGCCAGAGGGACTGCATTGATCTGGTGAACTTTGCAGAATCTTTAGCATACAATATCACGTGTGATGTTACACGAATGCTTCGTCTATCTTCTGTACGTCTCCCAAAGTCTCTCACTGACTCTTGTCTCTATAAGAAATCCAATCTTGAAAACGTGACAGAAAACCTCATTAGGAACTCATTCTCCTGCCCTCTACTGTCCAAGGTCACTAAGGCTAGACTTTACCACAGCACGGGAAGCTTGCTTGATGCCGGCCACAGCAATAGGATGATGCCGGTCATTGAGCACTATGCAAAGAAAATAGTTGATGACACTCTAAAGATGAGCTTGGCTTCAGTTGGGCATTCATCCCGGGATCATCAGAGGACCCCTGGCCCAGACAGACTCTCACACACCCAAAGGCTGTCTGAAGGGACGGCGCCAGGTCCCGCCCAGGGAGAGACAACCTGCTGTTACTGTCAGGCCCTGGAGTGCCCCTACTGCACCAAACTTAGTCTGCATCACCACCAGCCTATATTGCACAGGAGGAGAAGGGGCCCAGAGTATCAAACCAGGCCAGAGCGCCTCCACGGGCTGGAGATTCCTAAAATCCATATCGACCTGGAACACAGGTCGGCATTTGCGGAACAGATGGTGTCTGTGGCGATGGAGAACGCAAAACGCGAGCTGAGCAACACCAGCCTTAACGCAGACAGTGGCATCGGCCATGATGGAACTAGCTACGCGGAGAGTGTCACTGCTGAGGCCATGACCTCCGCACTTAACGTCTGCCAAGCGGCCAGTGTCAGGTACAAACGGCTATAGAATCTTAGTGCATGTTCTCCATGTCAGTATCGTTCTTAAGTTCTAAGGTTCATGAATGTTTTGAGGGGGAAACCTCCCTAGCGAGCACTTCTTTTTCCCTGATACATTTTCCCAGAACTCATTTTAAAGAAAAGTTCCTACAAAAGGTTCCTAGTTCTGGGGTATAGTTCCAGAATTCTCTTTGCACCATATGATGAGGTGATCATACTACTCTTTTAACTACTAAAAAAAAAAAAAAATACATCTTAGATTGTGAATTTGACCTTTATGTTTTGAAGCCATCTAAGTTTACTTTATTTTGCATGTAGCTCTCCAGGCAGGGAAGCCACAGAATCCACTGTGTCCCAGCAGTTGAGTGTCGGGGATGACAGTTTGGGCAGCTGGTCCAACCTCAGCTTCGAGGATGACAACAGCAGCTTCCTTCACCTCAGTGACAGGTATACATCATGAATGATGAATTACATACTCGATAATCCACAGTCTGGCTATCATTCGAGATGCACCGAATTTTCCGAGACTGAAAATGGCTCAAAAGTGGATTTTCGTTTTTCGTCCCAAAGACTTTTGTCACAAGCCAGTGCAAACTGTAGGCCGGCCCCAAGCCCGGATAAATGCCGATGGTTGCGTCAGGAAGGGCATCCGTTTAAAACTTTGCCAAAAAAATATTAACAACGTCCGGTGGAAGTTCAGCTACTGTGGCTCGAAGAGGAAGGAGAGGTGGAGAGCGGGTTCTTGGGTAGAAAGAGAAGAGGAAAGCACAGAGCCCAAAACTGAAAGTTGGGACTATGACAGGAAAAGCTTGAGAGTTGGTTGACATGATGATTAGTAGAAAGGTTGATAGATTGTGTGTCCAGGAGACCAGGTGGAAAGGCAGTAAGGCTAGAAGTTTAGGGGCAGGGTTGAAATGATTTGACCATGGTGTAGATGGGAAGAGAAATGGGGTAGGTGTTATTTTCAAGAAAGGGTTAGCCAAGAATTTCTTGGCGGTGAAAAGAGTATCAGATCGCGTGAGGAGGCTGAAACTTGTGATTAGTGGCTCTGCCCCACAGGTAGGATGTGACCTAGAGGTGCAGGAGCAATTTTGGAAGAAGCTTGACAAAGTAGTTTTGAGCATCCGAGACGGAGAGCGAGTCGTGTTTGGTGCAGATTGTAATGGAAGGAAACAGGGGGGATGAAGAAGTAACGGGTATGTTCGGCATCAAGAAAAGGAACTTGGATCGACCGATCGTAGTAGACTTTGCAAAAACGACGGAAATGGCTGTAGTGAGCGCTTTCTGCCAGAAGAGGCAGAAACGTACGGTGACCTGCAAGAGCGGAGGTGGAAGCACACAGGTGGATGACATCTTGTGCAGATGATGTCATCTGAAGGAGGTTACAGACTGTCAGGTGGCGGTAGGGGAGAGTGTGGCGAGACAGCACGGGATGGTGGTGTGGAAGATGACTCCGGTGGTGGGGAGGAAACGCACAAAAGAAGAAGAAAAATGGAAAGGGATTTGGTCTTGGGAGTTTTGCTTGGCCTTTGCTGCCTGAGTGCCATTTCCTCTGATTTGTCCTATATTATTCGGTTATATTGGAACATTTTAACATGTATGTGGTCTTAAGATCCAAAAGGTTTCATGTACGTGGGTGTAGTTGTAATGCACTTAAGTAGCTCAGAGGAAATGTGGGAACTCTGCAATGAATGTACATTTCAAAGAGAGATGTGTGGATAAGGTCAGCGCTTTGACATGTTCTCACACTAGTTGCCAATTTTGTATTTGTATTTTTTTTTTTGCAAATCTGACAATGAGATTCTTTCCCAAGATACCTAAGGCACGCAGTGTCTGAGGAGGCTGAGTTAATGTATCATAATATTTTCTAAAGGTGTGTCTTCAAAGGAGTGCTTTTGTCTCTTCAGGCGCGGTTTGTGCAGGAACAAAGTCCACCGCCATGTGTGATTCATTAGACTCCCTCGAAAAGCCTGTTGCGGCCATTTCCGCTTAGCAGATGAAACGACGAAAGGGAAAATACAATTCATCCTTAAAGGGTGTCGGAGCATGCTGATGGACAAAACCTTGTCATCCGCTCTGACCACGGAGATAAAATAAGGATTTGAATTCAAGCGGAAGAAAAAGATCGATAATACAAATTATACAGTGGAACCTCCATTTATCAACTTGTTTGTTTCTTGAATGGGCTTTGTAAATGTGTGTCAATTTAACATCATTTTCCCATAAGAAATTATGTAAACATGAATAATTGGGGCGGCACGGTGGCCGACCGGTTAGAGCCTCTGCCTCCCAGTTCTGAGGAGCGGGGTTCAACCCTGTGTGGAGTTTGTTGGGTTTCTCCGGGCGCTCCGCTTTCCTCCCGCATCCCAAAAACATGCGTGCTAGGCTCATTGACAACTCTAAATTGCCCGTAGGTGTGAATGTGAGTGCGAATGGTTGGTTGTTTGTATGTGGAATTTTCTTCTTCCATACTTGCGAGCAAGCTCTTCAATGCGTGCACCATTAATGTACTTCTCATGAGTCCCGCCCTGTTGCCACGCTCGTTCATCCATTGCTTTTCTCTGAGCCATATTTGAGCAAGCAAAATAGGAAGAACAACCGAGAAGGCACATAATGACGCCCTTAGCAAAGTAGCGACCGACTGTGACGCTGGAGCGGCAGAGAGTGATCCGCCTCCCCACAACGGGCGGCAGGCACAAAATGGATGAATGAAATGGATAAGGTTCACCCGTTCACCGATATTTTTGTTCGGTCTGCGGTTCGTAAATGGAATAGTTCCACCATTGAGGATTTCATAAATCGGGGTTCCGCTAACCCACACTATCACTGACGTCTTGTATATCGAGTGAGATCTGCCTCGTTTGCAATCGTGTAACATAATAGCGATGAAGTCATAATAATTGCACTACCACGCGCCTTGAGATCGTCAGTTGTCTTTATGGCACTTTATGGTACGTCACTGGCCTTCTTTCTCGCCAGCAGCAATGGAAACAGCAGCAGCTGGAGCAGTCTTGGCCTGGAGGGGGAGCCCTTTGACGAACGCATGTCATCCTCGCCTTCGGACAGGTCAGTCGTCATGCAAACCGATATTTTAGTAGTACAGCGGAACCTCGGCTTCCGAACTGAATTCGTTCCGAGACCCCGCTTGTACAAAGAAACGTTCTTTAACCGAAGTCATGTCGCCCACTGAAATGGATCCATTCCAGCGGACGAAGCGCGCCGCTGCGCGCCTTTTCAGAATCAAGCATACAGGAGCGTACGCTCCTAAGTGTGCCACCGTATCAGTACTGAACCTGCCTGCAAGATCTTTCTTGGGTTACTAGAGAGTGGGACACAAACATGTGGCACACTAAGTCAAACATAGTACTATTAAGTAAGACGGGTACACACTGAAAGCGCCAAAAACACTTCATGACCAAATCCTTCCTTCATTCAGTCCTCATTCCTTCAGATGATTACATACTCGGAAGTAACATTCCATTGCGCCATCGCTTTTTCTTGTCGATGCTACCGTCTGCTCTCACTTTATGACTCAGTTCGTGCTGTTATCTTCTCGTATGTTTGGATGAAGATGATGCCTGCCCTCTCGACCTTCATATGTGATGCCATTTCTAACATTAGTCTAAACGCTGAATACTGAAATTGATGCTGCAATGCTTCAGCGTTTTAGGCTTTGATACGCACCACTACAAATGAAGAGCTTCAGATTTATATTGGCGTTACCGTAATTTCTCATGTATAATGCGCAATTGTTCCCCCCCAAAAATCTTCAAGTCAATACGCCGTATTGTCCCGAAGTATAGTCAAAGTTAGCCTCCACAGTATAATGATGTATACGAATAGATATGTTTTAGAAAAGCTGTCAATTAGTTTTAAAACTTTATAAATTTGTAAGTATAGAGACTTAATACATTTATAAGTATATAGTCATTTACTACTCATTTATTGTATGTAAATATTGAGGCTGTGATGCACCCTAGTGTTTAGTTTTACCACTGCTGCTTTACGGTGGTATGTTCCAGCTCCTACGTGGCCATTGGCGCGTAAGCTGGCTTGCGCGATGCACTGAAAGCTGGAGAGGTCATGTGCCCAGATAACGCGTTCACTCCTGGTGCAAGATATTTAGAAAAAGAGTTAAGACACAACAAAAGCTGCAGAGGGCGGATAAGCACGCATAGGTTCTATTAGCATTCACACGATTACAATTATTACACAAGGGCGCGAGGCACGCTGGGAAAATCTTTGTTTCATTGTTGATGTCATCATGGCGGCTTGCTGTCCGAGCATGAGCCAGTGTCCCAGCATTATACTTTAGAGCGTATTATACACGAGAAATGACGGTCATTCGAGCGAATGGATAATGGGGTAAAACAAAAATGCATTTTTGATCTCCTACCAGTCGTGCAGCTGCAAACTCAAAAAGACCAAATAAAAACATCATTACAGACCATGATAGCACTTGCAGAGTACAAGTGAGGCCTATCAGTCTTTAGTTTTGACATGGGAAGTAAAGCAAGCGCATTAATCCACATGGCGAGCCTCCGATTATGAAAATAAAATAAGAGCTCAGCCAGCCTGACTTTGATCTACCTTTTCCATCAATGGGATGTTAGCAAAGCACCACTAGTTACCCTTCCAATCTTTGCATATTTGAGCTTCAGATGAATCCGAATTTTGAAAAATAAGCCTGTCACGACTCGCCCCAGAGGGGAAGCGGTCCAAATTGTAGCTGCATAAACAACAACATAACATAACATAACATAACATAACATGACATGTTGAAGGCCAGCCTGCCTTCTGGTCCGGGATACAGTACGATAGAAACGGATCCAGTATTTGTAGTTGTTGCCACCTGTCTATTCGGGTCCTCCCTGTTTGGGTATCAAAAACATTTGCGGTTCCCCGGGCAACCTCCTGCTGGAAAGCGTCTTTGCCTGGAGGCTCCGGCAACAACAAAGTGGTTAGCAGCTGTATGAGGGGTGAATGTTCGCAAAATGTTTTTCTCTTGGCGTATCACAGCCCAGATTCAGACTGGTGACAAACTAGTGGAAAAAGATCCTTGAATTGCGTCAGCGCCCTTTGCTGTCCATTTGACAAAGTCTGCAGCTCAGCATTATTATTTGAAAAAGGGAATAATGCCTATTTTGGTGTTTTGATTATGTTTGTAGACACCACCAAAATAGCTGTGGGTTATTTCCCTTCTTGGGTTTGCCGAGACTATTTTCATCCTCATCAAGCCCTCGACACCCTTTGGAGCTCTTGAGCTATTAGGCTGAGACTCGACAACTCACCACAGGATCATGGTGTCTCTGTCGTAGCTTCGCGATTACCCTCATTTCGTATCGTTTCTCTGTTTCTTTAGCACTTTTCACACAGCTTCTGCCAAATGACAGAATTTTGCAGAGGCATTTGGTGAACAGTTAATTGCACCGTCGAAGGGCGGCAACCCTTTCAAGACAACAGGGCAACCGTTTGTGTGTGTGTGTGTGTGTGTGTGTGTGTGAGCTTTTCTAGGCTTTGAGTTATGATTTTTTTCATACGGCCCGGTCACGCATCTGACGCAACCTCCGAAGCCGTGAAATATGCAGTTCAATTTCAGTTTTCACATTTGGAAGCGGCTTTTGACACCTCACCCCTGGAAATTGTCGTATCGCAATTGTGATCCAGTGTTTCTCTTGAACTATTCAGACTTGCTGACAGTTTGATCGCACACTGCATTGACGTTCTCCCGTGAGGAAGGCTCACGACTCAGTTTTCCTTTTACGTATCGCACGTCGTGGCCGACCTACGTCGTTCCCCCGCGCCATTTCCAATATTATAAACTGATGTCTCTCCCGTCAAACTAAATCCAGATGTGACTTGATTTCGTTCTGGTACCGAGAGCCAGTCAGATAGTTGTAGCAACTGCAGCCGTATCCCACTTTGAGTCTTTTCGGGTGATTCTTAAGAGCAACGATGCCTGGTGGGAACTTAAAACGCGCCGCAGCTTTCAGCCGAGTGAACACTTGTGTTAAAGTAGCTAGTGGCTATTGCGATTTCAGAGGCGTCTTGTAAATTGCTTAAGCTAACAATTGCAGCGCTGTTGGGACCAACTGCGAGCCGTGACTTGATCACGTTGTACCTCAGTGTCGTTACTATTGGATCAGAATGAGAATCACAATCATCTTTATTTGCCAAGTATGTCCAAAAAACACACAAGGAATTGGTCTCCGGTCGTCGGAGCCGCTCCGGTACGACAACAGACGCTCAATTGACAGAGAACACTTTGGAGACAGAAAGACATTGACAAAAAGAGTCACTGAGCAATAAAGGGTTGCTAGTTGTCTGGTAATGCCGGTACTTTTAAAAAAAAAAAATAAAAAAAAAAAAATAATAATAATAATAATTTTTTTTGGGACAATTGTGCAATAGATGCAGAGTCCTCCAGCACTTAGAGAAGTTCGAATGACTAATATTACAATAGTCCGGTGCAAAGGGCGCCGAGACTTCAAGCGAGTAGTACGATAGTCTGGCACAATGTCGATTGTGCAAATGTTGCAGATGCTACTCTGGCATGAGTGGCCAGTATCGGTCAACAACAGATATGCAAATGGTGCAGCGTGGTGAGACCACTACAGCGAGTGCACGAGCAATATATAATTGGCCCCACAGAAATGTGACAACAAACTCAAGACAAAAAGACAAAACAATTGGCAGCATGTTGCAATGGAATTGTAGCTTAGCTGTTTAAGAAGTTGATTGCAAGAGGGAAGAAGCTGTTGGAATGTCTGCTAGTTCTAGTCGGCATCGATCGGTAGCGCCTACCTGAGGGAAGGAGCCGGCCGGAAGAGCCGGTGACCGGGATGCGGAGGGTCCCAGAGGATTTTGTGGCCAGCGTGCAAGTCCTCGAGGGTGGGTAGGGGGGTACCGACAATCCTTGCAGCAGTTTGGATTGTCCGTTGCAGTCGGAGTTGGTCCTTTTTTGTAGCAGCGCCAAACCAGACTGTGATGGAAGAACACAGGACTGATTGGATTGGATTGCATGTCGTGCTGGAGAACTATCTGCACCATGCGCACGATTGCCACTGTTCCAGATGATCACATTACGAGTCACTTTAAACCGCTTAGATTTCCTGAGGACTCTGCACCATTGGCACAATTGTCACTGTACCGGATGATTGCTCTATTAGTCATTTCAACGGCTCTAAATTGCTTGTATTATTTGCACATTTGTCATTGTATCAGCATTATCACATTATCATGAACCTGTCGTGTGTGTTTGGATGTCTCAAAAGTATTTCACAATGGCTGTCTGAGCAGCTCCAGCTACCGGAGACCAATTCCTTGTGTGTTTTTGATGTACTTGGAAAATAAAGTTGATTCTGATTCTGATGTCTGTAATCCATGTGTATTATATCCTCTCGAATCTGAATAATGCTAATGCTAATGCTAGACAATTTGAGAAACGAGAACCGAAGTGCTGCTCTCGTGTGTGCCTTGATCTGTGCAATATGCATGCAACCGTAACAAAATCTTATCTACACGTCACGTAAAAAGTACGGATTTGGAAAATGTAGTCATTGTGCAAACGCAGCGATGGGGAAAATGTCATCGTTTAGAAAATAAATGTGTTCAATGTGTTCCACTAACGTGTGTATGTGTTCACTGTGATGGGTTCAATGCAGAGAACAAATTTCGTGTGCATGCATGTTCATGACAAGAAAAGGTGATTCTTCTTCTTCTTCTTCTTCTTTGAAATATCTTTCTTTTGTTTGGAGGATTTTCAGAATTGAGATATTGACTTCTTCCTCTCAGTCAGTATCATAACTGAAGTAAAACAAAAAAAGGGAAGTTAGTGGAGCTAGTTTGCAGTCAAAAGACATCTCTTGATCGTAACTAGTTTGCCATCTCGTATCCAACAGCGACCATACGGAGGACAAAGAGGGGGAGGCGAAAGAAGAATCCAGTGGTAAGTGTCTTTAAACTCCCCCTTTTAATTCATTCAAACATTTGTCATTGTAACATCAAAGCGGCAGAGATGAATGAGTCCTTCCAATCCGAGTCGAGTCTACTGACGTGAGCCGCGTGTACGTCAGCCTGCCGCGCTGTCTGGGTGTGTCATAGCGGGGATTTTACCACCCCCGTAGTGCGAGTCAGCCACACTGACGTTCATTCGTCATCGGCACTCACTCATTATTAGCATGTTCGCTGCAGACCGTTATCGACGGGCTCTGACGATCCTTTTGAATACAGACTCCTGTATTTGGACGAGGAAAACATATGAACTGGCTGTTAAAGCGTTAACTCATGAGTAAATCACAAAAGAATGATCGCAATAGTCAGATGACTCACACAATGAATGTTGACAGCACACGCTCCTTTACCTTAATCGTGGATGAATATGTGAAATGCGGTGCGGGTTGCTGTAAGCTCAGTGATCAGGTCAACACTTGCGCCACTGCAAAGATATAAGTGAGGGACTCTTAAACTGTTGTGCATATTTTGCTTCAAAAGTCACAACGATGCAACTTTGGGGGGGGGGGGGGGAAAACCAAAGGTCATTTGCATATAATGCAGCGCTGAACTCTTTTCATCAAAGCACAAAATGTAGTATGTGTGGCATATTTGGTGCCAACAACATTGAAAAGTGTGATTAAGCTGATGAAGCAATTGTTAACACCGCTCGAAGTTTGAACTGTCTCCAGTGCTATGAATTCATTTCAGATTTGTGCTCAAACCTCAAACATGAATGTATTTGAATGTGTTTTGGAGATGGTGAGCGGAGCCAAACAAGTGTTTCCTCTAATAGCGGCCCAGTTACTGCCGAGCCTATTTGAACTCAAATCAGCAATACCGACAGCGTGACACACGTAAAGAGTCTCGCAAATAAATTGTTGCACGTGTGAAGGAAGTCATGCCGCATGGTGGAAATGGCTTCCTCGGCATTAAGGGGATCTTCCGTTATGAGGAGGCGGCGTCCGTAACGACCAGGAGCGCTTTAGTCGACGGACGCGGTCGCGCCACACTTTTACCCGCATCGTTTGTTTCCTGCCGTTTTGCAGTTTTCAACTCCGGTTTCACTTGACGTCATTGCGGTAAAAAACGGCGAATCTAAGACTCCGATGTTTGGCCGCGTTGCAGGAACTCTGTGCGACGACACCACCCAGATGCGGGTCTCCAGGACTACGCTGATTATCCTGAACTCGGACATCCGGGAACTCCGGCGGAGCCCTCGGCACTTGACCCTCGACCCCCAGCTGAGGAGCTTGCTGCAGTGGGCGGCGGCCTCCGTCGCCGGGGTCCCTCTGATCCAACTGAGTCCCGACAATGAGCTCCAGCAGGTATATAGGATTTAGGTTGTCAAACGCTTGACTTGCATTTGATGGCTTAACCCTGTAGGTCAAGATCTCATTTCCCAATGTTCTTACAAGAGCAGCGGTGTGCTGTCGCGGCACCCATGCTAATAATGCACGTCTGAAAGGCCTAATGCACTTATGCAAAACATCAGCTCAAGAAGAAACATTTTTCATGGAACTACGGTGACGGCATTTGCCTACTCAACTCTGTGTAGCCCAAGCAATAACGTGAATTGTGGAGCTTAATTTTCGTAAAAAGTAGTCCTTTTTCGCCATCTTGGTGCAGAGAAACTATGTTGAAGTGTGTTGAAGAGTTTCATTTTGATAAAAGTAGTCCTTTGCTGCCATCTTGTAGCATTTATGGCTATTTTGGACCGCAGACCTCCCTGACCGCAATTTATTATACTTCTGCGATTGGCTGGCAAGCAGTTGAGGGCGGACCCCGCCTCCTGCCCGATGACAGCTGGGATAGGCTCCGGCACGCCCGCGACAGAAAATGGATGGATGGATGGATACATTATACTACATTTGTACATTTGTGTATGAATCTCCAACCACTGGTGAAATGGTCATGTCAATAGCACCTTTGGGAATATATTTGATGCGAACATTGGGATGGGATTTAAATACTGTAAATAACAAATAATAAGTACAAATGATGAGCGTACTGTGCTCATTTAGTTAAACTAGCGATGTAGTCGACTGGAGTCTCACTGATTTCGTGACGTTCCACCTGAGATTGTGACATATGGTCATATGAGTACGTACACACAGAGAGTTTGAAGCGTCAATTTGTTTGTGCGCACTTTCAGCTGCCGGCCGTGGTCCAAAGGCTGCGCGAGAGGAAGTGGAGGGTGGGAGAGCTGCTGCACTTCCTGTTGCGCTACTGCGAAGAGACCCAGCCGCATGCTCCGCCCGGGGAGGAGACGCCCCACGTGGTCCGAGAGTCTCAGCGCGTCCCCCTCTTCAAGTGGCTCCTGGAGCACACCTAAAGCCCTGCTCCTTTTTTTCCTCCGCCCGCTTCCAGCAGAGGGAGCCGTGAGAGCCTTGTACGACGTATTATTTTGCTGCTGTTCGATTGTTGCTCGAACGAACGATCTCACACTTTCCTAAAAAGGAAGCAGAGCGACCCATCCCGTTCGTTCCTGGCGCGGCCATTTGTGAGGCAGGGAGAAAGTGCGGGCGGGCGGGCGGGCCCTTTTTGTTCGGGGATCCCCATGGCTGCCAGCAGGCCGATTAGGTCATCACATCCACAGCTCACCTTGGCGGCAGCGTAGCTGATTCCACATGAGAGGAACACCACGCGCTTCCATTATCAGAGTAGGGGCCATCTTGAAAAGGTGCATTTCTCTCCATCCATTTTTGTGTTTCTTCAAGCAGAATTTCCACACGCTAAAAGGCCATCGCTTTATTTTCAACGTTTGTGTTACACACAGAAATACTGCACAAATTGCCTTAGAATTCCACAATTGATCATCTTCTACGGAAGCAATTGCTTTCAATGCAACAAAGCGTCTTAACAAGTCACACGCTGACTTGGGCATTGCGGAATAGCCTTAACATGCAGACTCTCCCGCCTCTGGTACGGCTCTGAGAAAATTGCCCAGTTGACTTTGCCCCCCCCCCCCCCCCGATTTCTGCGACATGCGGAAAATAGGCGGAAAAGTGTTGACTTTTCCAGGCAGTGTGGAAGGGCCTTCAATTTGATTTGGATCGATAGGACCCAGTGTGTTTCCTGTTTTATCTTTAGAGGGTGATTTGCCAGCTGAAATATTGCAAATGGTGGATTCGGGATGGGCAACGCTTCAATTGATTTCTTGTAAAAGATGAGAGAGAATCTCTTTCTCCGAATGTTAGACCGCCAACGAGTGACGAGAGTCCAGACGGCAAAGGTCTTGCTGAGACGTCTTCGGACGGCAAACCGAATGCTTGAGACTTCCTTAACCACAATGTAGGCTCCTTTAGACCGCAAACTTTTGACACTTAACATGCCTCGCTGAGACTTCTTAATAAGGCCGCCTCATTGAGCCTCCTCATTGACTTCTTTCGACAGCAATGGAGGCTTCTTTAGACAGTAAACCCATCGAGACTTTTGGCGGCGAGCTTGTCGAGGCTAGTTAAGACTTTTTTAGATGCCATAAATACTTGACTGCAGATTAGATGACATTTTCTTTTTGACGGGCATCGAGAGTTATTTCGATTCTTTCGACGGCAAACCCTTTGAGACGTTCCACGACAATCGAGACTTCTTCAGTTAGCAAACTAGTCGAGGTAAAAAAGACTGCAGTCTAGTTAAGATTTCTTTAGACGTCGATCAATGCTTCTGGAGACAGCAAACACATTGAGATAAGAACAGTCTCGACTTCAAATGGTAAACGCACCGAGACGGCAGTCTCGGCTTCTTTCGGCTGTAACGTGCTTGGATGTTTGACAGCAATTGAGTTCTTTCGATGGAAAAACTCATTGACACTACTTTAGACTGCAAACCTTTTGAGCTTTCTGTTGATGGCTAACAAGACTTCATTAGACGGCCAAGAAATTGAGACTTCACTTGGCAAACTTGCCAAGATGAAGCAGTAATCGAGCCTTCTTTCGACAGCAAATGTGTTGAGACTTGAGATGACGGTCGAGACATTATAGATTGCAATCTTTAGACTGCAAACTAATTGAGACTTCTTCAGACGGCAATCGAGTCTCAGTTCTTTAGACTTCAAACCCGTTGAGGCGACTTTTGACTGCAGACTCATTCAGGCATTAGACTACCAGCAAACTTGAGGTTTTTGTTGACGGCAAACAAGACTTCCTGAGACAGCAATCAAGTTGAGACTTAAGACGGTAAATTTGCCAAGAATTCTTTACTCTGCAAACTTGTTCAGACATTAGACAGCAAACTTGGTGAGACTTCTTTAGACTGCAGTCTTGCTAACGTTTCCTGACAGGAGACAGCAAGCAAGTTCAGACGAAATCAACAGGAAGCGGTGGTCTCTATTTTGCCTGATTTGCTTCAAGACACCATTAATCAAGTCCAGACCCTCACTCGTTTCTTAAGGCTCCGTTCAACGATGAATCGATCTTGCCCGTCCCTAGCATGTGGATTGTTTACCAGGTAGACCAGTACGTTGAGAGTATTTATTTTTCAGTAAGCTGAAATAAGCCAACGTTTGTGGCTTTAATGTTGCCAAACTGACCTGACGCGGACCCAGTCATCATCAGAGTGGCTCATCCGTGCCGTGTCGGGATTGTGAAAGGTCCGCCGACGCAGATGGCGTCGCTCTTCAACCACAAACTCAGGCTGAAGAGATAAGTCAGCTCCACCTCACAGAGGGCGACCACAACTTGCCCAACGGATTCCATCGGGGTGCGCAGCGCAGCCACGTCCATGCGACTTTCCATGCCAACCTGTGGCCCGTGGGCCATATAACGACCCCTAGAGCATTTGATAGGGCCTACCATGCAATTCTAAAAAGAGACAAAACCTCGGAAAGTCCCAAATTCTAAAACGGACACGTCATCGATGTTGGGCGGAATCCTCACCTCTTCAAAACCATTAGTTTTCAGGACATGTTTTTGTAGTTATTAAACATCATACAGTTCAGAGAGGTAGTTGCAAGACTTTAAAAAAACGGACCGTGCAGTAGTATTGATTTGAAATTGACCAACTTTGGATATAAGCGCTTTCTGCCCAACTGCTGATCAAAATACAAACATTTGTTGGAGACACTGTCATCGTAATATATAAATATCGCTTTTCATTTGTCGTTCGGCATGGGTCCTCACCTGCATGGCTAGACGCTCCATGCCACCTCTTCCTGCTTCAGCTCTATAGGCTGCTGACCAGAATGGTTTTGGTTTTTAGCATACGTGTATCAATTTAAAACGGTGTTTGTCTCAATAATTGTTTACTTGTGAAATATATCACTAAATGCACTATGAGGAAAAACAGTTGCACTGTAAGAAGAAGAGGTGGCGAAGTATTTTGAATGAACCTTGCAGAGAGACTGAGTTGGCACGAATGCCCGATTAATGATGAAAAGAGAAGATATCCGTGCACAAAGTCATTCTGTTGACATTCCGGCTTGTGTTTGTGCCTGTTGGACGCTGGATGTGCGCCTGCAACATTTTGTAAAAAACGGGCCGCTGTTGTATTGCAGTGTTGCTTTCAGAGTGCCCCCTGCCCCTGCCCCTGCCCCCACGCCCCCACGCACGCTCACACACACTCACTCTGTATTGGTTCCTGCTTACTTGTAAAGTCATGCTAAATAAAGATATTGAATGAATTAAGTTATATAATATATAAATGTAATATGATAGTGAGTGTGGCGACCTGTTCCCTCGTGACAATGCTGAATAGTGAATCCACATTTGTAAGCTTGACGTCAATACTTTATGATTAAAAAAGCTCAGTGAGACAAAGCTTTTTACGTTGTCCCTTTTTTGGGCTTCTTTTAATGCATAAATCCCTTATAAACGAGAAAGAACAAATATATATAACATTATAAATTGTTGGAAATACTATAGGTTTTCTCCGGGGTACTCTGGTTTCCTCACACATTCCAAAGCGTGCGACCAGTTCAGGGTGTAGCCCGCCTCTCAGCCAAAGTCAGCTGGGATAGGCGCCAGCACGCCCGCGACCCATCAGGAGGGAAAATGGATGGATGGATAGATATTGATGATGAATTGACTTTTTCAATCCTTCATTGTTTTATTTAATAATACTGTAGGTGGCCGACCGGTTAGAGCGTCCGCCTCACAGTTCTGAGGACCCGGGTTCGATCCCCGGCCCCGCCTGTGTGGAGTTTGCATGTTCTCCCCGTGCCTGCGTGGCTTTTCTCCGGGCACATCCCCAAAACATGCATGAATTGGAGACTCTAAATTGCCCGTAGGTGTGAATGTGAGTGCCAATGGTTGTTTGTTTGTGTGTGCCCTGCGATTGGCCGGCAACCGGTTGAGGGATAGGCTCCGGCACGCCCGCGACCCGCGTGAGGACAAGCGGCTCGGAAAATGGACGGATGGATGGATACTGTAGGTTCATTATCGTGACTGAACTCATCGCTCTGCGTGGGTGTGGGCGATCCTTTTTGACGCGCTCTTCTCAACAAACAATTGGACGCGCTGTTGCCATTTACACATCTCTTGGGGTGAATGAAGTGTGATTCCAAATATAACCATAAATAGCTGGCAATGTATTCCTTAATGTGCTGTAATTTGTTAACCACAACATTTCTGCCAAACATTTAACTGCTGACATGAATACCTCGATACGTAATAAAAGCAATCATGTAATCCTGTCAGGGAGGTGCTTGCGGAATGGTTTTCAAAAGCTTGTTGTTGCTTGTCATTGTAAGGCCAGCACACTAAACGTTGACGCACTGCTGACAAGCGTGTAAAAGTGCGTCGAAAGTAGTCTGCCCAACAGGTGCCAAAACAAGACCAAAGGCTTGTCTTGTATGAAAGCTGGTCTCGATAACAGACACACCAACAACACGTCTGTTGCTGTGTGATTTGACGACTAGAATTACTGCACATGGAATAAGCCAACGCTCATGAATGGAAGTGTCTGTCTGACGTTGAGGGCAGGGTGACAAAAAAGGGAAGAAAGAAGAGGAATGAGTACAAGGTGGAAACAGTTAATTGTAGGTTACCTCGCGATGATACAGTAGGCAAAGAATGTGTCTGACAAGCGCCTCTCCATCTCAGAGAAGCTAACCGGAATGAGTGATGTCATGGGAAGCTTGGATTGAGGTGACAAATCAAACATGGGCTACTCCAAAGGCTCACAATGTAGTCAATAAGATAAGAAAGTCAACCGGTTTCAATGTCACAAGTGCTAAACAAGCCACACCATGCAAAGTCTTACCACGGGGGTCGCCCAGGGCTCATTGCTAGAGCCCGTGTCATTATCTTTCTGTACTGAAAAAAATTCCTCATGTCTGACCAATGATGCTATATCAAGGGAGGCAAATGTAAAACCTTGGGCTTTACTGTCCAATGTACAAGCCCAATTCCAATGAAGTTGGGACGTTGTGTTAAACATCAATAAAAACAGAAGACAATGATTTGCAAATCATGTTCAACCTATATTTCATTGAATACATGACAAAGACAAGACAAGTCTCATGTTCAAACTGAGACTTGATTTTTTTTAGCAAATAAGCATGAACTTGGAATTTTATGCTGCCAACACGTTCCAAAAAGCTGGGACAGGGTCATGTTTGCATCACCTTTTCTTTGAACAACATTCCATAAACGTTTGGGAACTGAGGACACTAATTGTTGAAGCTTTGGAGGTGGAATTCTTTCCCATTCTCGCTCAATGTACAGATTTCAGCTGTTCAACAGTCCGGGGTCTCCGTTGTCGTATTTTACGCTTCATAATGCGCCACGCATTTTCAATGGGAGAAAGGGCTGGACTGCAGGCAGGCCAGTCTCGTACCCGCACTCTCTTACTTCCAAGCCACACTGTTGTAACACGTGCAGAATGTGGTTTGGCATAGTCTTGCTGAAATAAGCAGGGGCGTCCATGAAAAAGACGTTGCTTGGATGGCAGCATATGTTTCTCCAAAACCTGTATGTACCTTTGAGCCTGAATGGTGCCTTCACAGATGTGTAAGTTACCCATGCCATTGGCACTAACACAGCCCCATACCATCCCAGATGCTGGCTTTTGAACTTTGCGTCCATAACAGTCCGGATGGTTCTTTTCCTCTTTGGCCCGGAGGACACGACGTCCACAATTTCCCAAAACAATTTGAAATGTGGACTCGTCGGACCACAGAACACTTTTCCACTTTGTGTCAGTCCATCTTAGATGAGCTCGGGCCCAGAGAAGCCGGCGGCGTTTCTGGGTGTTGTTGATAAATGGCTTTTGCTTTGCATAGTAGAGTTTCAAGTTGCACTTACAGATGTAGCGCCAAACTGTATTGACTGACATTGGTTTTCTGAAGTGTTCCTGAGCCCATGCGGTGATATCCTTTACACATCGATGTCGGTTTTTGATGCAGTGCCGCCTGAGGGATCGACGGTCACGGGCATTCCGTGTTGGTTTTGGGCCTTGCCGCTTCCATGCAGTGATTTCTCCAGATTCTCTGAACCTTTTGATGACATTATGGACCGTAGATGATGAAATCCCTCAATTCCTTGCAATTGTATGTTGAGGAACATTGTCCTTAAACTGTTGGACTATTTTCTCACGCACGTGTTGACAAAGAGGTGAACCTCGTCCCATCTTTTCTTGTGAATGACTGAGCAATTGGGGGAAGCTCCTTTTCTACCCAATCACGGCACCCGCCTGTTCCCAATGAGCCGGTTCACCTGTGGGATGTTCCAAACACGTGTTTGATGAGAATTCTTTTTTGCCACCTGTGCCAGCTTTTTTGGAACGTGTTGCAGCCATCAAATTCCAAGTTCATGATTATTTGACAAAAACAATCAACTTGATCAGTTTGAACATGAAATATCTTGTCTGTGAAGTGCATTCAATGAAATATAGGTTGAACATGATTTGCAAATCATTGTCTTCTGTTTTTATTGATGTTTAACACAACGTCCCAACTTCATTGGAATTGGGGTTGTAAAAACTTTTAAAAATATGAGGGTAAAAATAAACATTGTCGAATTTTTCATTTAAACATTGATTCAAAAGGGACACAGTCAAATTCTATAAAATTCACATGCAGTGACAAGATGCAGCTAAGCATGATCATTTGATTTAAAAAAAAAAAAAAAAAAGCAATAGGCCTATAATTGATTATAAATACCCACTTAACAGCTGAGCACCCATCAAAAACAGAAGCTAAATTATATTTGACTATTACTGTATACTGCCGACTGGTTAGCACATCTGCCTCACAGTTCTGGTGACCGGGGTTCAAATCCCGGCCCCGCCTGTGTGGAGTTTGCATGTTCTCCCCGTGCCTGCGTGGCTTTTCTCCGGGCACTCCGCTTTCCTCCCACAACCCAAAAACATGCGTGGTAGGTTGATTGAAGACTCTAAAATTGCCCGTAGGTGGGATTGTGAGTGCGAATGGTTGTTTGTCTCTATGTGCCCTGCGATTGGCTGGCGACCGGTTCAGGGTGTACCCCGCCTCCTGCGACAGAAAATGGATGGATGGATACTGTTACTACTGACTAAAAAAACGAATCTAATGGAAATTCTAAAGGGACGCGACCCAGGACACACTGGAGAGACTTTGTCTCCCAGCTGGCCTCGGAGCGCCTCGGGATCCCCCCGGAAGAGCTGGATGAAGTGGCTGGGGAGTCGACCGCGACCCGACCTAAAAAGTGTTTTCATTAAAAAAAGAAAAAGAAGCTGTATATATAACCAGTGGTGTCCCTCAGGACTTAGTGTAAGAATCCTTAGAATTGTCTTTCTTTACATCCCAACATATTTTTGATAGATTGATTTAAATTTTCCATACAGTACATTCATGAACGTGCAATGGCTCGCTGCACCACAGCACGATGATTTAATACAAAAGCGATAACAGTGATTAGCATTCACACTCACAGGCAGGTGTGCTAACCATTCCATTCCTTGCTGTCCATTATTATTATTGAATTCAAGTAAATCTACTTTGCGTTTCCAAAGTGAAGCAACATTTTGTGTAGTGTAGTTATTTGAAAAACAACTTTTCAACCTAATTTTTCCAAGTGACGTCCCTCGGGCCTCCCTTCCGGAGTTCTTGGATTCTCTTTCCATACTAAAATCAAACGGTCTACTCTTATTACCAAGCGGATGCATGAATGTGATTTATAAATCATGAGTCACACGCAAAAAGAACAACTAGCTGAGCGAAAAGGATTACGAGAGAAGCGCAGCATTGCCGCACTTTGACGCTCTATGAGAAAAGGACAAACTTCAAAACAGGAGCATCCCGGTGATTAGCCACGAAACAAGATGAGCGAATGGATGGAAAGTACAATTCATTTCTTGTTGACTACGACTGTCAATGTTTTACATGGGAAGAAAACAATATTCCACATGGGAGACACGGGAGCCAGCTTGATGGTGCGCTATTTACTGATTCTATTCCATTATCTGTGTTCTATTCACAGTCCCCTCCAAAGGTATTGGAACAGCAAGGCCACTTCCTGGGTTTTTGTTGTAGACTGAAGACATTTGGGTTTGCGATCAGAAGAGGAATATGAGGCAAAAGTTGAGAATTCCAGCTTTTGTTTCGTGCTATTTACACCTCGATGTTAAACAACTCAGGACAGGGCACCTTTTGTTTGACTTTCCAATTGAGCAAAAGGATTGGAACAGCCATTATTCAATGAACTTAAAGTGAATAACATTTAGCAGTTGGTGGCATAACCCTGACAACCCTTACTTGCAATAAGTGCATCAAGCCTGCGACCCATTGACTTCACCAGACTGTTCCATTCTTCATTTGAAATCCCTTTCCTGGCCTTTCAGTTCTCGTTTGTTTCTGGGGGTTTCTTCCTTCGGTCTCCTCTTCAGGAGGTAAAATGCATGCTTTGTTGGGTTAAGGTTAAGGTTAAGGTTAAGATTGACTTGGCCAGTCCAAGACCTTCCAAAGAAGTGCTTTGCTGTGTTGGCAGTGTGTTTTTAGGTCATCGTCTTGTTGCATGATGAAGCTTCTCCCGATTAGCTTGGATGCATTTCCTGTAAATTGCCGGACAAAATGGTTTGGTAGACTTCAGAATTCATTCTGCTGCTACCATCACGAGTTACATCGTCAATAAAGACGAGTGAGCCCGTTCCAGAAGCAGCCATGACATCACCTCCGCCGTGCTTGACCTTGTGTGTTTTGGATCGTATGCTGATCCTTTCTTTCTCGATACTTTGGCCTTTCCATCACTTTGGTAGAGGTTCATCTTGGTCTCATCAATCCGTAAAACTCATCGCTGTACTTCTTTGCAAAATCCAATCTGGCCTTGCCATTCTTTTTGCTCATGAGTGGTTTGCACCTTGTGGTACGGCCTATTCTTCTCTCAAAGTCTTCTTCGAACAGCGGGTTGTGACACCTTCACCCCTGCCCGGTGGAGGTTGGCAGTGATGTCACTGACTGTTGTCTTTGGGTGTTTCTTCACACCTCTCACAATATTTCTGTCATCAGCTGCTGTTGATACCCTTGGCCAACCTGTTTGATGTCTGTTGCTCAATGCAGCAGAAGTTTCTTTCTTTTTCAGGACATTCCAAATTGTTGTATCGGTTATGGCCAAAGTTTGTGCAATAGCTCTGATCGATTTCCCCTTTTCTCTCAGTTTCACAATGGTTTGCTTTTCTCCCATAGACAGCTCTCTGGACTGTGTTTGCTTAACAGCAAATGCAGTTTTCACAGCTGAAACCCGAAGCCAAAAACAAGCGCTAGCTAATGTTTTAGCAATCAATCTCAAAGGTCACATGTTCCAATACTTTTGCTCACTTGAAAGTGGGTGGTTTCAAACAAAAGCTGCTCTGTCCTGAGTGGTTGAACACATCGAGATGTACAGTAAATACCGTGAAATAAAAGCTGGAATTCTCAACATTTGTCTCATATTCATCTTTTGATCTGAAAGCCAAATGTCTTCAGTATACAACCAAAACAAAGGAATTGACCTTGCCGTTCCAATGCTTTTGGAGGGGACTGTATATGTTGTCCTTTTAATACACAAAAGCAAATAAAGAAGTATGTCATACGCGAGTAATGCATTTATAAATTGTACTTTCAAGACTTTCGAGAAGCAATGGCACTGTGTGTAATTGCTTTTAAAAGATTCCAGCATCCTCTATCCAGAGGCTTACACAATCTCTACTGAGCTACATTGGAAGCGTCCTGGTGGTTCCCCAGCACTTGACTCCAGTTTCCAGTGTCAGTTCATCTGAGCGCTGGCAGGCGAATTGGATGACGTTGTAATCTGGCAAGAAGGTTTTTGTGTTTGGGAGGGTGCCAGGGTGCACAGCTGGGTCAACAAAGCAGCGGACTGTGTTTCCGTGGGAAACCGCCGTTTGATCCCCCGCTCCGGGCTGTGATTCCAAGGCTGTTTTCCAAACACTTTGCAGCGGGAAACCGTCGGCTTCCCATTGGCGACGGCAAAGGTGACTTTTCCGATGGCGGGGCTCCGATAGGGCGTGACGTTTCCCCTCGGCCTCACCCAATTTGTCTTTTGAGAAACCTTATCGTTGTTTTGACAGTTTGAAACGGCTATCGTCAAGCGTGCTGAGGTTTATCAGTGTTCTACGGCCATTCGATTTGCTTTGCGAACCGCCAGAAACGAGATGACTCAGATGACTGTTGCCAAAAGACTTTCAGAAATACCGCAGTTCTCATTGTGTGTTCCACTCTCATTTGTTCCGGTGTGGAATTTTCCATGTAGCAAATGAATGTAAGTAAATTGAATCTTATCCAGGGGTCAAACTTTTATGTCAGAGTAGTTATTTTTCGGAAAGAACGACAACAAAAATGCTGGTTTTCCGAAATGTTGGTGTCACATGCTTGATGCTGGACAGCGACCATTTGTTTTGTCTTTTTTTTTTTTTTTGGTCCTGTTAGGTCAAGCAGAACGGAGGCTCTGTATCCCTTTTGTGTCGGAACAGTTTTACTGTGTCGCAATGGAGTTTTGAAGCTTCCGATGCGGTTTCTTACTATTAGAATTGAAGTCTATTGAGAATCGGAGTCGATCAGTCAAACAGAGCAAAGTTTCTAGAGGGGAGAGAGAAACGAAGACAAAAGACAAAGCACTCATTGTAAACAGGATGAGAAAAGTAAGTGAAGAATAAAACATGAAATATGAGTGTTCCCTGGGAGGGAAGGGCAGGACAGGATAGAACAGGACAAGAAGCGTGCAGGACAAGGCTGTGCTGTGGTGGGATTGATTATGTAAATGATGAAAGTCTATAGGACGAGGGGCACCCAGGCGGGCGCCAGCTGGCGGAGCATGGGCGAGCCACAAAAACTCCCCGGGAGGTCACCCCATTTGTTTCGTCTTGTCTTGGGTTCGAGAG
This sequence comes from Phyllopteryx taeniolatus, assembly GCF_024500385.1. Lineage (NCBI taxonomy): Eukaryota > Metazoa > Chordata > Actinopteri > Syngnathiformes > Syngnathidae > Phyllopteryx > Phyllopteryx taeniolatus. Next base: position 22,138,344 of record NC_084513.1, on the reverse strand, counting down.
TTTTGTTCAAATATTGGGCCAGATTATACAATGGGTACGGAAAGTATTCAGAACCCCTTAAATCTTTCACTCTTTGTTATTTGCTCAAATCGTTTTTTTCCTCATTAATGTCCACACAGCACCCCATATTGACAAGAAAAAAACGCAATTGTTGAGATTTTTGCAGATTTATTAAAAAAGAAAAACTGGAATATCACACAGCCATTAGTATTCAGACCCTTTGCTGAGTATTTGGTGGAATGATGCAAGATGCAAGTTTTTCCCACCTGGATTTGGGGATCCTCTGCCATTCCTCCTTGCAGATCCTCTCCAGTTCCGTCAGGTTGGATGGTGAACGTTGGTGGGCAGCCATTTTCGGGTCTCTCCAGAGATGCTCAATTGGGTTTAAGTCAGGGCTCTGGCTGGGCCATTCAACAACAGTCACGGAGTTGTTCTGAAGCCACTCCTTCGTTATTTTCGCTGTGTGCTTCGGGTCATTGTCTTGTTGGAAGGTGAACCTTCGGCCCAGTCTGAGGTCCTGAGCACTCTGGAGAAGCTTTTCCCGTACCTGGCCGCATTTATTTACCTTCGATTGCAACCGGTCTCCATGTCCCTGCAGCTGAAAATGATGCTGCCACCACCGTGCTTCACTGTTGGGACTGTATGGGACTGGTGATGAGCAGTGCCTGGTTTTTTCCACACATACCGCTTAGAATTAAGGCCAAAAAGTTCTATCTTGGTCTCATCAGACCAGAGAATCTTAGTCCTTCAGTTGTTTTTTAGCAAACTCCATGCGGGCTTCCGTCGGGCCGCTCTGCCATTAAGGCCCGAGCGGTGGAGGGCCGCAGTGATGGTTGACTTTCTAGAACTTTCTCCCATCTCCTGACTGCATCTCTGGAGCTCAGCCACGGTGCTTTTTGGGTTCTTTTTTACCTCTCTCTACAAGGCTCTTCTGTCCCGATTGCTCAGTTTGGCCGGACGGCCAGCTCTTGGAAGGATTCTGGTCATCCCAAACGTCTTCCGTTTAAGCATTATGGAGGCCACCGTGCTCTTATAACCTTAAGTGTGACTGAAATGTTTTTGTAACCTTGGCCAGATCTGTGCCTTGCCACAATTCTGTCTCTGAGCGCTTCAGGCAGTTCCTTTGACCTCATGATTCTCATTTGCTCTGACATGCACCGTGAGCCGTAAGTTCTTATAGAGACGTGTGTGTGTGTGTGGGGCTTTCCTAATCAGGTCCAATCAGTATAATCCAAAAAATTCCCACTCACATTCACGCCCTAGCTGAAGGGCAATTGAACCAGTCAGGCAAGTAAACCACTACACCATCAGTGACTCCAACGTCTGAAATGGTGGTCAGCTTGAGAAGTACTCAAGAGGCCCAAGAACAAGAGGATTTTATTTCACCTGTCAAATTTGTAAAGTACAGCTCTTAATGTACCTGCAAGAACATCCGCGCATGGATGGACGGACAGACAGCCGAGTTCAAACTCTGTACGGCAGTCAGAACTGGAGGCAGCAGTCCGAAGCTAAAAGATTTCTGCCAAGTAAAGACAAAAGGACAACATTCAAAATCAAGGCTAAGGTAAACACCATCTGACACTGCTGTGATTAAACGGGTGCATGTTTCTGTCATTGCGCCACAAGTTGGAAGTGTGGGCGACTTGGACGCCCCTAAAATGTCTTCAATCCAGAAAATTGGCAAGAGAAGAGAAAATGTTTTTCAGTTTACTTGTATGGGAACATAATAGTTGGCGCTTGAGGTCTAATCCCCTGCCAAACTTGTCCAGGGTCCTTCGCATAGCCCCTTTATTCCCTAATAGATGTGCTCACATTCTTTTATCAGTGCATGCATAGCCTCCGCTAACCGTTATTACTTTTGACGTTGCGTCAGTTGGAATCGCAAAACCGCAGAAAGCCCTCATCCGTCGGGTCGGAAACCACTGGAATGTCGTTCAGGCTATAAGGTTATCGTGGCGTTCGAGCCATTTCACGCGCGGGCACACACACACACACACACACATTTGCGGAGCCCGCCAGTCGTCGCGTAGCAGAAAATCATCAGTCAGCGATCCAGCGAGAGGCCCCGCACTATTGTGTCTTGTCGTCTATGCACACAGTGACATCAGATAGGCGGAGTCCTGGCGTGGTGCGACCCCTGCTGACATCACTTCCCACCCAACAGCAACAAACGGCTGGGTTGTTGGGAGAGTCCACTGGAGGAGGGGGGTGTCAGTTGAGTCAAATCCGCGGAATCCACGATTCCTTTGTGTCGGAGGGGAAAACCGGCTACATCATCTCGGCCGGGCCTTTTGTTTACCTCGCCTGGAAGAAACTCTCCATTGTTTTGCTTCACGCGCTCTGTCTTTCATCAGCACACGCTTAATAGGTGAGAAGCTTCATGAATTGGTGAGGGAGGAGGAGGGAGGAGGGCCCAGAGGGGGGATGACCTGCCGCTGACCCATTTGCACTGTTTTCTTCCCATCGTTCAACATCAATGGCCTTGTTGTTTTAATAAAAGGCCAACAATCTCCGAGAGGGCGAGGATATTTGACGCTTCGAACACGGCCGGGATGCCTCCGCTAAAAAAACACTCTCGGTCGTCGTCTCCATGTCACCGAGCGTGACTTGCGAACCTCTTTGAAGGCTATTTCACCAAAGGTGGTTCTGACTGAGACGTCGGAAAGAGGACCTTCAGGACACAAAAGCAGAGAAACGCGCGTCTTGAACGTCGACATTTCTTTGATTGCGAAAACGTTCGCTACGCAAAGAAGAAATCGAGCTCAAGTCTTGAATCCTAGATGAGCAAAACAATTCAAATGTTGTTTGTGTTTCTAAAAAGGCAGTTGCACGCTTGACCGATTCGGACTTGCTGCTGTGTTCATTTGTACTTGGTGTCGATGGCGTTTGATGACCGACGGCAGCAGAACCGAGGGACATCGCGGCCCGTCCCGACGGGCTTCGGGTGAGAGTCGAGGTACACCCCGGAGTGGTCACCGGCCAAACACGGGGCGATTTAGTTTCGAGTCTTCTATCGACCGAACAGTCGAACGGGTTTTTGGATTGTGGGCGGCAGGACGGCTGCGAGGCACGCGTGCTAACCGGTTTCGTAGACATGCTAACCAGGCCAGTCGGGAAAATACGGAGGCTACTAAAATGTTGCTTTTTTAAAAGAGCACTTTGAGGATGTCTGGTAGGAATTTTTGGACCCGTTGGACCTCGGAAGCAATTAGGGTTTTGCTTCCATCGAGAAGGTTTCTGCCTGAAAAGGGACATTTAGCAATGGTGAAACTACAGCACTAAGCTGAAATTTGATCCCAAACCAACTGTTATGCAAATATTGAAAAGTCAGTGATTCTTGCTTTAATTGCCATCCAAAAACCTGGACTTTTTGGTATAGAACACATCCACGATGATTCGCTCATCTCACGCTGGATCCCATCAAGCTGCTTGCTTGCTGTAATATACTCAACAGTTCCTAAACATTAGAATCAACCTCAACTTCAGCTGCCCACCAAACCTGAGATCAGTCCTTCTCAAACCTTTTACACCAAGTACCCCTTAAAAAAAAAGTCTTCTAATGCAGTAGTGTGTTCATGAAAATAATATTGCAACTCGGTGTAATATTATGCACAGTTTGAACAGTTTTCAACACTGCACCTAAATATAGGAAAATTGCTTCTAAAACCTGAAACCACTCGAGTAATCCCGCGTATCATGTAGTAAATGCTAGACTTTACACCGATCGGATCGGCTTGATCGGTATCGGCCGATAATTAGCATTTTATGCTGATCGGCTTTAATGTCATCATTCGACGATCCGATCATTGACGTCGTTGATCGGCTCCGCAAAAGACATTTATCCCAAAGCTAGTTTATTTTTGGCCCTCGCGATCACTGGGCTTTGTCAAATCGAACGTGACCGGATACATTCGTTACCACGGCCACAACAACAACAACATTAGATCGCGCGTGTATTGTGTTGGTCAAAAATTGTGGCGGTGGTCACCGGAGACGTTCGCTTGAGCTATGTTCATGTACTTTGAATACCATACAGCTCACAAGCAGCCAACAAAACCTTACGTAGCCTCGCAAGCTAGCGCCAGCACTAACGGTTGTACGTGAACAAGTTTCATTTTAATATTGAAAGTAATATAATGACCGTAAGTTAGCAGCCATTATTTCTGTCAGGTTGTAATGTTGGTTTGACCTGACTGATGAGAAGGCATGACCTGAATAGAGAAAATCTTTTGGAAGATGCAGTCAATGAACCAGTCATGGAAATTGCGATCGCTCCCAAAAACCCAGATGGTTTCAAGTTGAGTAAATTCTGTTTTGAAATGAAACAACATGGCCGAGTTGCGTCCCGTTTCTTCTTCTTCCTCTTCGTCGTCGTCTTGAGATCGCTCGCGTCATCCGGTCGGATGGCGGCAATGTCGGTGTGGGGGATTCCAGGCTCCGTGGTTTCTTCATGCATATTTTGAAACATCTGCCGCTCCCGCCCAAAGTCAGATGGGATCGACCTCGGCCGCCCTGGAAGACTTCAGCGTTCGTCTTCATCAGCTTCAAAATGTCTTTCTCGCTCATTAGCGTCGAGGAATATCGGCTGATAGCGTTTTATCTTTTGTTTTAGTCGTGAAACGCTGACAAGCGTCCCTCCAAATCTTTGAAATAGAGCCATTACGCGGGAATACAACTGGGAGAAGAAGAAAACAGGGTCCAAATCGGTCCAAATCTCTCCCTTGCGTTCGGTTGAAATCTTCACCTGGTAGAGTGCCGATGGATGGAACAAGCTGGCCTTTCTCCTGCCAACACGGTCTGAAGGATAGGTTTGCAAATAGGTCATGGCATTTTCAAACGCTGACTAAGCCAAACATTGCGAACTACATATCAACCCGGAATCAACAGCTTGCTCGCTTGGATGTGGACCAACAATGCCTGAATGTTTTGGTTTTTTGCTTTTTGCTTTTTCTTTCGCATCTGCCTCAGCTCCCCCCAAAATATTTTCGGAGGGCCAGGCTACACCCTCGACCGTTGATGTGTGTGGCGAGCGGCGTGGGCGGAGGGCGCTAATATCGAGCGAGAGAGGTTCGGGATGAATCACGGGCGGCGACGAGGGTGGAAGCGGCGGGGGCGCTTGTGCTTACGACTCCGACGTCATCGGCAACTTCTTACGAGACGACAGACGGCCAACAAAAGGCTCCGTTGTGTTAAAGGTGGTGAATAGTCTGGACGAAGCCTTTATTTTATTCTGATGAGCTCATCGTGACGGTGGGGGCGGGGGTCAAATCCGGGAGATCCCGCTCATGTCATTACTTGGACTTGCCCTGCGTGTGTTTCCCTCCCCTCCCTTTTCCTATTCTTCTGCTGTTTGTTTCCACGGCAACAGATTACCGTCAGTGCCGACGACTCCTGACCTCCGCGGTTCAGCACTTGAGGCGAATTCGAGGAACAATGTAGCGACGAAATGTGTAACGTGAGAGACGAGAGGAAGCCGGGGAGAGGAGAGGAAGTCGCGAAGGGCGAGCGGATGTGGTCGACAGAAGGGGGGGGGGGGGGGGGGCTCGTGCGCTGGCAGCGTTCCACTTTGGTAAACTTGACTTTCTCTGCAACTGTTGCAGCGCTCACATCAGTTTTGATGCTTCTGACAAAGGGATGATTTTTTTCAACTAAATTGTCTATCAAAAGTTGACAAGAATGTAAAAAACATCTCCGACGTCTGTTCAGGCCGCCGCGCGCGGCGCGACGCTCTCGAACCTGATCGGATCGGACGTTTATTCAACCATAACAAGATCGATTCATCGTGACGGCAGAAGCGGATTCCTCCAGAAAGGACGCAGGTGAGAATCCAAGCGGGAGTGGATATTTGAAAGCTTTTCATTAGAAATGACAAATATATTGATGTCAATAAAACCTGCCATTGGCTGGCGACCAATTCGGGGGGCTCTCGCCCAAAGTCAGTCGGGAACCCCGAAGCGCTTCAGAGGAGTTAGGGATTGCCGTTCAAGCATAATATTTCGTACTCGATATACGCCGGTGCATGATGTGGAAGATCAGAGAGCCGTTCCAAGACCATGCGCGCGCTCACAACACAAGACTCCATTACTGAAAAAAACTAATCATGGCAAAGCTCGGTTCAAGTTTGCTGAGCATCATTTGGACAAGCCCGTTAAATACTGGGAGAATATTGTCCGGTCATATGAGAGCAAAACGGAACTGTTCGGATGTCACAATGCACATCACCCTAAAAACACCATACCAACGGTCAAGTTCCGAGGTGGGAATATGTTGCTGTGGGGCTGTGGGGCTGCTTTTCAGCAACTGGTACTGGTACTGGTCAACTTCACCTTATTGAATGGGCAAATGTACCCAGACATTCTCGACAAAAATATGCTGCCATGTACGAGGATGATGAAAGTGAAACATTTCAGCGGGATAATGATTCAAATCACACTGCCAAGGAAACTCTCAATTGGTTTCACAGAAAAAAAAAGATAAAGCTGCTAGAATGGCCCAGCCAACCACCTGACTTAAATCCATTGAAAATCTATGGAAAGAACTGAAACTCAAGGAACCTTCAACATTTGAAGACTGCTCGTGTGGAGGAATGGGCCAGAATCACACCAGAGCAATGCGTGCGACTAGTTTCTCCTTACTTGAGTCATCTTGAAGTTGTCATTGCAAACAAAGACTTTTGTACAAAGTATGAAATAAGTACCAGTCGGCGTGTTCAATACTTTTTCCCTGTGTCATTTCACATTATTACACACAACTTAATTTCTGTGCTTATTTGTTCTACTTTCTTTGTATGTACGGATTACCGAGGTTGTTCCCAACATCTGGTGAAATGTTCATGTCAATAGCACTTTTGGAAATAATATTTAGTGAGAAAAATGGTGATGTGTTAAATACTTATATACGTATATATATATATATATATATATATGTATATATCTCCATCCATCCATTTTCTGAGCCGCTTCTCCGCACTAGGATCGCGGGCGAGCTGGCGCTTTGCCCAGCCGTCACTGGGTGAGAGGCAAGGTACACCCTGAACTGGACGTCAGCCAATCGCAGGGCACACAGAAACAAACAACCATCCGCACCCACATTCACGCCTACGGGCAATTTAGAGTCTTCAATCAACCTACCCTGCATGTTTTTGGGATGTGGGAGGAAAGCGGAGTGCATGCAAACTCCACATCGGCGAAGCCGGATTTTAACCAGCAACCTCACAAGTGTGAGGCAGATGTCATCCACCATCTCTCTCTCTCTCTCTTATAGTGCTTTTTTTTTTTTACCACAAAAACATGGTGCGATTGTCAAGGAAGAAGTGGATGGCCACAAAGAGGAAACGGGCGAGAACGTGAGATATTTTGAGTGGCTGTTGGCAATCGACCAATTTACTGACCAACTGTATTGTAAGACGGGAAACCAATGATTCGTTTTTTCTGAACGCTCAAGTGCATTTTTGATGGGCTGTTCCATCTGCAATGTTGGGACACCGTTCACCGGTCATTCTATTTTTCAATCGCGGCAAAACCGGCGGCCGCCGGTGCCGAACTGGCGCGCGCAGCGCAACACTCGAGACGGTTTCGGTCACGGCGCTCGGTGTGCGACGGCCTTCGTGATGTTCACTGAAGACTGTACCATTTACAAAAAACACGTTCAATCTAAATTGTCCGACACACAAGTTAAGTGAAGTTCATTCGACCCTTCGATTGTCTTCAGTGTTTACGACGCCCGTACGTACGTCGGGTTGATTGAAGACGAGGAATGATTTGTAATGCTCAGGTTCGGCTCAAGCTGCTGCTTTCACTAGGTTCTTTGAAGACAACCTTTTCTTCAGAAAAGGGAGTAAGCCTTTGAAATAAATTGGAAAAAAACTTTTGGGAGATGAGTCTATTCATTGTCGAACATCTACAGGTCGTGACCCGAACGTACATGTTCGAATGTCTCGGCCCGTTTCCCGCCGCGGTGTCAGTCGTAGCGTGTCGCCGGCTCGTTCTCGCCAGCCCGGCGAGTTGAACGGAAACCCTAACCCTCCTACTGAGCGGAATATCCCCCGGACTCAAAAGTCGGCTTTTGATTAAACCGCGGGATCGTGGGATGCGCCGGCGCGATGGGATGTCGGGGGCGTAAACAAGCGGGCGGTGCACGGGGTCGCTGCGGAGGCGCCGGCTCGGAGCGTGAAGTAAGACGATCCCCGAGCGGTTTGGTGTGTTGCGTGGAAGACTTGCAGCGAGCGTGTTACCGCAGAGGATGTGGGAGTGAGGACGAGACACATTTATTCTTGAATGCAGGATCCAAAAATAGGGGCTTGTTTTCAAACGGGTGTTTTTCAGGAGAAGGTTTATCATTTGCAACTCCTCGGCTCATCGAAGCCTCGCTGGCGAGCTGTGTGCCGTGACACTTTTCAGGCGCACCAGAAGAAACGTCAGCGTTCCCTCAAATGACTGAAAACCGACTGTGATCCGAAAAACACGAAATCTCCTCCATGTTTCCATAAGTTAGACAGAATCGCTACGGTTCATTTTCGTATTCCATTCTTCGACGGCCGTCGGGTCTCCTTTGTTGGTGGCCCGGTCGCAATCACAAGCGTTTACACTTCCGGCCGACGTTCCACTATTTGAATGAAGTCATTGCCGACAGTCCGCTGCCTTCATTTCAAAGCGTTTCACTTGTGGATGCGGATGTTCAGTTTTTTAGCCCACTGAGATTTCAGCCATGTCAATCTCATCTGCACCGGAGGGCCTTCAGAAACCGAAGTTCTGGCCGACGTAGCTTCCGCTACGTGAGCAATGGGACTGGTCCTTGAACCGATCAGATTTCAAATTTGCCTCGCAGATGTGACGGTAAGATCGGCCTTTTTCCGTCCTCTGATCGGTTCGCTTAACGCAAACCTCGGCATAGTCTAGTTTGACTCGCAAAACCCGTCCGCAGCGATCTGCACACATTCGTCCATTGACTCACTCAACCCAACTTTATTGATAGAGCACTTTAAAGCACCCACTGCCATGTGCAGCGAAACATCGGGCAAATTCAAACAATAGATTCAAATAAATTCAGAATCTGCTGCTGAGTTGAAGGCCAAAGAATACAAATGGGTTTTGGGATCGGTTGTAATAATCAGTGTCATTTCAGTGTTCTGTTTTTGAGAGAAATACCCATTCCAAGCGGCTCCAGGCGATGTACGCGGCACAGTTGCGTGTCGCGGCCTTTTCGGAAAGTATCCATGCTTTGGTGAATTGCGACGGCGGCTCGCGTTGGCTCGGCTGAAGGCCCGGGTACCCAAAATATGCAACGGGTTTCACATTTAGCCGTCTTGGACCGGATGGAGGGAAATGATTCCGTTGAAAATTGTCTTTAGTGTTTACGAAACATTGTTAGATTCGCTACTTCCCGCGAACCCGAAACCTTCAGCCTCGAGCCGGAAGGTGATGGCTCCCGTTTCCCCGTCTCCTGCGTTCGGTTTTCTCGTATGAGGTTTCACCAACCAACCGACCCCGACGCAAACTGGAACAACCCGCCCGGTAGCCCGCCAGCTAGCCGCGCTTCACTGCCGCAACACGCGGGTCCCGACTTGGGCAGGAAATATCCGCAAGCAACACGGGTTCCCACGCCGTTATCGACGACCCCCCGAGTGCACCACCGCGCGGGATGTCACACGGCTCCCCGAAAAAAATACAAATCGGGATGCCTATGAACTGTAAATGTGTGGGAGAAGGAGGTCGTGCAAACCTCAGCGAAATCGTGCGTGTGGTCCGATGAAATATGAAATGACGTTTGTCGGTTGTAGGCGGGGGGAGTCTGGAACCTCACTTTCGTTCGCCCAAAATAAGACAAGTGTTCCTGGAAAACCTGATCCAAGGCCAAGCCAACGCGGGTGTTTCAAAAAACACCATGCCGCTAAAAGCACGTGTGAGCTTTTTCAAATGTCACGCACGACCACGCAACAAAACGCACTTTTGTTTTTGGGGGGAGGACAAAAAAAGGTTTGAAGACAGTTTCAAGTTTTGGTGGACAGCAACAATCTCCAGTTCGCCGCAGATGCTGCACGCTTGTTGTCGTAGACGAGTTTGACACCGCGTGCTTGGAGAGACACAATTGCTTCTGATGAGCTAAAATGGCTTTCTCCTGCGCTAACCCTGTTTATGGACCCTCGAGCCCTGCCCGTTGGCAATTTGCAAACTCGCTGACTTGTGGATTTGTATGGCGACGCGTATAGTTCGAGAATGATCCTGGTGGGGGGGGGGGGTGTTTTCAGCATTGAAACGCAGGGGTCCTCAGCGTTGTGAACTCATTTGTTTATATATTTTTTTTACTTTAGAATTATTTGTGCGAATTAGAGGTATTTGTTTCTTTTTTTGTTTTGAATGGTTATTTGTCTTTGCTCAGCAGGGAGAAATCAATCAAAGAAATTGACATCCTTTTTTTTCATGTCGGACTTTTGAAGTTACTAAATACCAAATATGGTTCCTGGAGGTAACAGCTCCCCCCCCCCCCCTAAAAAGATGACTAATTTTTTGTTTCTCAAAAAAAACAAAAAAACACTTGACTTCATGATCATAAAGTAAAAAAAACAAAAAAACTAAAGAAACTCCAATTTTCCCTAAAACCTCATTCTTGTAATATTTCAACTTTAACATTTTGAGAAAAATCCAACTTTTTACTTTTGTGAGACTAATACTTAGTAAATAACTCCCAAAATGACTTTTGTCATGTGAATGAAACCTTTTCTTCAGATTAATTTCCTCAAACTTTGTTGTTTACTTCCACAAGATGAAAACATTGTGGTATGATTATGAAAGGATGTTTGTAAAGTATTACATTTGATGCTGATTGTTCTTAATTGTAATTTGCGTGTGTGGCCAAGTGTAAATTGAAATCAGATTGCCTGTGGTGACGTAACAAGCGAGCTGCAAAAGCGTGCGTGCGTGCGTGCGGGGGGAGGGAGGGAGTGGGTGGGCCAGGTCACGTGTTCCTGCGGTTGTGATAAGGACAGGCGCGCCACCTGCAGCGCGCTCACTCACTCTCTCTCTCTCAGCTCCATCTCGACTCTGGACTCTGGACTCTGGACTCCGGACTCCGGACTCTGGACTCTGGACTCTGGACTCCGGACTCGACCGGACTGTGGACTAGTAGCAGCAGCAGCAGGCGGAGTTTGACTCACTCGAGCATTGCGTCCGTCACCGCGTGCCTCGGCCCACCCACTTCACCACCGCCGCCGACGCACGCACGCGCGCGCGCGCGCACACCGCTTGACTTGAGCTCGTCCACCGAGTCCCTCCGCACGTCGGTACGGGGAGCATGGCAGCCGCCCACGGCGAATACAGAGGCTACCTGCGCACAACCGTGGACGTGGAAGCCGGCCACCAGCGCCTCCAGCCGGCGGCGGCCGGCCCGGAGCACTCGCACCGGCCGCTCTTGTTCGGCACGCTGGCGGTCATGGGGCTGCTCCAGGTGGCCTCCAGCGTGGCCATCTTGCTGCACCTGACGGGCTACCTGCAGGAGGTAAGGAGCTGCTGCTGCTGCTTCTTCTTCTTCTTCTTCTTCTTCTGTTTTCCTCGAGTTCGTGCGCAATTTGGGCTGCGAAGTTGGAAAGGAAGCGGCATGCTTTGAGCCCGCTGACGAAAAGACTTCCAAAGTGTGCGCAAAGACGCGTCAAGTGCGCCTGCAAACTTGTTTTTCCATCATCTGGCACAAGGCAGATGTTTCCACATCCGCTACGTTATTTGTGATTCCTATCTGCAAGATATGCGGCACTGCGGCGTAAACAAGAGTTTGCGAAAAGTTCACGAGGAGTCGAGATGTTCCCACTCGCAAAGTGCAGCAAAGCTCCAAATCGTTTGTTTTTCCTGCGCTCTCTCCCTTTCCATTGCGCCTCGGTTTCGGGGTCGCGTCAAGCCCGAAGGCAGCAGACCGCATGGAAGGTTGGATTTCTTTTGGAACTCGCCTTTGAGCGGCGTCGGGGTGCCTCGGCTTCACCTGGAAAGTATCCGGAATGAAAAGCTCTTGTGCACAAACACCGCTGAGCGACACTCACGAAAATAGTTGGAGGTTTGGAAGTGTTAGGCTTGGAACCACGAGGCTCAATTTAGAATGTCAGGCAAAAGTGCGCTCAAGTCTTCCTGCAACTAAACGCAGCGAGACGCGATATGCCGCTGAGTGAGAACGGGCCGTCTTGAATGCGTGCCTCAGTTCGACTTGCTTGTCCCTTGAATGAAAGCGAGTGCGATCACACAAGACCAACGACGCCACTGGAGTTGGGCTCGAATACGTGCTCAAAGTAGAAAACCGCGAATTGGCTTTGTCTCCGAGAAGGGCCAAAAAGTTCGCACCTACGGGCAATTTAGAGGCTTCTATCGACCTACCGCGCATGTTTTGGGGACGCGGGAGGAGAGCGGAGTACCCGGGGACAAAAAGCCACGCACTGTGCCGCCTGTCCAAAAGTCTCTTTTTTAAAATGGACCTTTTAATGGTGCGATGGCTTGAGTTGCAAAGGAATTTGTCACCGCGCTCGATTTTGCCTTCGGCACTGCGAGTCGGGACAGCGCGCCTCCTGCAAACGCTTTTCGACGGCTCCGGCGCTGTGACGTCGATCGTTTGACTTTTTTTTTAACCGCACGTTCGAACCTTTTTTGAGACTGCCAAAGGTCAGGACAGTTTTGACCTTGGAATGATGAAACATTTCCACCGGCTTACTGCGCCCTCCAAACCGGTCCGATTCACTTTCGATTTGATTTCTTTGCTTCTTTCTCCTTTTTATTATGTTTCCCCCGCTTCCTATTTTTTTCAGTCCGAGATGTATCGTCGGCCTTTTTTCCCCGACGCTTCCGCGACAACCGCGAGGAGCTACCGCCTTTTTTGTGCCTCGAACGTGCTCCCGTTGGAATATTTCAGGAGGAGCAGCGATCGGAATAGCGGAAGCTACTTTGACTATTTTGACCTCCATAGACTAACTCTCTCACATGGACTTGGTAGAAAAGTGTCAAGTGGTTAATGTTCCCAAAACACCTTGGCTTTACCATACCAGTGTCTAGAAAAGGCCCCTCTGACAGCTACAGCTACTTCTGTTTGACCCAGTCTTGTATCCGCTTTGTCCATATTTGGCTAAGACCACCCCTTTCCCTCTGATCGGGAGCGAGCCTTAAACGAACGCCCTGAGCCCCGGTGACCACCAACACGCGTTGTTGTCCTCGTAATGCATTCGGCTCGCTCCGCTCTTGTTGTTGTTGTCGTCGCCACGCTAACGCGACAAGGTGAAGCCCAATGATGGTAAAAAACGGGACGCGGTGGTATCGGAATACAAGATTCGATTGCAGTAGTCTGACGTGGAGCACATTTGTCTTGGAGTCTGATCCGGGCATCGCGTGTTGTCTGTCTCCGACATGTTGTCTGTCCCACGCCGCCGACATTTAGGGTTATTTTTTGGAATAACTTCCTCGCCCGTCAGATATTTACAGTTCTACGTCAAAAGACGCGTGACAAGGCTAAAAATAAACGAGCTTTTGGATTTAAATATCCTGTGCACGCTGCGACGCGGAGTAAATGTCTTTTGCGGAGCCGATCAATGACGTCCTTAATCGGATCGGCGAATTATGACATTGAAGCCCATCGGCATAAAATGCTAAATGTCGGCCGATACCGATCAGCCCGATAAAATCGCTGTAAAGTCTCGTCATAATATATCAGGAGTAGAAATGGTGGAGTTGTCGCTTTTTAAATGGCAGAATAGACTCGGTCGGCTTAGGCTCTTGAGGCTCCCGCTGTTCACCACAATGCGGACGTCGGGACTGCTTGATGGACAGAAGACGTCTGACGTCCATATTAAAGAAATGCGAGTATACTTGTTACATGCACTTGGCGTTCACACTTCAACTGAGGATACTTTGTTTTTCGAAGTGTGCTATTTGTTGCTGGCTGGAGGCCAGCAGGGGGAGAAGACAGCAGGGATGGCGTCGACGTGGACCGGTTTGGGACGGTCTCGGAATACCCGTCGGAGTCGGAGCTCCGGAAGATGAGCGCGCCCGGCGTCTTCGTCGCGCTGATAACGGCGTCGCTCGCGTGACTCAGGAAAAGCGCAGTCTGGCACTGGACCATCATCCGCCTTCAACACCTGCACCGCTTTCCCAGAGATCTCGGAGCCCAGCGCAGGAATGCGGCTCTGATCCTTTTTTTTTTGTTGTTTTTTTTTCTTTTCCTTCCCCCCTCCCCCTTCGCCTCACTGTAAGCAAGCCCGAAAGTCTTGTTGACTTAGTCGCATAATAAGAAAGGAGCTCCAAATCACTTTGACTTTGAAGCCTGCTGCTTGGGAACGCTGAGTGCACTTTGGAAAAGAACTCCTCCCGTATGCACGCACGCAGTCTGGACTTCCTCTCCTTTAAAAAGAGTCATCCTTCCAAATGTCAAGAAAGTGCTGACATTGCACGTGGTCTGAGCTGGCGTGACGATGCACTGACCTCTGTTCTCTCTTCCGCTTCGTCTCCAGGTAGATCTGACCGCTGCGCCGCGTCGGCCCATCGAGGTGAGTGCAATTCCTCACGAATACTCGTTTTAAAGAACATATCCCGATGTATTGTATAGACGCCGCATGTGTGGCGGGACGCTAATGTTGGCGTATGGTGATTTTCGTGCAAGCGACGGGCTAACTGCCAGTTTGGCGCAACAAGGCGTGTCCTCGGACGCGCGCCTGGCGGAGCGACTATTTGGTGGCAGAAAGTCGATCGAAATGCACGCGCCTGCTCACACCGCGGCGCAAAGAGAGCGCTAGTCTTAACGCGATTGAGATGAATTTGACCGGGGCGCAAACGGACAGATACTGCGGTCCCCGGATATATCGCCGCCGCCTCGTTCTGTGTGTTGCCACGCTGCGTGTAGACGATCGCTGAACTGAGCTATCGTCAGGTTCGCTGAACCCAAAAGTCGAGTCCGTTGTTATCAGCTTTCACTGACAAACATTTTTGAGGAGGGCAGTTGTCGTTTGAGAGAGACTTTGTTATTCCGACTGTTTGAAGATGTTGAGAAGGAACATACACACACCTTTTTATTGGCTCGGAATCAGAGATGGGTAGGGGAGCCAAACATTGTTCGCCAGTACTGTAACTGGAGAATAATATGAATATAAAAGTAAATAGTAGTCCTCCAAATCTTCACTCCAGTCAGTATTCCGTAAGTACGGTAGATGCAAAATAAGATGAGCTTACGGCGACCGGGTAGTCTGGCCTGCGAGCCAGCGGCTCCTTCCGTCATTGGCATCAGACGCAATCGGGAGCCGCATCCAGAATCCGGCAAGCTTGCAGGCTAACAAAGGAAGAGACGAAACCTAAAACAACAGGCGGCAAATGTTGTGTGAAGCACTTTGGTCAACTGTGTTGTTGTTGTTGTTAAATCGCTCTAAAAGGAAGTCTGGGTTGGGTTCTCGGCAACATCTCGATGGGCTCTCTCGAGTCGTCACAGGTTTCGGCGAGTCTTCGGACGCTCGCCTCCCAATACTGCGTCTCCTTCAGGCGTCTCTTTTCCTTTGGCCGACGTTACTTTTGGCTTTCTCCCCAAAGCGGACGACGGATTTTCTCGGCCGTCTCCCGCTCCTTTCTGCCCTCGTTCCGTCCGAGCGACCCCTGCGCATGTGGTCTGCGTCGTAAAAACCCAAACCCTTGACATCTTGGTTGGAACTCCAAAGTTTAGTGCAATAGTACTTGGCTTCCAGTTACTCATCACACGAGCATTTTTGGACACTTTATCTGCCAGCGGCTCTGAAAAATTGAGAAGGACACTTCCTTCCTTTCCCTTTCATCTTGCTCCCGTTGGCGGCGGCGGCGGCATCATAAGTGCGCTATGTCACAGACGCACAAATCATCAACAAGTTTAGAATGATGATCAAACCGCGAGGCACGGGGTCGTCGGTTTACGACGAGCTCCGTTCGTACGGCGGCAACCGAGACCAAATTTGTACGCTAATGCAGTCGTAAAGTCATCTTTACACTTAATATTTGTGTGAACGATACTTGGAAGGCATAGGCATCCATCGAGCCATCGTTACAGACAATGAATGCACGCACGTTTCCTCCCGCGTCCCCAAAACGTGCTTCTCGGGTCCGTGGAAGAAAGAAAGTCGAGCAGTCCGGGGAGTAGGCCGCAGTCCGGCGACCCGAAAGAGGGCGAGCGCTGGAGAAATGTATGAAATCGTCCGTTCGTGAAATCCAATCTGAAACATTGAGGGCGGCGTATCGGCCTGGTGGTTAAGCACATCTGCTTCGGAGTGCCAAGGTTGCGGGTTGGCATGTTCTCCCTCAGCCTGGCGTCCTCTCGCATTCCAAAACGTGTTGGTGAGGTCAACGGAAGACTCTCAAATGTCTCCAGAAGTCAACGTAGCTTTGAATGCTCCTCTGCGCATGCCTTACCGTTGGCTGGCGAGCTGTCCAGGGTGTACCCGCCTCTCAGCCAAAGTAAACTTGGATGGGCTGCAAAAAAACAAAAACAATAATAATAATAAATAAAAGGGATGGCTATTTCTTTCCCTTCTTAGATGGAAGTGTCAGAGCGAGTGTTTGGCACCTCGGCCTCGCAGTTGTGACGTTTCGTTTGGAATCTCGGCTCTGGCAGATTCCGTGCTCGCGTGGATTTTGTTTAGATTTTCCTCCCACGTTCCAAAAACCTGCATGCTAGGTTCACTTCAAGGCTCTCAATTGTCCGGAGGCGTGAACGGTTGTTCGTATGCGCCCTGCGATCGGCCGGCGGGCACTGTCCCGCCGGTCGCCCGTTCACCGGCGACCCCAGTGAGGATGGACGGAGGTGTCAAAGCCGCCCGTACGAGAGGCGCTCGGCGCCATCAATGACCGCTTGAGCTGCGATTTCTATTTGTTGGACTTTTCACAGGTTTATCCCTAGCTAACTTTTGTGTTACTCGATTTGGGCGGACAAATGCCTCCCGGCTGGCCCGCCGACGTTGACGGCAGAGAGGTTTTTGTCCTTATCGGCAGCATCGGGCCAGGGCGTAAACCTTGTTGCTTTGAAGGCAGCTGGGAGTCGGCGGTAACTGTTTACTTGCTTGGAAACCATGTTTGGACTGAATCAGACTGTGTTTGCGCACTCGGTCTCCACACGCACTTAAAGACTTGATGATGATTTCGAATGGCGGCTGCGGTGAAACATTTAACGGTGTTTTTGAGCCGCTTTGTCGTTTTACATTTGCGTCTCACAATTTGTCGTCTGCTCCGCTCCTTGCGGCAGGAAGTGCAGACGGAGCCGGTGCTGAACGCGCTGAGGGACACCAGGAAGAACCGACGCTTCAAGAACCACAAGGAGACCCCGCCCTCCGCCCACCTGCCCATCAAGATGCACCAACAGTTTGCCAAGCGTGAGTCCACCCTCTTCACCCAATAGAAGTGCCTGCAACTCCAAATATTGGGACTCTCTCCCAGGGTTAGAATAGTTTAGGATTTACTTCGTTGTGACTTTTCCTTATATGTGGAAAATGGGTATATATGTATATGTAAATATATATATATATTTTATAAGCGCATATTATTTATTTACAGTACATATTAGCACACACTTAAACCTGTTTAACCACATTTTTAAAAATTGCAAGCATCAAATATTGTATGTTCGGGTAATGTCTATGTACATGCGTGAGCCTGGTGGGGTGGCGGGCGACCGTGGGCGAGCGCCAGTGCGTGCGTGCGCTCCGAGTGTGTCGTATAGCAATACGACACACTCGGAGCGCACGCACTTCCGTGGGCCGACCGTGGCTGTCCTTTGCCACGGGCGAGGGTATGGCGGTACACGGAACTACGAATACTATAAAATCCACAAAAGCAGCGGCGAACGAACGGCCGTGCGGGCGGACGCGAACGTGGAAGCGCGACATAGCGGGGAACCGCCGCCAAGTCGATCCAGTCTAAACGTGTGGCTTTGCGTTGCAGCCGGCGAACCGAACGCGATCACCATCGACTGGGACGAGGCGCACGGGTACCGTCATCGCATGGACTACCAGAGGGGCAAACTGCTGGTGGTCAAGTCGGGCTTCTACTACGTCTACGCCAAAACCTGCTTCCGCTACTACGACTACCCCGGGGACGGCGGCCAAGGCGGCGGGCCCTCCGTGGACGTGAGCAACACGCAGCTCATCCAGTACGTCTACCACGAGAGAATCAAGCAGAACAGCAAAGAGGACCTGCTGATGAAGACGGGCAGCACCATGCGCTGGGACAACTCCAGCTACAACATGTACTGCGCCCAGCAGGGCCGAGGCCTCTGGCTGGAGCAAGGGGACGCCTTGTACGTTAGCGTGTCCAACGCGTGGATGCTGGACCCCGACGGAGTGGGCACGTACTTCGGGGCCATTAAGTTGGGTAACTGAAAACACGCCAAGACGCGCGGGACGCCGCCACGCTACTGAAGTGACGCCAAAGAACCGCTGATGATTTCATAGATTTAGCCGCACGCAGCCCAACGTGCCGTCGCGGACAGAACCGCGGTCGAGTGTAGCGCTGGATTTATTTAATTTAAATTTTTTTTTTTTTTTACTCATGTTATTCATTAAGATCACATTTGACTCTGTTGTTGTTGTTGTTTTTTTTTTTAAGCACTGATGACAAAAAAAGGGCGCAAGTGAGGAATTGTTGGCAACGCAGATCAGCGTCATCATGGAAACAAGGAGTTTGCATTTTAACACCAGCGCCGCCGCAGTTGTCGATGTTTTCCAGGAAAAGGTTTTTTTGTCGGCGAGACAGAGGCGCAAGCCCGGATGAGGCGCCGTTACGACGGCTACGTTTCCGTGCAAAGGTTGCGCCTCCGCTATTGAAGGCCGAGTGTCCCGAGTCAAGCCGATTCCTCTGAAAACGCGCACACCCTCGCTTGTAAATTTGACTTTCACTGACCTTCAAATGCTCCCACCGTTATTCTTGCCTCACGCCGTCCGTTTTCCCAAATTGCGCTCACTCGGGTGCCAGGTCACCTTGGGCCAGAGGCACAGCGCCAGTCACTCGCGGGGCACCTTTCCACAAACGGCCGTTTACAATTTAGAATTTTTTCAGAAGGCGGGAAGAATCTGGACGACATATTTGCGCGTAGATTCCAATCGTTTTGGCATTTCAAAAATCTGTACTTCCCCCAAAGAGCATCTTTGAAAAGTAGCAACGCATCTTGCGCTAAACTGGGACAGAAGGCTGCGTTTGCAGGAGCCGTCCGAGCCGCGCGACCATCGTGCTTAGAATGATGATGATGATAATCACTTGCGTTTACACTATCTAGCACCTTTCAAGGGACTCGAATGCAATTCTGACGATGCCATCGCCCTTTCAAATGTTGTTTCCTCTGCAATTGTGCCAACTAGTCGTAACGTCAGCCACTAAGTGTGTCTCTTCTGGTTTTTTTCTTTTTTGTTTTGCCCGACGCTACACAAGCGACCAGAAAAACTAGACTAGACTGGAATGAACTGAAAAAGACACAGGACAGATGGAGTCCGGTGGACACGCTATACAGCGCAACTTTTCGTAACATGTCAAACTAGAACGACGGGCAATCCCCAGAGAGAGCGATCGAGACGCTTCCGAAATGACACCGTGTCGGCAACTTCGCCCAGAAATCCGCCGTGTGCCGGATAGCGGAAGCAAACCACTTCGGCTAGCGCCCATCTTTTGGGCTTTGACGTGAAAGTAAGGACCCGTGGGTGATGTTTGTCTTTCAACAGCAGATTGCCACCTGACGGGTGCGCGGGCACGTTTCGGAGAGTCGTCCTCTCTGTCCGTTTTTCAGTGTCAGCGCCGTCATCAAAATCCTGGCGTCCACGTGAACGTAGTCGCTTCCTCTTCGTCACAATCGGAATCTAGTTTGAAGTGATTCAATACTTCCTCTGCCCCGCTTCATTTGTATTTACTTAGCCACCTCAAATGTGCTGCGATGACGCGACGCTCATTGCGACGTGTTTGCGTGGCTGTGGGTGACGATCGACGAGTGTTGCGGATAGCGGGACTGTCTGCTCTTGGACGCGAAAAGACTTTGAAAGGGAGGAACCAAATTGACTTTGGTTTGTCTTTAACTTATTTCTTCTTGGTTTTCATTTGGCTCTCCGGTGAGCTAAATGGGAACGCGCACCAGCTATTTATTTATTAGTTCGAGAAGTGCGGTTCGTTGGTAAAGTGGCCTTTAAGCTTTTATAAACAAAGTCATGTGTGTACAACATTCATTCTGCAGCACTTGGGACATGGTAGGCACGCTTTTTGTTCCTAAAAACCGGGGCTTCAGCTCTACTTCCGTATTTATGTATCTCACTTTTGACAATTGTGTGTGCGCTCGCTAGCTGAAAGTGAAATGCATTTGTTTATTCCGCAAGATAGTAACATACCTGATTTCAACGGAGAACGTTTTTATTATTTATGTTTGTGTGTGTTGAAATAAAAATACTACTTTTGTAATGAAGTTTCACAGTGTATTGAACAGACTCCGTTGGAGTCCAGATTGTCAAGTTCACACATCCCGACGGTCCTTCGCATTGGATACGTTCCAGACTGACCTGCAAATAGGTGAAAAGCCACAATTTGGAGAGACCGCATACAAAAGTACCTTTCCAATTTGTTTTAAACCCCTCCCACATGCTTTAAACGTGTAACCTCGTGCATTCCTTAGCACCTGCTCTTAATCACAGTTCTCCAAAGAAGAGCCAATGATGCTTGCTCCAAGCTGTTCATTTCTCACTCCCTAACAAAAGAGAATTAAACATTTTTAACCAGACCTCCTAATTTCATAAAGCGAAGGTCCGCTAGCTTAATGCTAACATATATTACGAAATGCCAAAAACGGCGGGATATGCTTCTATGTCAACGAAAAATGCTGTACCGGCATCACTGAGCTAGCACACACTGCAGCCCGCATTTAGAGTCGCTGTTTTTGAACTGTAAGTCATTCTAGTTGCCGCGCGACTTCGCTTCATTCAGACTCGGGGGGTGTCTACGTTCCTCCTCAAGCTAACACAAATGCCGCGACGCTAACGCTCTCTGAACAAGTCAACGAACATGGGCGGGGGGGGGGGGGGGGGGGAAGGACCCAGACTCGCCCCTGGTTATTCTTGGGGACTTTAACAAAGCTAAACTCAACCACGAACTCCTTAAATACAAGCAGCACCTTGACTGTCCCACCAGGGAAATCCACATTCTAGATCACTGCTACACCCCCGCTATTTATGTCATGTAAATATATCGGCATTACCACATTACTGGTAACCTTTCATTGCTCAGTGACTCTCCGTAGTGTGTTTTTATGTCTCCAAAGTATTTTCCGTCTAACGGCTGTCCGTCGTCGTACGAGAGCGGCTCCGACTACCGGAGACCAATTCCTTGTGTGTTTTTGACATACTTGGCAAATAAAGAGGATTCTGATTCTGATGTAACAGGAATTCTAATCCTTCAACCAGCTGACGGAGCAGCAACACATAAACTCGGTAGCGGTTTTTGATACGGGCAGCGGGCCGTTGCCGATCGGGCAGGGTGGCGCCATCTAGGGGCGTCGCACAGGACGCCTGTTTTTGAGAGAGCAATTTTCTCAACGGCAATGCACCGGCAATTGCCAAATTGGTGGCCAAAGCATTTAAACATGTTCACCCCCCACTAAGTTGAACAAATCCACAGAGGAATTTCACTTGTTACATGAAGCAGAAATGAAAGTCTCGTTGGGCTTTTTTTATTGCTCACATATGTCAAAACATCAGGGCCTGTGGCAGTGAAAGCAATGGGGATGGACTTTGGGATACGGAATGGGGTTCATTTAACGGTCTTCAGCTGTTACTTGATGACCACCGGCAAAAGAACTTCCAGTCCCAGACATGACTCCGACGTCCTCGCCGACGCAACTTTCTATCGAGAAAAACTGCTCGAAAGCCGATCGGCGTATTTTTTCTCCAAAAGAAGAGGCCCTTATTAAAAGCATCAAAGTTTACACAATTGGGGAACGCTGGCTGCAGAGACTTTACGAGGCTTTGCGGTTTGGAGGAAATAGTGCTACAAAATGTTTGGGTTTGGCTCGCGCACTATCAACGCATACGTTTGTGGCTAAAACATATACTGTATATCCCATTCTACTCCTTTGCTGAGTCAGCGGGGTTGGCTGTTTTCACAAGCCGTCGGCCTTCACCCCATTACTGGCGCAAATGTACGGTATAGCGTTTGATGTCTGGCACTTGGCTAATGTTAACACTGATGTTATTAAAACAATAACAGGGCGAGATTTACAGGCTCTTGCACGGGTGCGAGAGAAGGAGGGTTATTACTGTAAGTTGGCCGTGTCATCGAAATCGTCTGCCACGTAGAAGACCGACGGCAATAAAGCTAGCTACTTCCTGTTTGCTAATTATTGACTCATCTTTGCATACTGCTAGTTTTCATGATCTGCTTCTGACACGGTACATTGATGTAAGGCAGCATTTTAGCACAGATACGCTAATGTCGCTGCATTTGGAGAGCAGGGCGGGCTAACTGCCATGCGTGCTATCGAGGAGGAATTTCATTTATCTGTGTGTATTTTGGCAACCTGCCATATACAGGAGCTTGCTGTGGAACAAAATAGAGAGAATATGTCAAGTCAATCTTTGAGGACAAAGTAACTTTCTCACTTCATGAACTTTGACATCAAACATAGTGACGACCATCCGGCCACGAGGAGGTTCCGAACACACAATTTGATACCTGCCCGTGTGCACGTAGACTATAGTGTATATTGCCAACAGTAGTCTCTCACCTGCCTTGGCCCGCGTATGGCAAGGCAGCTTTATTTATGTCGTGCATTTCATACACATGATTAAAAAGGAAAAAGCATTTGACTCACGGTACATTTTCAGGTATAGCCTTACACTTGTGGTCCGATCGTCAATGTGTCACGATCGCTCCTCGCACACTTCGCACATCCCAATTTCCGCCACTCAAGGCGTCGCTTTCGTACAAAGATGCTAAGAGATGCTAGTAATGTCGCAGCCTTTTGGGAACAGTAAAGGTAACCGCGATGTGTGCCGTCAGTGAGGTTGATTCATACAGTATGTGTGGCAACCTGGCTCATACGTATTTCGTCAGGTTTTATTACGCATGTGCACAAGCACCCTAAATACAAACATATTTGGTCATGTGCATCGTTTTTCAAAATGGATGCCACACAAGTCGAAAAGAAATCCTCTTGTTGGCAGTGATGTTAGCCGGGCTTACTGTATCATCGAGGTGTCATTTTCAGTAAATATTTAGAGCTAACTTCAAATTGATGCGTTCCACTGGGAAGTGACGGTACCATGCTCGGATCAGAGCGTGCTCTGTATGGAACACGAGACTTCTGCAGCTCATCAATCAAGCTAAAACTATGCGCGTTGAAGGCATCCGGCCATCACAGCCCATTACGCAAGCGTTCGTCTCTCTTCGTGTTTTATGAGCCTCGTAGAAATATCCACAGACTGTATATCATTCAAAAATCCCAAGCTCTTGCAAGTTTGAAGCTGTGCCTTTTTGATACCTTACCCTTTGGAGATTTCCATATTGAGAGATCAACTTGGTGGCACATCTAAACTTATTCTCATCCTATAGACTCATAGACTCACAACTCCAAAGAAAATGCTTACAGTGGCTTTGGTTGACAACAGACACAAAAAGATGTCACTATGAGAGGCCCCTCGTTGTTTTTCCAGACATCGCAGCCCATTACGCCAACGCTCATCTCTTCGAATGTTTATGAGCCTCCGAAATTTCTCATCACCGGATTGAGCAGAAAAAATTCCTTTTCCAAAAGTCACCGTGTCCA
Organism: Phyllopteryx taeniolatus; assembly: GCF_024500385.1. Classification (NCBI taxonomy): domain Eukaryota; kingdom Metazoa; phylum Chordata; class Actinopteri; order Syngnathiformes; family Syngnathidae; genus Phyllopteryx; species Phyllopteryx taeniolatus. The sequence goes on along the minus strand of NC_084513.1, from coordinate 22,114,590 downwards.
TATAAGAATGTCCACACAATGTAATTAGTTGAGACTATCCATCTTTGATCGTATATCATTGAAGATTTTGAGGTCTTGAACGTGCAGCGCTTGAAAAAGTTTCCCCTTTGGACATTTTGAAAATGGGATCCTGCAGAGAGGTGAAATGGAACATTCCATTTGACCTTAGATCCCAGTTACCTCAAGCTACTTGAGTGAGAAAACCAAGAGTATTTTGCATGGACAATGCAAAAAAGAAATCACTGGCACCTGATTAGAAGTTTGAAGCGCTGTTGAACATGTTCCCATTTGACCCAGCTGCCTGAAAAAACTACAGCGGTAAAACTAATAGATGTCTTGCAACCAGGCCAAACTTCTTGAATGTAAGAGACGTACGTCTAGATGCACAGAGAAGCACCGTCGTGTGTTTTTCGGGTCTCTCGGCATCAGACACCCTGAGTGGGGCGACCCAGCTGACATCGATCGAGTCCCGACTTGCTGGCTTTCTCTGTGACGTGACTTGCGGACTAAGTGGTTCTCCTTCAGTGCCAGTCCATGGCCGAGTAGAATGACTGCCCTGCAAAGCCTCTCCAGCCCACCTGTATGGGCTCGTATCGCAATCACGTGGCATGTTTCCTCTCATTTTCTGCTTCAATGCACTCTTCGCACTCTTCGCACTACCTGTTGGAGCATGATCAGACGACTTGCAGCTACCGGTCAGGTGCTGTGCGGAGGTGGCCTTTTCCTGGATATTGATTGTGGACGTTGTTTTCTCCAGCTCAAAAGAAAGGTGATTTTATTCTTTGGGGTTGGTGATGTTTGCCGCTGCTTGTGCAGCCCCCTTGAGCATCAAGCCCCTCAGAGACTTTGGGCAGCTACTGACAACTCTTTGCGGTGCAATTACTGCGGGCAGGAAGGGGTTTGCCTTTTGCTGGGCTTGGCAGAGCATCAGAGACAGGTTGAACAAGGAAAGGCACCTGTCATCCAGCGCCGCAATAAATTCCCCCACCTTGTCCCCACCGTCCGACTGACACCTCTTCATGGATCACATGCCATCTATCTTTGAGCTGGATCTTGCTGACGTGCGTGAGGGAAGTATCTCAAGCTCAGTGTGCCAGTGCTGTGGTACCCACCAGTGCTTTCTGCCTTCGTCGTGGCTTTTCTGCCTTGGCTGCCCTCCATTTGCTTCCCTCCCTTCAGCTCGATGCCAACTGATGACTCCCTCTGGCTGGTCCCTATAGTCCCTGCACTAATGCCACCATAAAGTCATGCTGGTCCTGTATAGTGCTGCACTGGTGAGGCCCAGCGACTTGCAGAGAAAACCACTAATCTTGCTTTCAAGTAACTCGACTGCTGTTAGTCGAACAGCATAAACCCCCTGCATAATTTGATATGGTGATCCAGATCAAAGAGCTAGTCAGGCTGGCCTAACGTATTCACATTTATAAGGCAGGCTTCCGAATATTTGTTGGATTTGGGATTGGAATTGCAATAGTCTTTTTGAGTTCAGAGCTTCCACAGACTCTCGACTGGTCGGTCTGTGATGGCGCGGATGGTGGCTCCGGATAGTGAAGAACGGCAGGACATGTCAACAACCTCCCCCTTAAGTTATCTGTGCCCAGGTGATGCCTTTGTCAAGTCCTTGCTTGATGCACATACTCCTCGGGACGCATGTTGTTATGAGGGTAAAGTTTTCCATGAATGCTCTTACCAGGGGCTGTTGCAGACTGGACTTGGTTAAGGGGCCTCTGCATTCCACTTCAGCAGACTGAGTCACCATGTTCAAGGCAAGGGCAAAAAGAATAACAGAGATGATGCAGCTGTTGTTATTCCTTTTCCAAGCCATGTTGCTTAGCCATCCATTTTCTACCACTTATCGGAGGTCGGGTCGCGGGGGCAGTAGCTTTAGCAGGCACGCCCAGACTTCCCTCTCCCCAGCCACTTCATCCAGCTCTTCCAGGGAGATCCGAGACGTTCGCAGCCCAGCCGAAAGACGTAGTCTCGCCAGCGTGTCCTGTGTGGTCCCCGGGGTCTCCTCCTGGTGGGATGTGCCCGAAACACCTCACCAGGGAGGCGTCTGGGAGGCATCCAAGTCAGATGCCCCAGCCAGTCTATCAATAACCAAACAGCAATCCAGTCCCTTGTCAGTGCAAATGAATATCAGCTGGTTCAGTCCTAACTGATGGCCTACAAAAAAGTCTCGCTGCCAAGATGTGAGTCAAGACACACCTCGTGAAGGGGAAGAGCAGAGAGCTGTCTCAAGACCATCGCAAACTGAACACAGTACAGTACGGTTGGGGCCGTAATACGTTAGTGGAAAGCCAATCATACCACCATAAATTTGCTTCAAGCAGGTGGTGCGCCTCGCAGGATTTCTGACAGAGGAGTGCAAAGAATAATCAGAAGAGTTGTCCAAGAGCCAAGGACCACCTGTGGAGAGCTTCAAAAAGACCTGGAATTAGCAGGTACCGTTGTCACAAGGAAAGCCACGGAATGTCATTCCCCCATTGCTGGGGGAAAAAAAGCATGTCAAAACCCGTTTAAAGTTTGCTGAACAACATTTGGACACGCCAGTTAAATACTGCGAGAATATAGTCTGGTCTGATGAGAGCAAAATTGAACTGTTCGGATGCCATAATGCACACCACATTTGAAGGAGAAATGGCACTGCACATCACCGTAAAAGCACCACACCAACAGTGAAGTCCGGAGGTGGAAACATGATGGTGTGGGGCTGCTTTTCAGCAAATAGTACTGGTAAACTTCACCTTATTGAAGGAAAGATGAATGGGCAAAACATCTGCTGCCATCTATGAGGATGATGAAAATGAAACAAGGGGGGACACTTCAGCAGGATAATGATCCAAAACATGCTGCCAAGGAAACTCAAACAAAATAAAGCTGCTAGAATGGCCCCGCCAATTACCTGACTTAAATCCAATCGAAAATCTATGGAAAGAACTGAAACTCAAGGTCCATAAAAGAAGCCCACGGAACCTTCAAGATTTGAAGACTGCTCGGTGGCGGAATGGGCCAAAATCATACCAGAGCAATGCATGCGACTAGTTTCTCCATACATGAGTCATCTTGAAGCTGTCATTGCAAACAAAGGCGTTTGTACAAAGTAGTAATACATATATACCAGTTGCTGTATTCAATACTTTCCCCCTGTGTCATTTCACGTTATTACACACAACTTAATTTCTGTGCTTATTTGGATGACTTGCGTGGAATGTTCAAGTCAACAGCACCTGTGGAATAATAATGGTGACATATTCAATACTTCATTCAGCTGCTGAATTTTTCAAAGTAAGCATTTTAAAGGTTACTTTGATCTCACGTCGACTTAGTGCATCCGTGTGGATTAGGCCACGTGGGCTCGATATAATGTCAATGCCATTTCATGTCGTTTCTTGAAATGTTAATATTTCAAAAATACTAAATGACAATGGTCGGTTTGCAAATCTACCAAATAGCAACAGTTAGATTTGAGGATGACCTTTCATTTGAAGGCTCACTGTGAACTCCCTGTTTAGGCCTCACTTTTTGGGAACTCCAATTGAAGACCTTTGAAGGATTCACAGAAAAATGAAGGGATGGCTTTTTGGACCCTGAGCTGCTCTTCTGGTACTCCCGTCAATAACATCAATTCAATTCATGACTTCAACTTCTTTATGTGCAACTAAAACAGACAGCGAGATATGCATAAGTTGTTTAAAGTCTCGCTCGCTTACCTTATGGGGGATTCGGCCAGTTTTATGTCATATTATATTTCCCGTTTTATTGTGCACAACGCCCAAAAACCCTGCAGTGTTTTGGGCAGCCCACACAGTAAATCAGGGGGGATGTGAAATGAAACACAGACGAGAGAAGGATTGTAAAAACAGGAAAGAAATTGCGGTTGAAGTGCGCTAACACACACACGCGCACACACGCACGCATACACACGTACACACAGACAGACGTGCGTACACCGAGCGAGACGCATGCGTCCGTGTAACCGCACGCAAGCAGACTCACTCATCTCAACCTTAATGCGAAGATTCCCATTTTTCGGTCTGTTTTTTTCTTGAAGATTGAGGCACAAGCGGAGGGAAGCCCCGGACTAATCGCACGCAATGCAACAGCATATTGTACTCCCCGGATAACTCGTCTCGGATTTCCGCTGACATTGACCAACACCTGCACCGGATCAATGAAAAACACCACACGAGCGTTATTAGCATAAACATCTTTTTTCCCGGTGGAGACAGTTGGGGGGGATGAGTCAGCGTCCGGGGTCATGCCAGGACAGTGTCATTGTCTGAGACCAAAATCATGTCCCAGACTTCCCAAACCACCAGAGACACACGCACGCACGCACGCACGCACGCTGAACTCGGACAAGATGGAATGTCATTCATCTGGACCTGATTTCTCTCCTCTGTTTGCACTGTTCCACCCAGCGTCCGTCTTACTGAGCCTCATTCGTATTTGATGTTTTACAAACCTCTTCATTGATCAATCAATCGTCCCGATTCTTCATCTTAGGAGGACAAGCGTGCTTCAGAACACGCTTCCTGTTCCATAAAGACACGCTCGCTGTCGTAAATGCGGGAGCCCTTAACCTTTGCTCCATCGTTCTCATCGCGACAGACAAAAATGATAAATGATCCCCAGTCAAAAAAAGTTACATATCAGGATTGCGATGCGAAAGTTAGGACAACCGTCACCTGGACACAACAACTGCAACTGTCTGTTGTCGTGGTGGAGCGGCTCCAACTACCGGAGACATACTTGACATACTTAAGAGGATTCCGATTCTGACATTTTATCTGTCGACATTAAGGACTTGGCCATTTCGGATTGTTTTTGTGAATTCCGGAAAAGACCCTCTGCATCTACTAAGAAAAAGTCCACAAATGAGAGTACAAGCTCTTAAGTTTCTGTGTTGCCAACTGTAAATGCAGAGACTGTCAACAAACTTTTGGATGAGGTCACCCAGAAAATCTCAAATATCATGGCTGCCGTGGCTCCTATTGAGACGAAGCCGTGGAGGAACACTGTGACGCTAAAGGCCTTCCAATCAGACCGTAAATGGAGAAAAACTCAACTCCAAATTTACTATGGCCTCTACAGACAAAATCTTTGCAATTTGTAAAGTTAGTCAGGGCGAGACAGCAACACTCTCCTGAAATCATTAGTAAGAAGCTTTTTTTTTTTTTTTTTTTTTCCCCCCTTTCTTTTGCTGTAACTCAACCCATTATCCTCGACTTCGATTTGAAAATTGGTTACCCGTCAATTTGTCGTGTGTGTGCAAGAATGTGAGGCGATCAACCATGGGTATGCTTCGACAGTCGTAATGTCCCTCTGAGGGAAACCGTGACTACAACGTGGCCCGCGACAAAAATGAATTTGACAACCTTGCGGTTGGTGCAGTACTAAAGATGAACTTTTGTGGTCAAGGCATCTTCAACGTTCTCCCGGGCTTCATTTGATGGAGCGCGCATCTGTGACGTAAAAAGTATTTCTTCCGCCCAGTCCGCCTCGGTTCTTGCCGTGTCTCCAAAACAATCCAGATTTGGAATATTATTCCATGTTTGTGCAAAGAAAAATGTCCCCCCTGACAAAAGCTTTGGCAATTTGTCATTAAGAGTCGTGCAATGAAAAACAAGTGCTGATCCACACCACAATCGACTCATGTCATTTTCCTCGACAAAGATATTGGTTGTTTTTATGTAGACATGAGACAAATCATACAAATCAATCAAGCAGACGCTCCCACCCATCTGCATTGGACTAAACAAACGCCCCTGGCTGCCATTGACAGAAATACGGTCTCATTTTGTTCTCATTCTTCGAATTCCTGCTACTCGAAGCCACTTGAGATTGGACACAGACGGACGCACTCTTTGAAATTGTGGGCAGAATGTGGCTGGCAATATTAGGCACGATTAGGATTATTAGTATCCTTCTCTTGCCAATATAATACTTCTCTGCGGTAATGTTTTGGACATTTCTTGAAAGGAAAGCCAACCGACTTCCCGGATGGAGGAAACATCCTGTCATCCATTCGCAACCGGCGCTTGTTGACGCGATGGGAGCCGACTTCCAGCATGAATGTTTATTTTTGCTCCAGCTATCTGATTGCAGCCACTGAACTGTCACGCGCTCCGGGGGTGATCTGGAGCTGATGAAGCTCGGGTGCGGAACGAAAGCGTGACGAAGTCCGTTCGACGGCACCGCGCTCACTGACGCCGAGCGTTTCGGGCCAAAGTATCGTGCCTTGGAATGACTGAACTCAAACCAGAAAGGTTGCACGCGCAAAAGGCGTGGCAGTACAGTGTAACGCTGCCAAAGTGCAAACAACAAAAAGAGAGAGATTTGTTCTGGATGGAAGGTTGCGTTGGTGCGGGCAGGGGAAGAAACATCTGGAAATGCTTGTTCTATAACCAAAAAAGGAAAAAACACAAACAACAACAAAACATTCACGTAACACTAAATGTGTTTGTATTTGGGGGGGGGGCAGATTGAGTGTGTATCTGTATCTGTGGTGTTCTATTGGGGCATTGAAGGGGTGCGTAGCTTAAAAAAGTTCCGAAAAAATCATTTGAATGGGAAATGGGCCGTTTTTATTTGCTCGTATACAAATAATTCCTCTCCGCGCCCATCAAGTGTGAAATGAAACAAAATGCCTGTTGGTGTTTTTCCTCATTTCCCAAAACCCGTGAAAAGATCAGCTTCGCCGGGTGAAGATCCAGAGCCCCTTTGGAGCGATGACGAGTGAGAGTCCGTCCGTCTGTCAGGTCTTATTACGCAGATGGCCATGCAGGAGCACCCGCCCCCCACCAATGCAGAGCCACAAACGTGTGCTTGGATGGTGCGTACCGACATTTCACGCCCAAATCTGTGATTCTTCAATATGTTCTTCCTTCAATTTGCTGTTACTCTGCAAAAAATGTAGAACCTCCTTGGACCAGAAGTTCCCAAAAACAAGAAGCATACATCAGCGGAGATGCACAACGCGTGGAAACTGCATTCATTTCTGACAACTGTAACGCAGAGATGAGATACTTTGGATCTTGAATCTTGGATTGAACACTTCACGCGCAGCTTCAGTCATTGTTGCAATCAGTAGAAGCCATTTCAGTTCTGCTTTTTGCAATGGCGTCCCAGAATTCCAAAGAGAAATCCACAATAAATATCCCCATTTATGTGGAATGTCATCACTTCCGCGTTCCTCGTGATGGCAGAGGCCAATCGCTCGTCCTGTGGCCTGAGATCAGGCGGTCCTCGTTCCCCGCCGCCTTCCTTCTTTTTTCTCTGGTCCAATATTTTCTTCTCAAAGCACTTTTTCAAGCCCCCCACCCAGCCTTGAGGACTTACACGCTGCCAGAACTAAGACAAGCACATGCAAAACCCTTTTGGAGCCTCCACATCCTGCTTGTTTCTGTCTCCAAAGTGCTCTCCTTCGATTGACCGTCTGTTGTCGTGCTCGAGCGGCTCCGACTGCCGGAGACAAATTCCTTGGGTGTGTTTTCGGCATACTTGGCAAATAAAGAGGATTCCGATTCTCGAAGCAACGGCATGCTATTCAAACAGCTCGTAACGGTTTGACAGTCGGAAAAAAGATCGTCTCATTGCAGAATTCCATCGGAAATTTAGGGAAAGACTGCTGATCTCCTCGTTTTGTTAGGGTCTATTGCATAAGGGTGGGGGGGGAAGAGTAAGCACACCTGTTGTTTTGGCTTTTTTGGACTTTGTCCTTTTTCCTTCATCTGAAAAACGCATGCATATACCGGACCGTAGCGTTGTGCTCAAGACCGCACGATCCCGGACCAAGACATGCCCCAGAGCAGAACTCGCCGAGCCATTTGGGAGTCGAGACCGAGACCGAGACAAGACAGAGACCATAAAAATCGGTTTTGAAAACAGTTAAAGAGCCTTCTCTCTTGAATTTCATCCCTCCATTTTCCAGACTCCACACAGGCAGGGCCGGGATTTGAACCCCGGTCCTCAGCTGTACTAACCGGTCGCTCACCGTGCCTCATCTTTCATTTCAGTTTACAAGCAAAAATCTCAAATCCTACATTCTCTTTTTGACTACATTTTTGCAAAGATAATGTTTGGATGTACAGGAAACGGGGGATCGAGTCGTGCGGACTCGGTGTCGATCTGTCGTGGTGAAGGAGGAGGAGCCGAGCCGGAAGGCGAAGCTCTCCATTTAGCCACGGATCTACGTTCCTACCCTTACCTAGGACCCCGCAGCTCGTGACCGAAGGAACAAGATGGCGGCTACAAGCGACCGGAAGGAGTTTCGGTGTCCGGGCTCTCCCCGAGAGAACGGCCGAGAAGATCGGTCATCCGGGAGGAGCACGAGAGGAGCCGGTTGAGGTGGCCGGCTTCGGGATCCCCTCGGAAGTGGCCGGGGAGCGGGAAGTCTGCGCCCCGAACCCGGATAAGCGGAAGAAGATGGACGGACGGACGGACGTTACGGCTCACGGTACTATTTAAGCCAATTTAGTGCGTCGCATAAGCTACATTCAAAGTGTAATCTTGTTCCATCAAGCCAATTCAAGTTTGGAATTAAAACCTTTCCTCAGAAAGACAAAATTGGATTCGCCGGTGTTACTTGCAGTTAGCGTTAGCAGACCTGTGATGGACATCTGAGTGAGTATAGAAGGCATTTGTTGTTTGAAGTCCGTGTTATTGTTTCTCCGTATTGTCGCCACCATCAAGTTGAAGAATAGCAGATCAGTTCTGGTTTCGAGCAATTCGAAGGGAAATTCCTCAGTCCGCCAAGTCCGAGACCGAGACTTTCGAAATGCGACCTTGAAATGCGGTGTGGAGTCTTCCGGTAAGACATGCTCACGTGAACAACGAAGGTCGCCGTACGGAGCGTGATGAAAACGTGTGTGAGCCTTGAGGAAAGGCAGAAATGTCGCTTGGCACCCTCAAGTGGAAATAAACAAAGAACAAAACGGCGAGAAGAAAACGCAAAGCTCAAAGCTGCTTAAGAACCTCCACCGATGAGCGTGATTCACTTGCGTTTCCTCACCTGCGCCAAACATCCTTTTACCGGAACCCGGCCGACCCGCCTTGCCAACAAACAAACTCGCGAGCGGGCAGGCGGGCGGGCGGCGGGAGCGCGTTCATGAGCCGGACGCATCACCTGAGAAGGAAGAGGCTTATTTACTCCTCGTTAATCCCGCCGCTGACTGGAAACGTTCAGACGTTTCCCCGCAGCGTCGTCGGCTGCCGGAAATCCGTCTGGCCGAGGGAGACCGTCGTGCGCAAAAACAGCTGTTGCAAATGATGTCGTCACGGTGATGAACTCAATGACATTCAAAGGCACACGAGGACGTGGGAAAACAGGACGCACACGGCCGTCATACATATATGTATGTATATATATATAGGGGATATCATCGCACACTTTTGGAACGTGAACTGTCGATGTTGACAACAAGACTCCGATAGATCCGAAGTCCATTACTGAGTCAACGCGAGCCAAGATGCTACAAAAGGTGCAAAGTGACAACTCAGAGACTTTTGGGGCCTTTTGACCAAATCTATCGTGACTTGTTCACTTCCTAACCCAAACGGATCCTCCCTCATCCCGACGACGCTCGTCGCAGCGTGGCCGTGAGATTGACCTCTGTTTCATGTTTGTCTTGTCTCGCTCGTTAGGTTCTCGTTCGCCCCGTTCCTCGAGTCGACCGATCGGCTCCCTGCGGCCACTCGCGTGTCGTCTCGTATTCGGTTCCCCGCTTTCTTTCGGTCGGCGTCTGTCCATTCGTGTTGCGGTTGCTCAGGTTTCCTTTTGTGGCCAGTTATTCCGGTTTTTGTTTGTGAAATTGAAAACCCCCGTGAGACGTACGCCTCGCCACCCCCGCATGTGCGTCTGCCGCTTTCTGCCAACTTTGCCGCGACTCCGGCAGCCTTCGTCTTGATCATCGTTGCCACCGCAGCGGCCTTTCACATTTCTCTCGCGACCCCGTCGAAAGCGTTTGAAGAAGAAAAACTCGGCCGAAAGGCAGACATTCAGCATTGGGCTGAATCTTTTGTCAAAGAGATTTCTGCCGGACCTCGCTAAGTTTGCGTGGCCCTGGAAGGCACGTTTAGGAATACTGCACACCCTAATAACTGCACGAACATGAAAACTTCTTTTGAGAGCCAGCATTTGCGTGTTCTTTACAGCTGCAGGCCAAATGCAGTAAACATTTGGGACGGCGATCCGGTAAGTGTTTGTTTCGTGGCCACTCGCGAGTCGGCAGTAGCTTTACGCTAAACGCAATTATGCTCACGCCGAGCACTCGCTTACTCACTCGTGCGCTCGTAAACGCAAAACAGTCCACACCTGCGAGCCGGGGCCCGCCTGCTCGCACCTCCGGGTCCATATGGAACTTCCCCGACGGTGCGTTCGACGTGAAATTGCCGTGAAGAACCACAACGGCGCGTGGAAACAGTCCAAATACGCTGCGGGAGGTCAACATGGCCGACACGCACACGCGGCCCAAAAAAGAAGCGGACGCAAAAGTCATTCGTGCGTGCGTGCGTGCGTTCAAGTGCAGTCTCTCTCGTTACGCACGCACACGCATGCGGACACGCACACGCAAATGACACTTACTTGCTCCAGGCTTGGTCAACAACACATCATTTTTTCCACTGTGGGAGTAGAGAGTACTTTTTTTATGGTTGCACACTGACACACACGCGCGCGCACACGCACACGCACACACTCAGAATGAATGTGGAATGCAGTGCAACCTCCAAATATGAACGCCTTAAAGGTGGAATAGTTGGGAAGTGGAAATTCTGAGGAAAAATCTGCCTGACTGAAAAGTTGATTGCGTTCCATCATCCTCAAACCTTCATCCGACCTTTGTCGGATTGTCTCGTGTAAAGCGGCAATAAAAGGACAAATCAAGGGTCAAAGTGCGGCCCTCGTTCGCAGGCCGCCATTCGTGCCGCCATTATTCAGGGAGACAAAAGTAGCAATCATTGCTAAGACGAATGCCCATATTACCTGCGAGGGTCTGAGGAGCCCAGAAGGGATCGCGAGATGAGAACCTCATGATTTGAAATGAAGATTCCATTTAGAGATCAAGATGGACAAAGTTGGGGGGGGGGTGCGCTCGATTGAACGGTAAAAATGCAAGTCTCGCGTAGCCCCACCAGCGTCGACGATCAGCTCGTTTAGCGGCCGGACTTTCCAAGGGAGCCGCGTGCCGTCCGTGAGGGCGACGCTCACGAGATCGGGCCGGGCTGCTCGCGTGTTCAAATGAATAGAACGTCACGGCAACCCGGCTGTTGCGTTGTGTTGGAGACTCGTTCCTGCTCACCCCGGTGAGGACGCGCGGTCTCCAAAACGGAGATCCGAAAGGTTCCACGACGCCGGCAGTTTGGCGCTTGATTTCTTTTTCCAGTTCATCTTCTGGGAAAACCCTTTTCAAATCAAATCCCAACAATTTGATCAGGAAACACATTTTCCCAGCCTTCTATTGTGTGTTTAGGATTTCCCGCCGTGACTGTCCCCGAGGGATCGAGAAAGCCTTCAGATTGATCTCCGTAACAAAAACCTCGGTGTACTTGCAGGGAGCTGAAACCAAATCCCCTTCATGGCGAACGGGGCGGCCATCTCGAAGCCCGCTGACGCTGGCAAACGAGTGTTGATTGTACAGCTCGCTCACTCACTTTATTGTTCGTCAAGCGAGAGGCTACGTTCGCTCGCTCGGAGAAACATTCCGGGTTCGTCGGCCCCCCGGAAGTGTCGAGATGTTCCCAAGTCGTCGCCGGCCTCGGTACGTCACGCGGAACGCCGAGACGACGTTCGGAAGGTCTCGGTCTTATCTCGGACTCGACTCCCAAAAGTCTCGGTCTTGTCCGGGACCGGCCGGAATCGGACGCATTTTCCACGGAGACCGGCGCCGATCTGCAAGTCTTCAACTTCATCGATGTTATGATAAGGAGAGGAAAAGGACCCCAGCATTCCAACTCAGATCAGCAAATCTTTTGATGGCGGCCGGCCAGCATTCTGACATCGACAACGCACTTGTGTTTTGGGACGAAAACCTGGACGCTGAAGACCCTCAGTTCCCGACTCCTCCGCACAGGTCCACCGAGGGTTTTTAGTGGACGATGAGAGCCCAGCCTGCACGTTCAGGTCACTGAATGTTGCGGTCTCTCAAAGCACTTCTTCATGTTTTAAGAGAAGGACTACACGGAATGATTCTCCGCCAGACGATTTGAGATGTCTGCATGCTGCGCTTTGAAAGAGTTGCAGACACCGTTTTTTTTTTTTTTTTGTCAAAACATCTTTGACTGTTCCGCCTCGTGGTTCTGAAGATGGATTTTTAGGCTCTTGGCCTCGGCTACCAAAAGTCCCGGTCTTGTGTAGGGACAATCTCGAGATTTTCCAGCTAACAAATTCATGAAATTCCTTTTTAAGATGTTGTGACACGTTTTTCCGACCTGCCCTTGAAGGCATCGTGGCCAGTTGCCACGCAGACAATCAATCACAAAGATAGCGGACGAGACAGATAGATGCTGAAGAACTGAAAAAGGAAAAGAAAAGAAAAGAAAAGGGCAGCTGACAAGAGGCAGAAACCTTTTTCAAAACAAGCGATGTTCGCTGACTGAATCCATTTGGAATTGGTAGCGTCACTGTTCGCCGATAATACGGAGCGTGTGTTATTGTCGTTGAATTCACGATGTGTCAGAAGGTCAAAAAGTCCACAATGTCAATCAATTATTGTTACTTACAGTATGTCAGCTCGCTCGCTAGCTCGCTAGCTCGCTAGTATTTGAATGCTAGAAACAAACGCGATTCTTTGTTCCGGCTTGGAATTTGCGCACGTCCTTTTTCAACCGTTCGCGTGACGACATAAAGAGCACTTCCTGTCTCGCAATCGTAAAGCCCCGAAATGTTCTATTGGGCAGACCGGGAGAAGATCAACTGGCAATTGGATTTGGATGTTTTTGGAATTGCAGATTTTATTTTGAAAGGTTGGAAAAGCAGAAAGGAGAAAACTGGCCCTGACATGAACTGAGTTGCACGTCGGTCTTAGTTCCGGATCACTCCATCCTTTGCTGAGCCACGCGTGCAACGATAATGACATTTCATTCATTCGTTCGTTCGTTCGTTCATTCAGGTGTGATCGGTGGCAATATATCAAATCCATCTTTTCAAAGTCAATGATCTTAGCTCATGTTTGAACTTTCTTGTTTCGACTCTATTTCAATATGTTGACTATTATTTGTTGACGGCTAAAAGCACGTCTACGTTAAAGTGAAGTGGACTGAATATTCATTGGCCTTTTTTTGACGTCCACTTACTACGACGATGAAAAGTATGTCGGCAGGGACTAGGGACCGAGAAAATGCGCAGATGGCCATTGACAGACCGTTGCAAATGCATTGAGAAAATGGATATGTAGCTTTGAACATCGTTTGCTCCGAAAAGTCGGCTGACCCCTGAACAACTTGTCCCCCAAAACACACGACGGCCCCAACTCCGGCGGCGCCTCAATTTATGAGCAGGCTTCGGCAGTAACTCATTCCATTTTCCCGAGATGACTTCATTTCATTACAAATGTATGTCATTGTAATCTATTACATTACTGGGAGAAAATGTCATTAAATTACAGTTGCTTTTGAAAATTTCCCATGATAGTCATTTTCGTTAAATACCCGTAAAGCTTTTTCTTTCATGACGCTTCCTCCTTCTCAAGCCGAGGCTTGCGATTGGCTCTCTCAGGTCAGTCTCCAAGCTGACCTACTTTTCCAAATATGTCACCTTGTGGTCCAATCTCTGAGTTTTTGGAAAAGGTTTTTTGGGGGGCTGGAACGGATGAATGGGATTTCAATTGGTGTCAGAGGGGAAACTTGATGCGGTAAACGAGTACATTGAGTTCAATTCGAGGTAGCGGTCTACATCAATAGAACCCCCGCAGCCCCTTCGAGCCGACTTCCAACTGACTTTACTGTGCAACGAGGGTCCCGTCGATGCAACCTATCAAGTCATCCGACGGGGCGCGTCGGTCCAAGCTCCTCCCCTCCGGCCGCGGCTTATTTTTCACCGAGGTGCCGACAAGAGGCGGAGGAGGAGGACGAGACGACGCACCGAAGCGCCGCCAGAGTCTCGATGGCGTCACGTCGCGTCTCTGGCCTCGCACGCTGGCTGGCTGGAAGTTCGCCGGAGCGACGGGCCTGCCTGCCTGCTGGCAGGAGCCAGGAAAGGCTCGCTCTCGCTCTCGCTCTCGCGCACTTTGCTTTGGTGTGTTGGAGTCATCTCATTTCATTTCATACCATTATTTGTCTTGCGCCCACACACACACGCACGTCACGTGCGTAACCTCAGCCAGCCGGTGAAAAAGCATCTAAGGTCAATGGCTGCCCTTTTCCGAGGTGCGGTCACCCTACAGACGTTCGATCAAATCCGAACCAAATAATAATAATAATAAGAAGAAGAATATAACGGGTTGTGGCTAATAATCCCTTTCTCAGATCGCTCACTTTGTCGGTGCACTTTTTCCGGTCTTCCGCTTTCCGCTTCGTGTTCTCGTTGATATTTCTTCCAGATGTGGAGACGCTACGGTGGCCTGGAAGTGCAAAACAATACAACAAATTGTGGAACACTTTTACATTTCAGAAAACACATGAACAAAAGCAGAAAGAACTTTTACCTGCTTCTTCCTTAACTCTTAATCTATCTTTGTATGCTTTAAGAAATGTGATCGAGTCCAAGATATCGCATGCACAGCGATCAAAGAGCGATGCAGGCTCGCTGTTCAGGGCGGCGTCCCTATATGCAGTCGCCATCTGGGACGCTTCCCGCGATGCATGTTGAAGCGGGGCGGGTCTCGCCGAGACAAAAAAATGAGCCACAAGATGGCGCCGACCGGTGCGCTCGCCTGGGTTACGCGCTCTCTAGTATTCTTTTTGGTTTTGGGTTTTCCGTTCGTCTTTGGAGACATCACGCGACTCACTTACACAAGGGGAAACCTTCGAAACATCAAGGAGTTTCTTTCTCCGGACTTTCTTTCACCAAACGACGCAAAAATCTAAGAATTGGAGAAGGGGGCCAATGCCTTTCCACGGCACCGTAGAAGCAAGTCTCAAGTCCCATCATTCGAGTTACCGTCGGAAAAAAATCAAGCGAGTCGAGTCAAACAATCAAATCTTGCGCAGTATTTTTCGCTGATCATAACAAAAAAGTACATTAACAGTTGAGTGAACACACAATAAAGTGCATTTCCACCCCTAAAAATGAAACGAATAACAACTGAAGAATATTAAATACATTTATATACCCCTATAATTACGATGACTATTTATTTGTCCGAATGTTTGCATTATTGTTTACAGTTACCGAGGTATCTAACACTGTTAATGCGATGATAAATATTGGAATATAGTGCATCAAGGTGGATGAACGTAGTCACCAGATTTGAAAGCGACATACGTTGTTTATGTTTTCTAAATATATTAGTGCGGATGAAAATAGACAACTAGAAGAAAAGCACTGAAGACGTGACAGCACTCGGGCTACACGGCAGCGAGGCGAACCGACAGACCCGGATCGAAAGGAAGCGGGAAACCGAACGCGAGACAACGAGGCGCACCTGGACGAGACACGAGTGGCCGGAGGGAGCCGATTGGTAGACACAAGGAACGGAGCTCACGAGAACAGGCGGACATGAAAACCGAACGAGCGACGCGCGACACGCGAACACAAGACATAAAGAAAACAAAACACGGATGACGACGCAACTCCTCTCATTGGAATTCGCTCGAGTCCACAAGCGCGCAAAGCGGATGATGGAAAGGAGATCGTAAAGTCCGTCCCCCAACCCCCCGTGTCGCCCTGAAAAACAACGATAGTGATCAGCAATTGATTTGATGCCCGTCTTCACAGCGGACATCCAGCACACGCGTCCTTCGGAGGTGAGACGAGATTAGAATTTTGACACCGCAAAATGTGAGAAACAAGCATACGGAAGATCTTCCCTTTGCGCTCCTTGAGAAGGATCAGCCTCAACACGAAGCTTCCTGAATTCGGCGTTACCGTGCGGCAAAAATTCCAAACGCAGCACACCCAATTAAATGAATCCAGGGATGCTCGCTGAACGGAGTCACTTTGGATGTGCATTTTTGCCCCAATTCCAAATTGTACCAACCTACGAGGGATTCAGTTTTCCCAGCGTTGATTTATTGCACGAGATGAGGTTTGAGTGAGCTTTTTGTGTGGTTTTTGGTTTCTTTCTGGAAAGAAGGCAATTATGGCAACGCAGCCCGCTGCAGTGAGCTGAGAAAGCGTTGGCAACTTGATGAAGCCGACCGCGGCTTTGGGGTCGAGCCGGGGTCATCGTACGGGCTCAGGTCCCAAAGGCAAATGTCCGCGTCGAGTCAAGGAGTTTGTTATTGGCGGAGGAGCTGACCCTTGTTGACGGGTTCACTCGTTTGCGTAATTATTTCTTCCTCCTCAATTGAGCCGACGTCGCAAATCACGCAAATGTTATCCAGCGGTCATAAATCTTCCTTTTTTCTCTGAACGTCCAAAACTGGGCAAAATGTTTTCCCACAAAGGATTACTGTGTCAAAAGCATCCTGATTTAGGTTTCATGGGGGCTTTTTGTGTGTCCATTTCAGCGCATTGTCCGTTACAATGAAGCACCAATATTACTGTGCAGTACAAAATTGTTTATTCCTTTTTTTGTGGCCTAAAATGCTCAGTACAGTACAAAGTTATTGTCCACAAATATAGAAAAGCTTGAAAACATTTGATCCAAACGTGCTTAGTCATGGTGACATTGTTGACGTTCAGAACTCATTGTAGGTGGGTCGCTTTCCTGAGCCCCAAGGAATGAGTGTGCTTCCTAGTTCCTAATCTGTCGCCATTGACGAACGGCTTGTCCAAAAAAATCTTCACTGCAGGGTTTGCCACACATGCATTTCTTTGTGGTTTGCCGCCACAATTACATTTTGGCTGCTACAAATACGCTAGATTTTGGATATTAATCTCTTTGTATCCATTTATTGATTGATTTATTGAAGCCATTGTATACTTTTATTGAAATAGGTTTTATTTATTATAAGATATTGGGTAGGTAATGGTTTCACTTCCAAAACCGCCGGGTACCCACCACCACAAATACCGTAGATTGCCGTCCTGCGGGAAACACTGCACTGTACCAAAAATAACCCGTTCCAGACTCCAGAGACTCGTGTGTGATTTTCCTCTTTGAATTAACGTCGCAGCCAGCCATGTGTGCTCTCTCTGCGCAGCGCACGACGCTAGGTACGCGACTAAAATAGACTGAACTGCTGCCAGTCAATGGATGGTCTGAGAACGTTGCCACATTTAACATGGCCGCCACGTTTCTGGATTTAGTTGTTGGAATGAATAACAGAGTAATTGAGTTGGATGAGATTCAGCACTTTACTATTTTACGATGTAAAATTGGGATTAAAAATAATACAAAGTAAATAGTTTTCCTCCTACATCCCAAAAACATGTCTTCATTGCAGACTCGAAATTGCCCGTAGGTGTGAATGTGAGTGCGGGTGGTTGTTTGTTTGTTTGTTTGTATGTGCCCTGCGATTGGCCGGCAACCGGTTGAGGGTGTCCCCCGCTTCCTGCCCGATGTTAGCTGGGATAGGCTCCGGCGCGCCCGCGACAGAAAATGGATGGATGGTTTTCCTGGTATGAAGTAACCCGCTGTAAGTGTTTGGCGCCACTCCAAATTTTGTCGAATCAAAACAGAGACGGTCATGTCGCTAAATATAAAATCACAATAGATGGAAGAGAAGGTTGCATTAACGTAACGGTTCCACGAGAAAACGGTCCACTCCCCCTGGACCCCGAGCGCCCCCGTCCCACTTGGCCGTCTCCCAGCCGCCCAAAACCTCAATTTAAAATAATAACATATAGAAGCGACCGCGCCGCAGATTAACACCCTGCCAAACAAGCAAACGCAGCAAACCGCCACTACGCCGCTTTTGCGCTGACTGAACAAGCGATTTTGGAATCAACCATCCAATCCGGCCCTGCCTGTGTGGAGTTAGCATGTTCTCCCCGTCCGTGCCTGCGTGGATTCTCACAATCAGAATCGGAATCAGAATCATCGCCTCTATTTGCCAAGTATGTCCAAAAAACAAACAAGCAATTTGTCTCCGGTAGTCGGAGCCGCTCGAGTACGACAACAGACGGTCAATTGACGGAGAACGCTTTGGAGACAGAAAGACATTGACAAAAAACAGTCACTGAGCAATAAAGGCTTGCTAGTTATCTGGTAATGCCGCTACTTTTTTTTTTTTTTTGACAATTGTGCAAAAAGATGCAGAGTCCTCTAGCACTTAGAGCAGTTCGAAAGACTGATATTGCAATAGTCCGGTGCAATGAGCGCCGAGACTTCAAGCGATCATCTGGGACAATGTCGATTGTGCAAATGTTGCAGATGCTACTCTGGCATGAGTGGCCAGTATCGGTCAACAACAGATATGCAAATAGTGCAGCGTGGCGGGACGACTACAGCGAGTGCACCGGTAATCTATAATTGGCATCTATTGGCGATTATAAACCGTCTAAGCGAGCGCGGCAATTCCTCGCAGATTTTCGCTATTCGCGACGGGGCTCGGTCCCGACCCCTCACGAATTTCAGGGGCACACTGGACTGTCGACGAATCCATATTGTTCAGGTAATAGTGCGCTAAAATAGAGGAAAAGAAAACTACATCAAAAAGAACTCCATGAAAATGGATTATCCCCAAATGTTGCAATAAAATGTGTTTCCAAAGATTCACGACATAAAAGTGAAATTCAGCTCAACCGTACTTCCCAAATGTGCTGCGCTGGATAAAAAAGAAAATGCTGCAGTTTCAACATTGAATTGAGTGATCCTTTGGCGCACCACTAGAGGGAGCCCGCGTAGCACGCTTTGAGAACCACCGCTGATGAGCGCACCCGCTGACGACAATGTCTCAACGGTGAACTCATTGGGGACTTTTCAGAACATTTTGCTCCAAGTCCAAATGATTTCATGCTGTAAGGCGTTTCGACGTACTCGCAAAATAATATCTCGAAGAGGCTCTCACGCCACCGATTTGGAAAAGTTGACTCGCCTGTGACGGGCTGCGTTTTTTTTTTCTTGCGTGCTTTTTGCCGCCACCGTACCGACAAGACGCGGGCCGAGAGCCGAAGCGCTCCGAGGAAATGTTGACGGACGGAGCCGCTCGAGACGGAGGCGGCTTTTAAACGCGGCTCTCTCGGTGACGGCGAAGCTGACGGAAACCTCGAAAGTTCCCCGATGTGACCGCAAAGGATTTTGCCTCGCGCCGTCTCCACGACGTTCATCTACTGCTTGCTTGTTCTCCGCTGAGTTCTTCCAAACGTTTCAAAAGGATTCACTTAAAACCACGCAGTAATCGAGCGGGCTGACAGTCCACTTGCATTCGGGCCCACGTGAGGCAGGGACAACAGAATATAAAGAAGGAAAGATTGTTCGCCGCAGTTTTGACTTCTATTCGATGGACATCGTGCTCCTCGGCACCCGTCGGCAGTATCGTACGGACCGGGAGGTACGCACAAAGAAGACTTCCACAACCGACACAGTAATAATCATCGCTCTTGACACGGGCTAAAGAATATTTGCCTGTGCGTATTGTTATTTTGTCAGTCTACGTGTGTTGCCGCACGTTTTGAACATCATACTTATCCAATCCAAACGGAGCAGTCGGTGAGTAGTCTTGCGTGGTGTTCACGCGTCTCGACCTTCTTTGGCCTTCCCGGCACACGTCTCTCGTGCCGGACGGAGCCGCCACGTCTGGAATGCGGAGGAGAAAAGGAACAACAGAGGCAGCTACGCCAGCAAACGCGGGCCAGGGGAGTCGGGGGATTCCCGCGGGGTGGGCGGGGGGCGCCGCCCTCACAAGAAGCTCGCGTTGTCGCGCCCACGCACGCACAACATGAGCTTTCTTTTTGACTCCTACACTCGCACAAGCGCAACGTTCCAACACCAACAAAGATCAAAAGATTGCGTCGGCTTTCCACGAAGATGGCCGCCTTCTTTCGGTGCTTCGATTTCAAGTCAACACTCTCAGCCAATTTCATTTTTGCCATCAAGTCAAATCATCCATCGCGATCAGAACTCACAAGGTCGTGCAAATATCAAAGGAAGTTAACTGCTGCCACCTAGTGGTGCGTTTGAGGTCATGTTGGAATCAAGCACATCTGAAGCTCCAACACATTCGTCTGGCGCTTTGTTCGGGTTTTGGGTATTTTATTGGTCGCAGATTTCGACCTAAATTCAGGCGTCCTCGGTTTCCGACTTGCTATCATTTTGCCGGCTTTGCGGAAACCAGCTGGAATTTGCCAGGCTCAGACAAGCCCGACGTGGCACGCCGATTCCCGGAGGGGACGCCAGCCTGCGACAAACAATTGTTAAATTGTCTTTTTTCTTCCAACGTCAATCAAATCGGCGGCTTGGCACCGTTTAAAAGGGCGCGACCTCGACAACGAACTGGCACCGTTTAAAAGGGCGCGACCTCGACAACGAACTGGCACCGTTTAAAAGGGCGCTCCCCTTTCTGCGCTTCATGGCCGACAAGCGTTAGGACGGCAAAGAAAGCGTCTTGCGCCACGTGGAGTTCACAACCTTCCATCCATTTGCTGTAGCGCTTCTCCTCAGGCGCCAATCGCAGGAGTTCAGAACATTCCCCCATCCTATTAGAGAAAAGTGATTGAATGGTACTCCATAGAATGCACATGCTCCGATTTTTGGGTGGTATGTTTGGAAACTGCTGCCAGGCATCTCAATCACGTCAAAGTACCTCAAAGGTCACGAATTAGAGCGCACTCGCGACCGGTTCGGGGCGCCGGCCGCCTCTCGCTCAAAGTCAAGACGGGATCGGCTCCAGCTCACCCGAAATCGGCCCGTTTTGTCCCATACGTCGATACCGGGACGCGACAGCGGGCCGGGAGAAAGTCGACGTCGGAAGCGCTCGCCGACACGGACGCGTTCGCAAAAATGTTTGAGTTCCAACTTGATGCGCGCGGGCAGGCGGTCCCGAGACCCAAAAGTGCGTTCTCCATAAATGCTCCTCTTAAGTTTGCGCCATCGTCCATTCGGAGAAAGTCAAATTAACATTGGAAGCGTCTTCCCCATTGAACAAAGATTTGGGATTTGGAATCGAAAGACACAGACCAGAAAACAAATCATTGACGTCAAAAACACCCGGCGGTTTCTTGAGAATAGGACTTGGGTCCGTCCGTCCGTCTTCGGGTGGAGCGCTTCCGTGTCCGGCTGCACGCGCTGACTCCATTAAGGGCCCCGAAAATGAGGCGAAGATGATCTCCCAGAAGCAAAGAAAAAGGGGGCTCACTCAGCTTGCGGGCAACACAGCAAATACCCAAAGACCGGCGTCGGGCAACCGTCGGCCCGCGGGAGCTCCGGATACGGCCCGCCGCGCAATTCTGCAAACGCGTACAACGACCTCACGCATCAAATGGAAATCCACTCGTTGGAGAAATGAACGATCCGTTCCGCACACAACAACTGCCGCCATTTTTTGGGAAGGGCGCTTTTAACAAAGAAAAAGGCAAAGCATGAAAACACGATGAAACAATAAAAGAGAATCGAATGATCTCGAAAGCGACATCACTGCACATCTGGTTGTTGTTGACACTTCAAAGTCCCAACGACAACCTTAAAAGGGGCGTGGCCTCGTGAAGGATCTCAAGACATGGCCGGTTAGTCTCTGTAATTGTCCGGACGTGACTTTAAGGGCTCTGGTAGTGTTCGGATGTGACTTTTGGTCTCTGGAAGCATCTGGACTTGAGTTTTAGTCTCTGGAAGCGTCCAGAGGTGACCTTTGCTCGCTGGAAACGCCCAGACGTGACGTTTTGGTCTCTGGAAGCATCTGGACTTGAGTTTTAGTCTCTGGAAGCGTCCGGACGTGACTTTAAGGGCTCTGGTAGTGTTCAGATGTGACTTTTGGTCTCTGGAAGCATCTGGACTTGAGTTTTAGTCTCTGGAAGTGTCCGGACGTGACTTTAAGGGCTCTGGTAGTGTTCAGATGTGACTTTTGGTCTCTGGAAGCATCTGGACTTGAGTTTTAGTCTCTGGAAGCGTCCGGCCGTGACTTTTGGTCTCTGTAAACGTCCGGCCGTGAGTTTTGGTCTCTGTAAGGGTCTGGACTTGAATTGTAGTCCCTGGAAGCGTCCGGCCGTGACTTTTGCTTGTGGTCTACTGTAGCTGCTCGAGCGTGTTCCGATTCTTGTGCGTTTGACCACTTGTCCCGTTCATTTATCGGTGTCCGGCCCGCAACACAATGCAAAAAATGGACCAAGCGATGTCACTCATGTCCAAAAACTCGCAAAAGTCCCGAATGGCATTTCAATCACAAATCCTCGCAATATAGAAGAGCTCCAGCCGCCCCGCATTTATCTCTTTCGACTTCAAGTCATCGAGCGCTTGAGTAAAGCGTGCGCCTGCCGGTAGTCGCCGCTACACTGGTCGAGGATGTCCTCCAGGAAGAGTCTGCTGAAGTCTGGGAAGTTTACCATCAGTTTCATCAAGGCCCATTCCAGGTTCTGGTAGCGGTACCGCTCTTGGTACTCGTCCTGGTCCTGGTCTGGAAATAAGAAAGCATTTGTTTTGTAGTCATTGTATCGTTTGTACAGAATAGCGAGCCGCAAAAAGAAAAACTAATCACGGCTCTAGCAGCAAGTTTCAAGTCCTGTTCTATGGTTATCGTTACACTTTAGCCTTGGCTCTGCGGTGGCGTCACAAAACCAACCAAAACTGCCAAACGTATGAACCCGTTAGTTGCCGGCTGACGAACTGATGACTCTTCAGCACGTACACGGGCATCGTCCGGGCTCTCGCGGCGACACGGAAACATTCTGGCGCGGCTAACGGACGGCCGGACCCTTCCTGCGTCGCGACAAGTTGCGCTTCCTGTTCCGCCGTCATCATCGCACTTCATATTTTGTTGTATTACACGCAACAGACGAGCCTGCTTTGGTGCGGCTTCCGCGTGACTCACCGGTCTCCTCTGCCTCGCCAGAGTCGTCGTCCCCCGGACGAGGTCCAGGTCTTTCTTGTCCACGGGTGCCGGACTCGCTCGTCGGGTTTCCTACGCTTCCTCCGCTGGGACGGTCGAGCTTGTCCAAGAAGGCCGAGTTCACCCTGTCGCCAAAGTTTCAATCAAAGGCAAGAAACCTTTATTGCCGCCTGCGGGCTGGATGGACGTTCGGCTTTTTTATTTAAGCCTCCTCTCAAAAACACAACGCTGGACGCTCCCATGTTGGCAAGCGATAGATTGTTGACAAAGTTATTTTTAATCGACCCGGCAATTTCTTGAACTTAAATGGACTTTTTGACAACTTTCCCAACACATCACGGTACAAAATCTGCTCTTATCAAAGTGATAAATGATGTACGGTTGAACACTGACAGAGAAAAGAACTCACAATTGGTTGCTATGAATACTTTTGGCGAATATTTCCCCCCAACTTTAACAATACTGACTTCGATGCGGTGGATCGCAATACACTGCCGAACAGGTGGGAAACGTGGGTAGGACTGAATGGAACGGGCCTTCAATGGTTCAGGTCCTACCTAGCGCAGCTGGGGCCTCATGTACGGAGACTTCCTCCTAAAACATGGCGTACGCTCAAATCCAGAAAACGTCGTACGCGCAAAAATATCCAGACGTATGAAACTCTGCGTACTCACGAATCCGAGCACGTTCCCTTCGTACGTTCCAATCCACGTGGAAATGAGCGCACGTGTCGGAGCGGCCGACTCCTCCCTGTCCACGCCCACATTTGAATATGCAAATCACATTTCGATGAACCCCGCACCCGAGATGCCCATCTCTGCATGATCAGAAGAAAAGGAAAATGAGCAAGCTAATGAAGACAAATATTTGTTCTGAATGTGAAGTTGCTCAATGAAGCGGAGGCGCGCAAGAAAACGCGAAAGCGGAGCGAATGGGACGGCGCGCGTGCGGCAATGCTGTCAATACTGCGGAGTCAGATCAGCGCGCACACGCTGAACGGCAAAAGAAGCGGTCAGACATGAAGGTGGCCGTGAAGCGGAGGACAGCTGCCCAGCGCCAAAGCGGGCGGAGGAACCGGCGCGGAGGGCCTCACGCCGTTCGAGGGGAGAATCGCTGCCATCGCGTGTGGCTCACTCTGATCCCCCCGCAGGGTTAATAGCATGCATTTTTCATAACTCAGAACAAATGCGCTCATACAGTAACCTACACTCGGCGCTATGAGATGAAGCTTCCTGCGGAAATGTTGTGTGTGTGTGTGTGTGTGCGCTATTTGTAAGAAGTCTTTGGAATTCAAATGCAAGCACGTCAGCATATCAAAGAGGACATCAAAAACTTTGACTCCTTTTTGATGACTCAATTTATTATTTTAATACACAGGAGTGGACACGCACGCTGCCCAAAAAAAAAAAAAAAAAAAAAAAAAAATCAGGTTTTTTTTGTTTTGTTTTTTTTGTTTTTGTTTTAGAAGAGGGGTAAATTCTGTCCATTTAAACACATTTGAATCATGTGCAACCGACGTACATGTTCAAATGAAGTAAATTCATTTAAACTCTTTTTGTGCTGGAGTCCCAAAGCGATTGTGAGGGCAATCGGCGGCATAAATCTTCGCCTCGATCGATCAATAGGTGTCCTCACGAATAGCAGCGGGTCATTAAATACACTGAATGAAACAAATGTTGCCGGGCATGAATTGTTCATCTGCGCTAATTGTTCATGTCTCTCTGATGTGCAGATCGATGATAACGGCTTCCCAGCATCACCTCGAAGTGTCGCCAAAGCGCCGAAAACCGCAGAAACGTGCGTACGCCAGCCACCGCACGTTTCCACGGTCGTGTCGCTCTGGATGCATCTGAACTTTGCCGTGAAAAAGACGTTTTTGTGCGTACGCACCTTTTGTACATGAGGCCTCTGGAGTTAGTTTGGAACCATTGGAAGTGTTCAATGTCATCAAATGGCAATGACCTATGGGGTCCCTCAAGGGTCAGTTCTTGGACCCCTCCTGTTCAGCCTGTATACGGTCCCCTTTGGGTCCAATGCTTCAGAACTTGAATTTTGACTATCATAGCCATGCAGATGACACACAATTATTTCAAGCAGTGTCTCCAGATGACTACAGTTCAATTGAGGTGTGTCCCGTCTAAAACAGATCAATAAATGGGTGAAAGAAACCACAACAAAACTGAGATCATTGTTTTTGGCAATAAACAAAAGAGGATTGCTGTGAATAAGTACCTGGAGTCACTCTCGTTAAAAAACAAACACCAAGTCTGACTTTCAACAGTCACATCAAATCAATGACTCAAACTGCCTTCTGGCGTCTGAAGAACATATCCAGAGTGAAGGCTTGCATGTGCCAAGCAGACCAGGAGAAGCTCCTAAGTTTTTTCGGCTTGACTATTGTAACGGGCTTCTGACTGGACTCCCCCGAAAAGCTCATTTGGAAGGCTGCAGCTCGGGTTCTGACCGGAACAAAGAGCTCAGAGCATATTACTCCAATTCTAAAGTCTCTATAGGGGCTCCCAGTCAGCTTTAGAATAGATTTTAAAGTTCTGCTAGTGGTCTCTAAATCACTAAATGCTTTAGGTGCTGAATAGATGAAAGAAATGCTAATGGAATATAAACCTAGTAGGGCCCTGAGATCAACAGACTCAGGTCAAATAGCGGAGCACAGATTCCAAAGCAAACATGGTGAAGCAGCGTTTAGCTATTATGCTGCAAACAAATGGAAGAAGTTGCCAACAGAAGTGACGTCACTGAGGCCACCAAACCGAACCCCCTCTACGCCTCGGCTGCGCCGAGAAATTCTGTCCATAAAAGTTATGAACAGAATCAGTGACAAAGGGCAGCCTTGGCGGAGTTCAACCCTCACCGGGAACGAGTCTAACATACTGCCGGCAATGTGGACCAAACTCTGACTCCGGTCGTACAGGGACCGAACAGCCCGGATCAGGTGGTTCGGTACCCCATACTCCAGAAGCACCCCCCACAGGACCCCACGAGGGACACGGTCGAACGCCTTCTCCAAGTCCACAAAACACATGTAGACTGGTTGGGCGAACTCCCATGCACCCTCGAGGACCCTGCCGAGGGTGAAGAGCTGGTCCAATGTTCCACGGCCAGGACGAAAACCACACTTCTCCTCCTGAATCTGAGATTCGACTTCCCGACGGACCCTCCTCTCCAGCACCTCTGAATAGACCTTACCGGGGAGGCTGAGGAGTGTGATCCCCCTGTAGTTGGAACACACCCCAGTCTGCCAATCCGGAGGCACTGTCCCCGATGTCCACGCCATGTTGCAGAGGCGTGTCAACCAGGACAGCCCTGCAACATCCAGAGCCTTGAGGAACTCCGGGCGAATCTCATCCACCCCCGGGCCCTGCCACCGAGGAGCTTTTTAACCACCTTGGTGACCTCAACCCCAGAGATAGAAGAGCCCGCCTCAGATACCCCAGACTCTGCTTCCTCATGGGAAGGCGTGTCGGTGGAATTGAGGAGGTCTTCGAAGTATTCTCCGCACCGGCTCACAACGTCCCGAGTCGAGGTCAGCGGCGCCCCGTCCCCACTATACACAGTGTTGATGGTGCACTGCTTCCCCCTCCTGAGACGCCGGATGGTGGACCAGAATTTCCTCGAAGCCGTCCGGAAGTCTTTCTCCATGGCCTCACCGAACTCCTCCCATGCCCGAGTTTTTGCTTCAGCGACCACCACAGCTGCATTCCGCTTGGCCAGCCGGTACCCATCGGCTGCCTCAGGAGTCCCACAGGCCAAAAAGGCCCGATAGGACTCCTTCTTCAGCTTGACGGCATTCCTCACCGTTGGTGTCCACCAACGGGTTCGGGGATTGCCGCCGCGACAGGCACCGACAGCTCCGGTCGGCCGCCTCAGCAACGGAGGCGCGGAACACGGTCCGCTCGGACTCGATGTCCCTCGCCTCCCCCGGAACATGAGCAAAGTTGTGTCGGAGGTGGGAGTTGAAACGCCAGACGTTCCCAGCAGACCCTCACAATACGTTTGGGCCCGCCACGTCGGACCGGCATCTTCCCCCACCATCGGAGCCAACTCACCACCAGGTGGTGATCGGTTGACAGCTCCGCCCCTCTCGTCACCCGAGTGTCCGAGACATGCGGCCGCAAGTTAAATCATCGAACTGCGACCTTGGGTGTCCTGGTGCCAAGTGCACGTGTGGACACCCTTGTGCTTGAACACGGTGTTCGTTATGGACAAGCCGAGATGAGCACAGAAGTCCAATAACAGAACACCGCTCGGGTTCTGATCGGGGGGGGGCCGTTCCTCCCAATCACGCCCTTCCGGGTCTCACTGTCATTGCCCACGTGAGCCGTACATTCAACGGTCAAGCATATCAGAAAAGCATTCTCATGAAACAAGGGTTAGGGTTAGGGTTTGGCGCATGGAGACCATCACGTTGGTGCGAGTCAATGAAACTGAAGGGGAGCAGAGAACCGGACTCACTGGGCGTGATCTTGTTGGAGGTCTTCCCGCCTTCTCTGCTGCTCCGCCTTCTTCCGTTCCTCCAGACGCTCGGCCTGCAAAGCGTCACACACGCAATCAAAGCGTTTTTCTAAGCAAGTACCGTCTCTATGTCGCTGTAGTTAGAAAAATGTTCCGCAGAAAGTGGACCTGCCAGAACTTTCCGTGTCAATTCCTACAGATAGATGGGAGGGGCTAGGTGTCCCAATACTTTTACCAGTGTTTTTCCAACATCCTACCCTGTGACAAACGAGTAAGACACAATTTGGAACGACGTTCCTCAGGGAAATGTTTGAAGTCCTTTCACTTTCAATGAAAGTTTCAAGCCTTTATATAAAACGGAAAACTATACTTTGGGGATTTTGGTAAAGCGCATTTTGTTTTTGCAGTAAATGTATTCAAATTCAACATTTCTATGATTAAACGTTAGCAACGTTAGTGTGGATCGCTACAATTTCTGATATCATGGCGACCAGTTCAGGGTGTAGCCCGCCTCTCGCCCGAAGATCGCTCCGGCACGCCCGCGACCCCTGTGTGGATAAAGCGGTACGGAAAATGGATGGATGAAGGAAATATTTTCAAACTTCCGCGCGTGAGCTGGAGCCGATCGGTGAGCGTCGGGACAGATAGCCAGCCAATCACAGGGCACACGTACAGTGGAAAAGCCACACAAGAACAGCGAGACCGTGCAAACTCCACACAGTAAGGCCACAGCCTGCATTTGAACCCACAAGCTTATAAAACGGAGGCGATCTATTGAAAAATGACACGTATAAACCTTCTGTCGGAGTTGCAAATGAGAATCTGTTGTCGACCGCCTTACCGCGGGATTAAAAAGGCTTACATTTGAAATCGTTTTCTCTCTTAAATCATGAAATAGTTCTCTGCAAGGAGTCTCCAGTATATAATATTCTTTCACTCTACTTGTCCATGATATTCTCATTTATTGAGATTTTAATTGTACTATGTTTGCATCACTTCACCATTTGTGTTGGGTTTTGAGCCATGAAAGGAATTGAATCCCATTTAAAATAAGGCTAACACGACAAAATGTCGAAAAGGGGCTGTGGGAAGGGATCTGAATCCAGATACTTCGCTAACTCCTAATCATGTGCGCAGAGTATTCAGCATTTACTCATGCTGGCCTCTACTGCCATCTAGCGGCGCCTTCAACTTGGCTTTGTTGAGCCCATGATTTTGAACCTGGCAAAAAGTGCACATGCAGGAAAAGATGCTCACGTTTCCTCTGGATTTTGTCCCAAAGTGCCGGCGTGATCGATTTATAAACAAGATATTCTCGTACCTTTTTTCTGTGTTCGTCTTTCTTCCACTGAAGCTCATCCTCCTCTTCTTTTCTCTTCTTCTGAGCCAAAGTTTCCTGTTTGAGCTTCACAAAAACACATTTATCATCCATGCATCCATTCTCTTCTTACTACTTCTTCTTCTTCAGGGTGACGGGCAGCAGGGGCCTCGGCCGACGCGGAAGGTGAAAGCCCGCACGCGGCGTGAACGCGAGCGGACCACCGCGCAGGGGCTGTCAAACTCATTTTCGTGGCGGGCCACGCTGTGCTACGGCTTCCATCGCTTTGGCGTTACCACCGTGAAACGCCTGCCCGATCAATGTCTGTACACTAGTTTTCAAATCAGAAGTCAAGGATAACCCTATTGCTCAAGTTACTATGAAAAGGGGTTCAGTAACCCCCCCAAAAATGCTCAATGTCATTAATGCTTACAAATGACGATGTGAAATGTTGGTACAGATCTGAGCAAGAATCACGGAAGTTGACGCAAATGATTTGCTTTCAAATGATGTGGCCGCCGGGTTTTGGGAAATCCTTCACACTCTTTTCATGTGAGAGGTGTTGCTTAAGGATTCAAATACATGTTTTGTTTTCATAGTATTTCATTTCATATATTATGATTGTGAGTATATAATAATGAAGTTACAATTATGATTCTCATCATCTATTCATGGCGAGGCTGGCCCTCTAAATGGTCTGCTTCAAGGTGTAAAAAGTCTTGATTCTATTTCAGAAGGGTACTTTCCCAAATGAGGTCATGAGCTCAGCCCAGGCAAAGTTCTCGACCTCGACCTCGACCGGCCGGCCGGCCCCTGCTCGCAGCCAATCCCGTCAGAAGTCAGAAGCAACAGGAAAGAAAAGCCACCCCCCGCGTACAAAACCGTACCTTCTTCTGCATCTTGGAGCAACGCAAGTCCGCAGACTGTCTCTCCCTGACTTGGGCCAAGGTGGCATCGCCGCCTTGAAATAGTGAAGGCAGCGCGACAGTCAAGGTCAAGGTCAAGGTCCCCGTGCCGGAAGAGCGCTGCTTTTTATTTACCGAGTCTCTGTGGCGTGGTGTGCACGTGTGTGAGTCTGAGAGCCTCCTTCAATTTCTGAAGCTCTTCTTCTTCCTTCTCAGCCACTAAAACATTCCCCCCCCCAAAAAAAAAGACAGTCAAGAAAGGGGGAATAATAATCAAAACGTACGGATAGGCGAGCTTACTCATTCTCATCTCGTTCCGGCGAGACTCGATCGGAGAGATCACGGTCACTCCCCCTAAACTGAGACCGAGCGAAAGACGAGAAACTTCAGCGTAGTCAACATCTCGAGGATGAACTTGACAAGCGCACGCTTTGCAATACAGTCGGATTCCGTTTTCAGCCTTTCTCAAAAGTGGCAGCGAGGTGTGATGCATTCCCGTCATGTCTGAAACTGACAAATCTCTAATCTTGAAAAATTACTCAAATATATCAATACAATTCCAATCATATATTGGCGCACCTTGATCAATTACAATTAGGTGGAAAACCATATTTCTGCAGTGACATTCACAAAATCTTAACTCATATTAAGTGAAATAGTTCATCTTTTTTTCCAAATTATTTTGATGATAATAGCTTACAACTAACAAAAACGCACCAGGCTCAAGAAATGTGAAAATTACATAAAAAGCATTGAAAAGGATTTTTAAAATAGAAATTAGGAAGGGAATCAGCCTTCTGAATTTAAAAAGAAAAAATCTCCATCATGTGATTTTCATTGTTTGAATCGAATAAAACTTTTGAACATAAAAAGACGGTTCTGAGACGAACCTAAACATGAAAAGAAAATATCAGCAGTATTAGTACTTCATCTTTGAATGTGAAATCCATGTTTTCACTCAAACTCGTCCATGCTTGTTTAAAATGATTATCTATTTCACAAAAGGTGCTTTGAATTGACGTTTGGTACCACTGGGTGGGTGTGCATTTTAGCCGAGCGAATGTGTAGAGAACCACGACGGGTTTGGCATGTGGTTAAACAAGTGGCATTTACGTTTCTCATGAAACGAAACCGAAACTGCAACAAACAAAAACCTCATTTATCGAACACGAAATCAAAATAAACCCACTTTAAATGATCATTTGAAAAACTGAAAGGACATGACCATCGGACAATTGCAACACAACTAACGTCACATAATTGAATGAGACAGTAGACAATAAAACACGACGCGTCTCTTACTATTTCGTCCTTGTGGCCATGTTGTTGTCAATCGGGTCCCTCGTGGGATTATTTGCGTTCGAGCAATGTTTGACTTCGTGACCATTCGGATCCATCTCTAGCCAGATCGGAAGCGAACCGGTAACCCCTGTTGCAGAACAATCTGTCACCCGTCAGAAATTGTGGCCACCCACGTAACGAGGTCGGCCAATATTTGGCCAGGTGGCGCTGTCGGCCCAAACTTGGGTTCAAAAGTTCGACAGTAGAAGAAAAGAAGACTTACGTCGATATTTTTATTTAAAAAAAATTTCTGGGGAATGTTTTCAATCGTTGATAAACAATAAAATACAACAATACCCTCACGACACTAAGGGACACTTCAGAGGTTCCAGTATAGATATGAAGACGCGTTACGCCAGCACTTTGTAGCCGCCCGGCTATACGACGTGCCTGCGTGGCGGCCATGTTGGGTAGGTCGTCGTTCCCACAGAAGGCAATGCATGGAAACTGAAATTCAGGAAATGACGACTTATTGCTCATCCATCAAGCGATTTTCACGAGGGTTACTGTTTTTGTCAACGCCAGAACGTATGATATCAATACACAACATTAATTTGTATTTTATTTTAAAGCGTACCACAGATGCATTGTTTGCCTTGAGGGTGTAGACGGAAAAGTACAGAGAAGGTCAGAAGGAGCTACACTGTGTCTTTGTGGATCTAGTGCGAGAGAGAGAGAGAGAGACTTAAGTGAACTGACTGTACTGGAAACCTGAAGAATTGAAAAGTGAACTTCGTCGTTTGTGACCCGCTAAGGAGCGACGTACTAGTACGATGAGTGATTCGGTTGCGCAAGGGACGGCGTACGACGCAGTGAACGTACTCATGAGTCATTTGAACCGCAAAGTGTTCTCTGTCAATTGACTGTTCAACTACAGAAGACCAATTCCTTGTGTGTTTTTTGGCCATACTTGGCAAATAAAGAGGATTCTGATTCTGAAGTCGTGGCGTCCTCGCGGGGATAGCTTTCACTAGCAACCGTTTCTTCAAGCTAACAGCTAACGTTGAGTCCGTCAAGCACACGTTAAAAATAAATGTCTAATTCTGAATTCATTTCTATACATACACATACATATCATTCCCTCTGTCTCTAATGCGATTATGAACGCTTTTTATGGGGGTGAGATGGCTCAACCTACCCCTTGTCCAATGAGCAACTTGTGCCACACTTTTTTGGACATCAACACATTGAATCTGCTTGTTTGTAGGGGGGTCGCAACCCCCTGAAAAATATATATTTCTATCATAGTTTGCCCCGAAAAGTTCACTGAAAAAGAAAAGTGGCTCAACTTACACCACTCACCTACAACAGTCTGAGAATAGCACTCACAAAAGGAACTTCCGATCAAGCTTACAAATGAATTTGACAAAGAAGGATTTTACAGAGAAAGATAATAATGATGAATCATTTTGAATGCAACTGCTCTCACCTCATTTACGAGCGAGCCGGCTTGAGCCGGCAGCCGTCCAAACGAATGCGAATGAATCCATTTACATCAGGACAGACCAAGTTGTTGCTTTTTAACATTTTGGGACACATTTTAAAACAATACAATACTGAGTAAATATTCAAAGTCGCCGTTAGATTTGCCATGTTATTTCAGTCTGTTTTTTAATAGATTACACAAACACAGGTCACAAAAAAAAAGGTTAGTGTGTTGTCACAAAGTCAGCCAAGATGATCATTTTCATCCATCCATCCATTTTCCGCCCCGCTTATTGTCACACGGGTCGCCTCTCCCAGCTATCTTCGGGCGAGAGGCGGGGTACGCCCTGAACCCGTCGCCAGCCAATCGCAGGGAACACAAAACAAACAACCATTCGCACTCACATCCACACCTACGGGCAATTTAGAGAACAACTTTCCTTTGAGGAGTTAACAAAAATATCCAAATCAAATCAAATCGGCAGCCACTCGGTGGGCGGAAGTGTCAACAAATGCCGTCTGTCTTTAAGGGTGGCAAATTACTTTGTTACTTTGTCGTGACTAAGATAGTGAAGTGTCTTTTTTGATGGATTGTTAGTGCAAGACTGTGAATCCTTCCCCTTCAAGATACATTGAAACAATTGAATTAACTGATCGATATGGAGTCTCATGACAACACAATCGGTCGCCAAAAGTATCGGGACGTCCCAGGAGAGATCGCTTCCTTCTCCAGCATTGCCGTGACAACCGATCAACAGCCGGCTGTTATTGACGCTCCTGATGATGACACCAGCCCCCTCCTTCCCCGGGAACCAAAGCACGATGGGAAACCTCCGCCGCATCCAGCTGAGCACGCCAAGGGGAGGGGGCGGGCCGACGAGGACGTTCGTCAACATGGCCGCACTTCCTGTCCCTCTTCCCGCCTGATGAGCCCGTGTAATCGTTCAAGCACGCAGTGTGCTGTGAGGCGTGCCTCAGGGTCGTGGTCCCAGCACTCTGTGACTGTTGCGCAATAGACGCTCATCCCCTGCGGGCGGGACACGACCGTTAGCGTGCTAGCACGTAAGCATGCGTGGCTTTGAACATTGCCGCCGGGCATCCCGACCGCACTCACCCGATGCCGCGTCCACGTTGTTGGCATGTCGGGGCGTTGGCGCGCCCTGATGACCACATCACGCATCACGTCCACGCATGGACGCTCGCCCACCAAGCCGGTGAACGCGGGTGTGTAACCGGGAACCTCTGCACCCACACAATCAAACATTCACGCAAAACACACACCGTAAAACACGTGCACATAAACAGACACGCAAATGGTCGGTGTTGCCATGACAATGTGTTGTACTCGTCATTTACCTCGGCCGACGTGGCATCGCGAGGCCATCTCCCAGAGGACGAGCGCCATGGAGTAGACATCCATCTGCTTGAACGACTCGCCGCCGTCCTCCAGGTTCACGCGGGACTCTAGCGCCTCCGGAGACATGTAGCGCGCTGTGCCCACCTCCGCACGCAAGTAAAGGTCACGTCACATTGTTTTACGTCACGCCATGTTACAACTCGTAACGTCACGTCATGTCGCGTTACATCACATTCCATCATTTTGTCACGTTACGTCACGTTACAGTCGCTAGCGTTACTTCCCGTTGCCATCACTTCTGTCTCGTTATGTCATGTCGTGTTACGTTACAACAACTCGCGCAACTTCATGTTGTTCCCATTACAACACGGGGTGATTTTGTCCCGTCCCGTCGGGTTACCTGCCCGCTGTTGGCAAAGTCGTCCACGGTGAGCTCGGCGTGGAG
Source organism: Phyllopteryx taeniolatus (assembly GCF_024500385.1). Lineage (NCBI taxonomy): Eukaryota > Metazoa > Chordata > Actinopteri > Syngnathiformes > Syngnathidae > Phyllopteryx > Phyllopteryx taeniolatus. The sequence goes on along the minus strand of NC_084513.1, from coordinate 22,080,304 downwards.
TTGGACGGCGAGGCCAAAGTCGCACAGAGCGACGTCTCCGTCCTCCTTCACCAGCACGTTGCCGCTCTTCACGTCGCGGTGAGCCACCGACACCTAAAACGCGAGCGCCTGCATAGCTTCACTAGCGCATGCCACGTTGGACTTTTTTAGGCAGCTTGTTGACTCACACGCATAATGTTAGAAGCTCATTAGAATCTAGAAAAGCAGCTTTCCCACCATTTAAAAACATGTTTACTCGGACAGATAACGTGTGCGTTTGTGTGCACATGACAGTATAAGTGTGTCGGCACGTTTACTCGCACAGCTAACATTTCATTGACGTTTTCCTGCATGCTAGCCAGGCACGTATGTCGCTGACTCGTTCTTAGGATTCCCAAATAGTTTCGAGGCAAGACACGTCCTGCTCCAATATTAGTGGCTCCAGGACACACGCTGCCGCACTATGATTGGCTGCTGTACCCCGGTAGAACACGCCCAACTGCTTCCAGACAGGAAACGAAGTATGTGACTTAAGTGTGGTGGCGTTAATGTTTCCCACTAACCCGAACCTAAACCGCCTTAAGCCCAAACCCTCGCCCTAAACCTAACCATAACAAACTTCTTTGCTTTTATTTCGTACAAATGTGATACATGTTTGGAATGGTCAGGAGCCAATCATGTTGCAGTGGGGTGTGTCCTGCCTAGAAACTAGGTGGGAATCCTAATAATGCATCGCTGACACATTTTCAACGTGACATGCTAAGCTAACATGCTAAATGTTACCTTGGGCGACCCTGACGGCCAGAGGGTGTCACTGTGCAGGTGCGCGAGTCCGCGCGCCAAGCCGGTCGCCATGGTTACCAGCCGCTTCCAGCTCAGCACGTTGGCCGTCAGGAAGTCTTGAAGATTTCCCAGCCTGTGATAGGCCAGCAGCAGCCAGTAGGCCCCGCCCCTCACCTGTTATTAGCATGTTCATTAGCATGTGTTGGAGCCATATAATAATAGTTCATTTTTTCCCCCATGTTTTACATCGAATTCCGAAGTTCCAACACAAGGTGGAGCATAAGCGGCAAAAAAGTGAACTCGAGGAAGCTCCGGCCGGGTGTGTGAATTGGGACAAGCAGATCCTTTTTCACCTTATTGATTGCCTAGATTTGTGGAACGTAGACTTGAGATCATATAAAGTGCTAACGTTTTGGAATTAAAGCTGAGGGGGGCAAATTAACAGGCTTGTATAACGATAAAACCATTTGGACATTTGTTTGTGCTCCAAGAAGTTGCGTTCGAAGAGTTTTCCCCATTCGGCCCTCAAACATAACATTCAATGTTGATGAGAGTGCATAATAGCAAGCCGAACATTTTTTTATTGACTTGCACGTTTTCTTTCTCACGTTTAGTGGCACAGCTGACAATTTATGTTCATGAGCATTTCGGCGAGCATGGCTTGATATTGCGTCACATCACGTTACATGTTACACATATAGAATCAAATCATGGAACAGCAGGACTGTAAAAATACACCAAGGACACGATTCGATATGTATCACGATTTCTGAACCACGGTTCGATACACGATTCTATTTTTTGGGGGGGGGGGTATAAGAAAGAAGAGATGATGGGACAAACTACATTTAGATTTTTATTTTTTATTTATAATAAGTAAAAATACTTATTATACAAGCCCAATTCCAATGAAGTTGGGACGTTGTGTTAAATAAAAACAGAATGCAATGATTTGCAAATCATGTTCAACCTATATTTAATTGAATACACTACAAAGACAAGATATTTCATGTTCAAACTGATGAGCTTTATTGTTTTTAGCAAATAATCATGAACTTAGAATTTGATGGCTGCAACACGTTCCAAAAAAGATGGGACAGGTTCATGTTTACCACTGTGTTTACATCACCTTTTCTTTTGACAACATTCAATAAACGTTTGGGGACTGAGGACACCAATTGTTGAAGCTTTGGAGGTGCAATTCTTTCCCATTCTTGCTCGATGTACAGCTTCAGTTGTTCAACAGTCCGGGGTCTGTTGTCGTATTTTACGCTTCATAATGCGCCACCCATTTTCAATGGGAGACGGGTCTGGACTGCAGGCAGGCCAGTCTAGTACCCGCACTCTTTTACTACGAAGCCACGCTGTTGTAACACGTGCAGAATGTGGTTTGGCATTGTCTTGCTGAAATAAGCAGGGGCATCCATGAAAAAGACGTTGCTTGGATGGCAGCATATGTTTCTCCAAAACCCGTATGTACCTTTCAGCATGAATGGTGCCTTCACAGATGTGTAAGTTACCCATGCCATTGGCACTAACACAGCCCCATACCATCACAGATGTTGGCTTTTGAACCTGGCGTCCATAACAGTCCGGATGGTTCTTTTCCTCTTTGGCCCGGAGGACACGACGTCCACAATTTCCAAAAACAATTTGAAATGTGGACTCAACAGAACACTTTTCCACTTTGCATCAGTCGGGCCCAGAGAACCCGGCGGCGTTTCTGGGTGTTGTTGATAAATGGCTTTTGCTTTGCATAGTAGAGTTTCAAGTTGCACTTACGGATGTAGCGGCGAACTGTATTTACTGACATTGGTTTTCTGAAGTGTTCCTGAGCCCATGCGGTGATATCCTTTACACATCGATGCAGGGCTTGACGGTCACGGGCATTCAGTGTCGGTTTTGGGCCTTGCCGCTTCCATGCAGTGATTTCTCCAGATTCTCTGAACCTTTTGATGATATTATGGACCGTAGATGATGAAATCCCTCAATTCGTTGCAATTGTACGTTGAGGAACATTGTCCTTAAACTGTTGGACTATTTTCTCACGCACGTGTTGACAAAGAGGCGAACCTCGTCCCCTCTTCTTTGCTTGTGAATGAGTGAGCAATTGGGGGAAGCTCCTTTTCTACCCAATCACGGCACCCGCCTGTTCCCAATGAGCCCGTTCACCTGTGGGATGTTCCAAACACGTGTTTGATGAGCGTTCCTCAACTTTCTCAGTCGTTTTTTTGCCACCTGTCGCAGCTTTTTTGGAACGTGTTGCATCCATCAAATTCCAAGTTCATGATTATTTGCTCAAAACAATCAAGTTGATCAGTTTGAACATGAAATATCTTGTCTTTGTAGTGTATTCAATGAAATATAGGTTGAACATGATTTGCAAATCATTGTATTGTGTTTTTATTGATGTTTAACACAACGTCCCAACTTCATTGGAATTGGGCTTGTACATTATTGTTAAAAAAAAGGTCTGAGGTAACAGACAGACTTCCCAAACCAGAAAGTAAATAGGAAATATGTCAAAACAAAAACTCTAACAAAATAACCGCTGTTTAAAAAATACTTTGAGCCTAACTACACTGTCACTGATATTAAGTTGAGGAATCAAATTGCTGTCTGTGCCATAAACTGGTAAACTACTTTGTGTGTTCTAAACAAGAAATGAAATGAAAATTTAAAAAAAACAAACAAAAAAAAAAAAAACTGTCTCACGCTGGCCAGGAGTCGCCACACTGCATGCCCGCCGGCGCTCTCTGGTTAAGCGTGAGCGCGAAGCATCTCACATCCAGCCATATATCAAACAGTAGCATTAGCAATGCCTTTAGCATTGTCCGTGGTCACGAACGAACGGGGAACGAGGCCGTTTGACGCACCCTGATTTTCCACTGCCGCAGACGCTCGCTGGCGGTATTTCCGCTCGGCTCTTGTACACAGCGCCGCGGAACGTCCTTTCCATTGGATGCGATTGCATTTGACTTTAGCCGTATTTCTTTCGCAGGTTCTCGTTGCAGAGTTTGTTGAACTCGTGTTACAAGCGTAGCTCGCCAGTAGCCACAGGTTTGTTCACCCCGATTACCGGAAAAAGTAGTCCCAGGACATGCAGTTGCAGGAGGCTTGATCAAGAAATAGATCTTCAACCTAGGCCCAGGTTTATTAGCTACATTAATTTAACAAATGATAAATAATAATCATTATTGAATTCCCGGTATGCTGAGCGGCATTGTAAATATTTGGAAGAATGCTGTGTTCTTGTTAGTTAGGGGTTATTCATCCCCTAGTAGTGTTAATAGACTATATGCGTGTTCATTACCCCTCTTTTTGCCGCCGTTGTTTGTGAACTTTTTATGATCAGCGGCATCGCGACCGATGACTTGGCTGATTGTGTGGCACTTGCGCGACTCAGTGGCCAGCGGCTGTAAGGACGGGTTGAAATAAAGCCGGACGTCAAGTGGCGACAGACATCTTGGCTGAATGCGGCGTGGAAAGGCTCACTGTTGAAAGGCCATGTCGCGATCCTGCCATATTTTTTATTGAAGAAACGCGATTTTCAATCGCAATGGAGAATTGTTCCAGCCCTATGTAACGCGGAGATGGACGGAGAGTGAGAATGAGATGTCCTGGTATTTGTTCCTGTTGGCATTTTGATCCCTGACTGAATTGAATGTGAAGCGCCGTCACCCAAAACCGTTGGCTTGTACCCTGTAAGGTGAGTCCATTGTATGCATTAGTGATCTTGGTCTTGTTTTTGTACAGCACAAAAACCTGACATTTGCTAATAATCGTATTGTTGACAGTGTTGATTGGGTTAGCAGAAATAAAGACAGTTACAAATGTACGAGTTGTTTCTTAATTGTATAAATAATTTTGGCAATGGGTGCTCGTGCCCCCAAAATGTCCGTGCGCGTGCCTGATTAGGGGTATAATGTAATGATAGATATATGATATTTGATCTATGAAATATGAGCGATATACTTTATACAGTGGACCACCCGCAAATTCATCTCTTCTTTTTCAGTTTTTTCCCCATTTCTTTCTTTCTTTCTTTTTTTGTTTTGTTTTTTCTTTTTCAGGTTGGAATCAACTCTGAAAACGCTTCTTGGTGGTTGATCACCGGTTACTCAAGAATTTTCTGGATAAAAAAAAAAAGTTTTTTCAATCCAATAATCCATCCATCCATTTTCTGTCGCGCTTCTCCTCACGCGGGTCGCGGGAGCGCTGGAGCCCATCCCAGCTGTCATCGGGCAGGAGGCGGGGTACACCCTCAACTGGTTGCCGGCCAATCGCAGGGCACATACAAACAAACAACCATTGGCACTCACATTCACACCCACGGGCAATTTAGAGTCTTCAATGAACCTAGGAAAGCGGAGTGCCCGGAGAAAAGCCACGCAGGCACGGGGAGAACGTGCAAACTCCACACAGGCGGGGCCGGGGATTGAACCCCGGTCTTCAGAACTGTGAGGCAGACGCCCTAACCGGCCGCCAGTACAAGAATAATGGGTGTCAATTATCCTGGATTTTTGCTATTCGCGGTTTGTGTAACATGCAGTATGTAATGTAACAATAACGCAATGTACTAACACGTGGCATGCGTCGAGTTGAAATCTCGCATGTCCAAATTTGGTCAATTTCATATTTTTTCCCAAATGGATACTTTTGGTCAGTCCCCACACGGGTGTGTTATTTTTGCCTGACAAACGTAAAGTGTTGAAAATGCTTCGCTGTCTTTGAGGATGACGCAATGCTCAACAAACCTGACCTTTATTTGCTCTGTGATGCTATTGGAGATACGAGGAATTTGCCCGACGGCAGAATTATGGAACGTAAGGTGTCACCTGCGCGCCCAAGAATGGGACGATGTTGCGGTGCCGCATCCCGGCGTCACCCAAGATGGCGCCTTCGTGCCTCCAAGAGGCTACCTCGGCGCGGAGAAAAACCTTCACCGCGACCACCGAGCCGCCGCCCGCTTGATGCGGACTCTCACCCAGCAGCCGGGCCCTCCACACCTGCGCAAAGCGACCGCCGCCTACCGCCGCTTCCAGGTGGACGGCCGGCAACTGGTCCGCCTGCCCTGGCCCGGGCGTGCCAGATGGGGCCGCCGCCCGGAAAAGCTCTGGAGTGTTTTTTCCCGTCCCGTCCGGGTGGGCCGGCGGGCTCGGGGGGCACAAGGGTCGGAGGCGGGCGCTTTTGTGGCTGCGGCGCTTGGAAGCCCAGTAAAGGGTGGCGACTATGGCGACCGCCAGGACGGGCAGGACCAGGCTGACCAGCACCGCCGGGATCACTTCTTTGTCCCACGCAGAAGGCAAACCTGCACAACAACAACATTACCACATCTGTGATATCAGGAGAACGGGATGTCGGCATCGGGTCTACTTCCTGCGTGTTAGGTGAAGCTCCGTAAGAGAGGATTTCGATTGGCGCTGCCGTCAATTCACCTTGCGAATCTACGCTCCCGACCCAACAAAATGGACGAGCTTCATCTTCTCACCAAGACCAGTAAAGACAACTGTACCACGCTAAATAACGCATACCGTGCCATACCTCGCGCAGCCCTGGGCTCGTCTGATCACTGCTTAATTCACTTCATACCAACGCACCGGCAAAAACTTCAATGCGTGAAGCCTACGGTGAAAACAGTGAAAGAGTGGACCAACGAAGCAAAGATGGAACTTCAATGCGGTCTCGACTGCACAGACTGGAGTGTCTTTGCAAATTCAGCTGGCAGCCTGGATGAATATACGGACACTGTCACATCCTCTATCAGTTTCTGTGAAGAGGTGTGTGTTCCAACAAAGTCATTTCGCACGTTCAATAACAAGACGGGTTCTCTGCCAAACTTAAGCAACTTCGCCAGGCTAAAGAGGACGCATATCGAAGTGGGGATAGGGCCCTGTAATCGCGCTCGAAACCAGCTGACGAAAGAATTGAACATCGCAAAGAGAAACTATGCCGTAAAGTTAGAAACAGTTTACCGCTAACGACTCTAAATCAGTCTGGAATGCTGTAAAATCGCGAACCACTTACAAGCTACCATCCCTCCAAGCTGAGACCAATAAAGGACGAGCAGACGACTTGAACACATTCTATTGCAGATTTGAAAAGCACCCTTTCAAACCCACCCAGCCGCACCACCTCTGACACTCCCTCCTGCGTTGACCATCCACAAACAGAATGTGAGACATATCTTCAAACAATAAAAGATCAACAAAGCGGTGGGCCTAGACCTTGTGTCCCCATCCTGCCTCAAAGTCTGCGCTGACCAGCTCGCTCCAGTTTTCACACAGATCTTCAATAGATCTCTGGAACAGTGCGAGGCAACATCCTGTTTCAAATGCTCCACCGTCATTCGAGTCCCCAAGAAACCTGCAAACTCGGGTCTGAATGACGACAGGCCTGTCGCCCTGACATCTGTGGTCGTGAAGTCCTTTGAAGGCCTCGTGCTGGACCACCTCGAGTGCGTCACAGGTCGCCTGCTGGACCCCCTGCAGTTTGCCTCCCGAGCAAACAGGTCTGCGGATGACGCAGTCAACACGGGACTGCAGTTCATCCTAGAACACTCGACGGCGTGGGGACCTACATGAGGATCCTGTTCGTGGACTTCAGCTCTGCGTTCAACACCGTCATCCCCGAACTCCTCTCCTCCAAGCTTCTCCAGCTCAGCGTCTCGCCTGCAATCTGCCAGTGGATTTACAACTTCCTGATGGGCAGGACACAGCAGGTGAGGCTGGGGGACACCACCAGCACCGGGGCACCCCAAGGATGCGTCCTCTCTCCACTGCTATTCTCTCTCTACACGAACAACTGCACCTCAACGCACCTGGCTTTCAAACTCCTGAAGTTTGCAGATGACACCACGGTCATCGGCCTCATCAAAGACGGTGACGAGTCTGCGTATCGACAGGAAGTGGAGCGGCCGGAGCTGCGGTGCGGCCGACACAACCTGGAGCTGAACACGCTCAAGACTGTAGAGATGATCGTGGACTTCAGGAGGCATCCCTCACCACAGCTGCCCCTCACACTGTCCAACTGCCTTGTGTCAACCGTCGAGACCTTCAAGTTCCTGGGAATTACAGTCTCTCAGGACCTGAAGTGGGAGATAAACACCAACTCCAGCCTAAAAAAGGCCCAGCAGAGGATGTACTTCCTGCGGCTTCTGAGGAAGCCTGGCCTGCCACAGGAGCTGTTGAGGCAGTTCTACACAGCAGTCATCGAATCGGTCCTGTGTTCTTCCATCACAGTCTGATTTGGTGCTGCTACAAAAAAGGACCAACTCCGACTGCAACGGACAATCAAAACTGCTGAAAAAATTGTCGGTTCCCCCCTACCAGTCCCCAAGGTAGGTTCCCCCCTACCTTGGGGACTTGGACGCTGCCAGAACAAGACTAAGACAAGCGCATGCAAAATCCTCTTGGACCCTCCACATCCTGGTCACCACCTCTTCCAGCTCCTTCCCTCTGGTAGGCGCTATCGAACAATGCCAAGTAAAACTAGCAGACATTCCAACCGCTTCTTCCCTCTTGCCATTAACGTCTTAAACAGTTAATTTACAACTCCACTGTAACATGCTGCCAATTTTGTCTTGAGATTGTAGTCCCATCTCTGTCGGGCCGATTATACATGACTCGTGCACTCGCTGTAGTCGTCTCGCCAGCCCGCACTATTTGCATATCTCTTGTTGACCAATACTGGCCACTCGTGCTCGAGAAGTATCTGCACCAATTGCACAATTGAAAGGTTGTTGACAGCTGTTCCAGATTATATCGCTTTAGTAGTCACTTTAAACTGCATACATTTCTTGAAGTCTCTGCGCCATTTGCACAATGGTCCCTGCACCAGACTATTGTTTTATTAGTCATTTCAAACTGCTCTAAATTGCTAGAGGACATCGAATTGCACAATTCAAAAAATAGTACCGGCATTACCACATTACTGGTAACCTTTTATTGTTTTTATGTTTCAAAATTATTCTCTGTCAATTCACTGTTGTCATAATAGAGCAGCTCCAACTCCCGGAGACAAGATGAAGATTCTGATCTTGCCGTCTTGTTCATGAGTGACGGAAGAATGGAATGGGAAATCGACAGGCGGATTGGTGCGGCGTCTGCAGGCACGCAGACTCTGTATTGGTCTGTCGTGGTGAAAAAGGAGCTGAGCCGAGAGCCGACGCGCTCGATTTACCGATTTACCGATTGAGCTACGTTCCAACCCTCACCTATACTTATGAGCGAAAGAACAAGATCTCGGATGCAAGTGGCCGAAATGAGTTTCCTCCGCAGGGTGTCCGGGCTCTCCCTTAGAGAACGGGTGAGAAGCTCGGTCACCCGGAAGGGTCTCAGAGTCGGCCGCTGCTCCTCCGCATTGAGAGGACCCAAATGAGGTGGCTCGGGATGCCTCCTAGACGCCTCCCCGGTGAGGTGTTCCGGGCACGTCCCACCGGGAGGAGACCCCGGGGATGACCCAGGACACTCTGGAAAGACTACATCTCCCGGCCGGCCTGGGAATATCTCGGGGTCTCCCCGGAAGCGCTGGACGAAGTGGCTGGGGAGTGGGAAGTCTGGGCCTCCCTGCTTAAGCTGCTGCCCTCGCTCGGATGAGTGGTAGAAGATGGATGGATGGATGGATGGTTGGTTACTAGCACGATCAACGTTATAGGTTGATGAACAATTCTAATCGCAATGAGCTCAGTGAACATTATATGTTGCTGAGCATTTTCACAAGCAGCTAGCTCACCGTTAGCAGCGCGTCGGAAGATGAGCTTGTCGTTGCACTCGTGTTCGCCACTGCAACCGCACACGTGCAAGATCACGCCCAGTTGGGCAGTCTGCGACGTCTGTGCCGCTCTGGTCATGTGACACTCGTGGGACGTGGAGTTGAGCAGAAGCTTCGTCTCCTCCACGCCGTCCAACGGCAGTGCGGGATTGTGGCACCTGGTTCGCACGGACACGCTTGCGTTAGACTCCGTCCTACATAAAAGGAACAGGACCTCATTAGTTTGTTTGTGTGTGTGTGCATGCGTGTCTTCAGCTCACCTGTTAGCATGCTAACAGGTGAGCCAGCGATGACGCGGTCGTGCTTGTGTCAGGGGAGAGCAGGAAGACGCTTAGGCTTCACCGCCGCTCAAGTAATTTAGCATGTTAGCACGCTAGCTCACCACACGGCCACGCAGATCTCGTGTAGGGAGGAGCAGAAGGAGGACAAGGAGCAGTTGGAGGAGCAGACGCGGTCCCGGCATATCGGACGGCTCGCTTCACACCACATGCACACGTTGAAGTTAAGATGGCCGCTGAACGACACCGCCGACGCTAACCGCAACAAAACAATCATCAATCAGACTTTATTCGTACTGTGCTTTTCATCCATCAAATGCAACCGACAGCACCGACATAACTTAAAACACACACACACACACACACACACACACTTACCGATTCAGTACAATCCCATAATGACATAAGAGCCTAAGGCTGGCGACGGAGCATCCAGGTGAGGAAACCCCATCTCAGGGAGCCATCTGCACCAGGACACGTCCTGCCAAATTCTGGATTCATTATCAATTTGAGAAACTCTTCTGGGAAGACCACAAAGCAGGAATTACAGTCATCCATCCGATTGGAAATGAAAGCGTGCTTTAGTCGAAGACTGGATATACCGATATCGGCTATATTCTTCAAGCGACAAAGACCTATTTTATCCTTGTTAATGTGTGAGATAAAGGTCTAAGAGAGTCTAAAATAAGGCCCAGGTTTTGCACTTGCGGTGAGTGTTTGAGAGATAGTGCTCGTAACTTTAGTTGAAAATGTCTCTCTCTGGGCCTCAGGACTGATGGCTAAAACTTCAGTTAAGCTGGAGGAAGTTCTCTGGCCAACCGGGATTCGATGTCTGGAATGCAGCTTTCAGAAAAAATCATCACCCAACGTACACGTACCGCAATCTGCAAAGCTCAGATCGGCGAACATCCAATGGCCGTCTCGGCTCGACTGTCGTGTTGTTCGTCTTCTCGGGCTTGGGGAGCGTTTTCACTTGTGTGCAATTTCCGAGTCCCCCAATCCTTCTTTTGCGTGAAGAGATTTTGATAGAAACGAATCCAAACAAAGGATGACCTTACACTGAATGCGTTTTCTGTCATGAGCGCTTTCTCCTCCTCAACAAGCTCGTCCCATCTTGGCGTCATCTCCTTTTGGCCTCCGTGTGTCAAAGCGGTTTGGGAGGGTTTCGTATATTCGGCAGGTTCGCCGCACCTCAGGACTGCCGATAGTGCCTCTGAATACGACGGCTTTGTTTTCCTCCTTCGGCCGGTCGCCCCCCAAACACGTTTGCTCGTTGACTGCTTTTCGCTGGCGAGGCGCAGGCAGCTGAAACTTTGAAACTCTGCTATGATCGGTCAAATATTTCCACTATTGGGTCCATTTTTCTCCCTGCAGACACCATCGCTGACGTTTTTGCGCTCCTTTGTGACGGTGCCCCTGAACACAACCCCTCCTTCTCCTCTGCTCAACTATGAATCATTTTTGCTGTTTCTTATTGTGGGATATTGTTTTGTTCCGTGTTTGTCCGCTATATATCCGGGGTAGCACCTGCTCCATTTGCACACTGATTGAGGAGTATCTGTAACATTTGCACAACCATTGTCCCAGATGATCGCAGTACTCGTCACTTTAAACCGCATCCACTCCTTGAAGTCTCAGTGCCCTTTGCACAATGGTCATTGCACCGGACTATTGCGATATTAGCCATTCGAACTGAGGACTCTGCATCTTTTTGCACAATTGTTGTTTGTTGTTGTTTTTTGTCAATGTCTTTATGTCTCCAAAGTGTTCTGTAAATTGACTGTCTGTTGTACTCGAGCGGCTCCAACTACCGGAGACCAATTCCTTGTGTGTTTTGGACATGCTTGGCAAATAAAGATGATTCTGATTCTGATTCTATAACTTGACTCTCGACTTTCTGTGTCAGCTTTCGCTGTCCGTTTCGACTTTTTCTCGGCTGCCTTTTATCTGGCTTGAAAGGCAGGTATCCACTTTTTCAAGATTTCAATCCGTCTCTCAATTGGCCATTAGTGAAGCCACGTACGATTCTGTCACGTAGCAGGGAGGGAGTCACGCGACGGTCCAAATTCCTAATCCTCAGCCTTGTTTTTCCAAATCCGCTCCATCCGACTCGTTGGCGAGGATGTGGCGAATATGGGTACGTTCTTGTCTGGGTCGCGCGAGGCTCACAATTCGGAACAGTGCTGAGCTTCTTTTTACACACGACCACTTGTATGCTATGCGCACACAGACTCACATACACGCACACACTGGTGTGTCTTTTGTCTCCGTCAGTGGGGCGGAGGGTGACTGGCACTGAAGAAACACAAACGCACAATGTGTGTGTGTGTGTGTACGTGCCAAACAAGCGTGAACAATTCATTTGAGATCTAAAGAGCATAGCTAGAAATATTGACAGAGAGTGTTTTACATACTGTACATATCACATTATGTAATATCTATTTCGAAAAACATTGTCTCGATTTAGTATAGACCGAGTGTACAAACTCCAATTCCCATGAAGCTGGGACCTTGTGTAAAATGGAAAGGAAAAAAGAACAATGACTTGCAAATCCTTTTCAATCGATATTTAACGGAATACACTACAAAGACAAGATATTTAACGTTCAAACCGATCGTTATTTGTGTGTGTGTGTGTAAATCTCATTTGGATTTTGACGGTAAATGGATTGCGCTTATCTCGCACTTTATCTACATTATCACAGTGCCCAAAACGCTTTACAAATCCTCACATTCACACACCGATGGGCGAGGCGCTGCCAGGCCCACCGGAAGCAAATTAGGGTTCAGTTTCTTGCCCAAGGACACTTCGGCACGCGGACGGTCGGAGCCGGGATTCGAACCGGCTACCCTTCGGTCACTGGACGACCCGCTCTCCCGACTGAGCCGTAGCCGCCCAGTGAGGAGGTCGACAAGTTCCAAAAACTGAGAGAGGGGCAAGAAAAATCGAACACCAGTTTGGAACATTCCACAGGTGAGTGTCACCATCGGGTATAAAAGGAGCATCCCCGAAAGGCTCGGTCGCTCACAAGCAAGGATGGGGCGAGGGGTTCACCACTTTGTCAACAAATAGCCCAACAGTTTAAGAACGACATTTCTCAACGTACAATCACAAGGAAGTTGAGCGCTCCATATCGTCATCAGAAGATTCAGAGAATCTGGAGAAATCTCTGCACTTAAGCGGCAAGGCCGAAAACCATCATTGAATGCCCGTGACCTTCGATCACTCAGGCGGCCACTGCATCAAAATCGACATCATTGCGTGAAGGATATTGCCAGCACGTGGGCTCAGGAACACTTCAGAAAACAATTGTCAGCTAACAAACACCGTTTGTGGCGAAATCTACAAATGAAAGTGAAAACTCTACCATCCAAAGCGCGCAAATATATATATCTATCTCTATCTATCAACAACAGCCAGAAACGCCGCCGGCCGGCTTCTCTGGGCCTGAGCTCATCTGAGTTGGGCTGACGCAAAGTGGAAAAGTGTGCTGCGCTCTGACCAGTCCACATTTCCAATTGCTTTTGGAAATCATGGATGTGGTGTCCTCTGGCCCAAAGAGGAAAATCACCATCGGATTGTTTTCAGTGTAAAGTTCAAAAGCCAGCATCTGTGATGGTATCGGGCTCTGTTAGTACCTGTGGCATGAGTAACTTGGACATATGACACGCTGGAGAAAGTAGAGGTGATCGTGGACTTGAAGAAACATCCTTCGCCACAGCTGCCCCGTACACTGTCCAGCTGCCCTATGTCAACCATCGAGACCTTCACGTTTCTGGGAATTACAGTTTCTCAGGTCCTGAAGTGAGAGACCAACATCAATTCCATCCTCAAAAAGGCCCAGCAGAGGAGGAACTTCCTGCGGCTTCTGAAGAAACCCAGGAGCAGTTGGGGCACTTCTCCACAGCAGTCATCCAATCTGTTCTGTGTCTGGTTTGGTGCCGCCACAAAGAAGGACAAAATCAGACTGCAACGGACAGTCAAAGCTGCTGAAAAGATTAGCGATACCCACCTACCCACTCTTGAGCACTGCCAGGACTAAACCAAGGGTACGCAAAATCCTCTTGGACCCTCCACATCCTGGTCACTACCTCTTCCAGCAGCTTCCCTTAGGTAGGCGCTATCGACCATGCATCCATCCTCACTAGGGATCTTGGAGGAAACCGGAGTACCCGGAGAAAACCCAGGCAGGTACGGGGAAAACATGCAAACACCACACAGGTTAGGCCGGATTTGAACCCGGGTCCTTAGAATTGTGAGGCAGATGTGCTAACCGGTCTTCCATCATGCCTGCTTTCGAACAATGCAAACGAAAACCAGCAGAGATTCCGAGAGCTTCTTCCCTCTTACCATTAACTCCTTGAACAGCTAACTAACACTTTCCTTGCAACATGCCGCCAATTTTGCACATTTCTGTCGGGACACTCACTATTTTATTTGCATTCTGTTGTTGCTTACTGCTGGCCACTCGCGTTTGAGAACTCTCTGCACCATTTGCACAATCATCACTGCACCAGATCATTGCACCATTGGGCACTTTAAATTTCTCTAAATTGCTTGTGGACTCTGCATAATTTGCAAAATTGCCATTAATACTAGCATCACCACACTAGTGGAACACTTTCATTGCTCAATGACTCTCCCCACGTTTTTTTATGTCCTAAATGTCTATTTCGTTGTAGTGGCTGTTTGCCGTTTTACTAGAGTGTCTTGACAATGTCTTCTAGCATACTTGGTCAATCAAGCTGATTCTGATGCCAAGAAATCTTATTCTGATGTGAAGGCACCATAATGCTGAAAGGTAAATCCAAGTTTTGGAGCACCACATGCTGCAATCCGAGCACCATCTTTTCAGGGACGTCTTATTTCAGCAAGAGAATGCCAAACCGCATTCTGCGCGGGTTACAACTGCGTGGCTCGGGAGTAAAAGAGTGCGGGTAATAAAGCAGTCCAGACCCGTCTTCCTTTGAAAACGTGGGCGGAGGTTAGCACAGCGGAGACACCGCCCGGACTGTTGAGCAACTTCAGTTGTACATCAAGCAAAAATGGCAAAGAATTGACCCAATTGTTAAGCTCATCGCCTGCCACCGTGGGGACCTAGGTTCGAGACCCCGACTGGACCATCCACCAACATCTCCCGGACTCACGGCTGTGGTGTCCTTGAGCAAGACACCGATAGCGCAAAACTGCTCCCGCTTAAGTTGCCCCCTGCTCTCGTGTGTGTGTTCACTGTGATGGGTAAAGTGGAGAGAACAAATTTTGTGTGCATGTTCATGACAATAATGATGATGAAGATTCTTCTCAAAGGTTCAACAATTAATGTGTTGTTCAAAGTTAACACGGAGGTAAACATGCCGCTGGCCCAGCTTTAACGTCGTCTGGCAGCCATCACACTCAAAATGAGAGAATATTTGACAAAAAACAATGTTCATCAGACTGAAAGCTAACTATCGTCTTTGTACTGTTTTCTGAAGAATATAGGCTGAAAAGGATTTGCAAATAATTGTATTCTGTTTTTATGTACGTTTTACACAACGTTCCAACTGAATTAGAATTGGGCATTTCTATTTTTACAACAGATATGGCAGGCTATCGTATAGATCTATATCTATATTGTATGGCTATAGATGGCTTACGTCTAGTGTACGAATAGAATATGGATATAGTATTGATATACAGGATAGATTACGTTTCTCTACGATATGGCATATAAATCTCGTATGTATATAGTAACACTAGATAAGGTAGCAACAATAGCTGGACAGATATATCATCTTGATGTCGTATCGCGATAACATATATAACGCTAGTACAGATCTAGTAGCCAGATGGAACTTACAGCTGAAGAATGAAAGTCAACTTAACGCGTGAAGGAAGTAGCCCTCCTCCAATTACATTCCCCCCACAACACGCAAAGTCGAGTCAAGTCAAAGAACTCACAAGTGGTGATGGTGATGACGATGGCGATGATGAGTTTGTCGCTCCACATGCTGAAGCTCGACAGCATGGAGATAGATGTACATTTAACAGAGCTGTGCGCGCGCTCGCGTGCATCCAGATGTTTCCCATCCAGATGTGAGCAAGCCCCGCCCACCAGCCACTCTGGTCCGCCCTCCTGTGACATCATCAGCGCCACCCTACTGCCGACCAAATTTCACAAGTGACCTCATTTAGTTGATGCTACTCTTGATTTGTATTTTTTGACCTTATGACCATTTTTGACAATATTGAACTATTGCATTTTTAATTAACCTGATTTTATTTCAAAATGTGTTGACTTCATATTGGTCTTTTTCATGGACATAAGAGCTTAAGATTCTTGACAAATATTTTTTAGAATCATTTTAATGATTATTTTAAATTACTATCGTTTAAACATTACACGACTATTTTTTATCTATACATTACTATTTTTGGATTTACTGTACTTTGTTACTATGAATTCAAAACTGGTTTTCTTTATTACATTTTTTATTGTCATTTGTTAACTATTGAATTTTTTCCCCTTAACTTAAAGTAAGACACGAATAAGATTTTTGACCAATGAGGACGCGTGACAACAAAACGTTGACTACAGAATTTATTTTTCAAGTCACATGACAACAAAAAAGATTTCAGCATTTAAGAAAAAAAATGTATCCAGACAATCTGAGCTAGCGAAGCACTTTTGTGATCGAGTTAGCGTAGCCGCAATGCTCAGCCGCGTTTGGCACGTTTTCTCACTACGACATTCAGTGCACCAAACGCATTTGCTAGCGCAGGAAAAAGACCAATACTAACAGGAAGTAGTAGTATGTTGCTGCTGTGAGTCAACATCTGTGAGTCAAGGAAAGCCATTAGTCTCGTGAGCTAGCTTGCTCGTTAGGCTGGACCAGTGTATGTCTGCGAGCGAGCAAGATCTTTTTTTTTTTTTTTATTTAAAAAAACAAAACAAAAAAAAGTTAAAACCGCAAAAGAGACGTTAGCAAAGAGATGTTAGCTAGCATGTTGAGGAACCGCTTGCTGTACTTTTTGGCTTCAACAGCTAGCTTAGCATCGGTTTAGCAGAGAAACCGGCTGGATTGTTCTTGCTCTCTTCTGTTAAAGTTTGTGCGGATGCCATCAAAGTGCAAAGAGTCCGTGCTCGCGCTCATGTGTGTGTGCCTTTGTGCTGCGCTAAGCTAAGGCTTGCTGCTCTAGGTGTCGGCGTTTCCGTTCTCCTCGGGCTGCAGCTGCTCCTTCTCCAGACAATCTTCCTGTGGGGGGCGCACTCGCTTAAAGAAACCCAGCTGCAAGGACACATTACACACTGCTTAGTATCACGTCATGTACACACACACACACACACAATATATATACATATATATATATATATATATATATATATATATACACGTATATATGTATGGACTAAAACGTTAGTCCCGGTTCCAATCGGTTCTCGATTCTCGATGCCCAACCCTAATTACAATATAAGACAAAGATAATGTCATTTAAACTAACAACACATTGTCAAACTTTATACAATTATTATTATTTTTTTTTTTTACATATTTATACATTACAACGTAAGACAAAGATAATGACATTCAAACAAAACAAATCTGAAAATGTAGGCCCATTGTTTTTGTTGATTTTTGCTAATTATATATATATATTTTTACATATTAACACATTACAACATAAGACATTCAAACTAACAAAAATAAGCACAAATCAGTAAAAATTTTCCCCAAAAATATCGTCCGTTTTTGTCCGATTTTTCTCTGTTGTAAAGTTGAACAAATAAAGGAAAAACTATTATTAAAAAAAGTCCAATGCTCTGCCTGTATATCTATTAGTGGTGGGACTTAAACGCGTTAATCACAATGAATTAATTCCCCCAAAATTAGTGGCTGAAAAATATTGATGCATTTTGATGGCAGTTTGCTTTACAAACCAACGCAGAACCTTTGTCTGTCCTGGTACACCGATTACACCGAGCACACGGAGTTTGACTATCGGAACTTCTTCTTTTACCAGAAAAAGAAAGATGTGCACTTCTGTTGAACTGTTGTTGTTTTGAACCATTTCAAGGCAATACAGTTCTGAAAAATGTCCTAAAATGGCACTTGAAACAAAAAATCCTGAAATTGAACTTTCAGTTTAGGTCTACTGACTTTTGACCAGGGAATATTTGAGTTTATTTGTTTTTGTACTGAAATACAATTAAATGCAATTTTTCCAACGTTAACAGCATTCATGTCTGTCTATTTGATTTTGTCGTGCACTCAACGACACAAATATTCTTCTATGATTAAAATGTGATAAATTGAGATTCATTTTTTAATCGAGTCCCATCACTAATATTTATTGCTGTTAAGCGTTAAGTAATCTTATTCATTATGCATTTTTTAAATTAACTGGCCAACTAATCCGTAATCAAAATTGTATTGTGCCAAATTACAGAATTGGTCCAAAAAAAAAAAAAAAATATATATATTTTTTAAAATGAACAAATCCATATCGTTCGGGCTCCAATGCAAATACACAGTAGCGTGTGTGTAAAGAGGGCGTGGAGTTGCTGACCTTGTACATGATGAAGATGAGCAGCGCGAGTAGCAGCAAACCGGCCAGCACGGCCAGCGCCACCACCCAGCCCGGCACCGGCTGAGGGGCGTCCGCCACCCATAGCACCGACACGCTGACCTGCGGCCGGGCACCAAAAACCTCATCCGATACGATCCGCAATTTCACACTAAAAAGACGTCGAGGATACGCGTGCGCGCCAGTCTTACGGTGGTGCTGTTGGACGGCAGCGTGGCCGGAATGTTCTTGTACGGCATCTGGATGACGTTGAACGAGGCGCTCGACTCGATCACGTACGACCGGTTCTCATTCTCAGCCTGAAAATGCACAAACACACACACACGAACACAAATCACTGCTACACGATCCTTGAGAGAGAGAGAGAGAGCGCGCGTGTGCGTGTGTGTGTGTGCCCGCGTACTCTTAGGAAGTTGTTAACGTGCAGTCTGGAGTAGATAAAGACTATGGCGTTCTTCTTCCTCTCCAGACGGCCAACCTGACAGCGCAGCTTAACGCACGGCGCCCTGCTGCAGTCCTACACGTCACGCACACAAGCAAGCGACCGCCAATACATCCAATTTGTCCACGGAGCCATCATTCAACGACACGTGCGCGTGTGCTTTTACCAGCGTGACGAGGTCTTGGTCTCGAGCCTCCAGGTCTCTTTTGCGGACACGCTTGCGCTTGTGCTCTCGTCCTTCCGTCTGTCGATCTCCGCTGACGTTTTTCAACACAGAGGACGACGACGCCAGAGGACTCTCAAACTAATGACAGCAAACCAGCGTTAGCAACCGGCGAAGCCAACACACACGAGGATTATTGGAATTTTAGAACATTATCTGATAAAAAAAAAAAAAAAAAAACAGGCATTTAACAGTTTTGGTCGGAGTGTGTGCCGATAATCTCAACAGACAACACCACACGCGGAAAGATTCTGTTCCACCACTGATCTAGAACCCAGTCTTCCAAGACAGAAATCTCACGTGATCAAACATGAGCTAACTAAAACGAAAAAGAAGAAACACTTCCGGATACGTCGCGCCCATGTTTCCGAAGGGACCGCAGGTGGGAATATTGTACAACGGTGATGTCGTCAATAAAAAGACTCGCTCGTGAAAAGACTTCTTGCCGTCTGGTGAAACCACAAAATGCAACATCAGGTAGAACATGTTTGTTTGTTCTCCGCCAGCGTTCTTGTTCGTTAGTCAGGTGCCTTTGTGATTGGCTACGTTACGTTCCATGTCACAATTCACTGCGTCACGACTCGGTAGTCGTCATCTTTCGATGCGCGTGAAGATTTTTTCTTCTTTTTTTTTTTTAGTTCAATCGGGTTCGGTAGCGGTGCTCGCTGTCCGCCAGCCTTAACCACCATAATCCTAACCTTAACTCATCCTATACTGCCTTAACCCCAACCCTAACCACAATAAACCTTTTTAAAATTATATTTGGGACGGACATCTCGTTACATCCGCGTAGCGTACGCTTCCGCAATGCAGGAGCCGATCATATTGAAGCGGGGCGGGTCTTGCCGAGAAAGGGCGTGGGATTTCGAAGAATGTCTGTGAAACGGGACGTTCCCTTTCCGGGTTCTCCCAATTGGAATTTGTTTCATCTTTTGTAAAAGCGTTTCTGCTTTTGTTAAATGTGTTTTCTGAAATGTAAAAATGTTTCACAACTCATTATTTTGTTTTGCACTTCCAGGCCACCGTAGACAGCTAAAGATTTCATGTTTATCTTCAACTAAAAAGTTTGAATTTGGGAAAATTTCAATGATTCTTGAGGATAAACAAATAAGTGAATCGTCTCAACACTTACTTTAATTGATAAGAGCAATCAACATTCACTTTAGCATTTGAACGGCTTTTAAACGCACAACTTGTTGTCACCCTCCACTTTTCTCTGTACTCGGCTGACACCGACAGCAGTGCTACTGCCAGTGTTGGGAAAGTTAATTTTCTACACGAAGTCGTTCAAAGTTCAGGTCAACGTTGAACTATTACTTTTCACGATTATTATTCAGTTAATAGTTCCTAGTTCACCATTCCAAGGACGAATGAATTCATAGTTCTCAATATGTTGCAGACAGGCTATTAGACTCAACATACTGGCATTTCATTTCCCCAGTGTTGCCACCTATTCAGTCCGCAGTAGTAGCGAGCCGCAGCTTTCACCCTACAGTCGAAAAAAAAACATGTTGCTTCAATGGTCTTTTTGAAAATAAGGAATTCAAACAAAAACAGGACTTTTGTCCTTAATGTGCAAACAAAACAACGCAACATGGTATGACAGGAACGATGGTGAAAGGACATTGATACATTTGCATTCCTCGCAGCTTTTTGTTTTATTATTATACTACAAAACAAATTCCATGAGTACAGAGTTTTAACTAAAGCATTCTGATACAAAAAATACATTTCCTCGTAATCAATTTTTATAATTATGTACTGTATTAGCGCGGCACGGTGGACGACTGGTTAGCACATCTGCCTCACAGTTCTGAGGACCCGGGCGAGTCAAGACACATCTCATGACGGGGAAGAGCAGAGAGCTGTCTCATGACCATCGTAAACTAATCGTCGCAAAACATAACGACGGCATTGGTTGCAGGCGCAAAGCCAAGCTTCTGAACGTTCCAGTGAGCATGTTGGGGCCATAATACGTTAGTGGAAAGCCAATCATACCATCGTAAATTTGCTTCCATCAGGTTCTCCTCGCAAGGTTTCTGATGGCGTGCAAAGAATAATCACAAGAGTTGTCCAAGAGAATCAGAATCAGAATCAGAATCAGAATCGTCTTTATTTGCCAAGCATGTCCAGAACACACAAGGAATTTGTCTCCGGTAGTTGGAGCCGCTCGAGTACAACAGACAGTCAATTTACAGAACACTTTGGAGACAAAAAACCAAAAACAATTGTGCAAAAAGATGCAGAGTCCTCTCGCACTTAGAGCAGTTCGAATGACTAATATCGCAATAGTCTGGTGCAATGACCTTGGAGCGCCCCGGTGCTGGTGGTGCGTGTAGATGTTTCCCCCAGCCTCACCTGCTGTGTCTTGCCCGTCAGGAAGCTGTACATCCATTGTCAGATGCCAGGCGAGACGCTGAGCTGGAGAAGCTTGGAGGAGAGGGGTTCAGGGATGATGGTGTTGAACACAGAGCTGAAGTCCACGAACAGGAACCTTGCGTAGGTCCCTGCGCCGTGGAAGTGTTCAAGGATGAAGTGCAGTCCCGTGTTGACTGAATGATCCGAAGACCTGTTTGCTCGCTAGGGAAACTGCAGGGGGTCCAGCAGGGGACCCGTGACGCTCTTGTGGTGGTCCATCACAAGGTGTTCAAAGGACTTCGCGACCACAGATGTCAGGGCGACAGGCCTGTCGTCATTCACACCCGAGATTGCAGGTTTCTTGGGGACTGGGATGACTGTGGAGCATTTGAAACAGGATGGTAGTTCGCACAGTTCCAGAGATCTCTTGAAGATCTGTGTGACGACTGGCGCGAGCTGGTCCGCGCAGACTTTGAGGCAGAATGGGGACACAAACGGTCTAGGCCTGCCGCTTTGTTAATCTTTTGTTGTTTCAAGATGCGTCTCGCATCCTATTCGTGGATGGTCAACGCAGAAGTCAGAGGTGCGATGGTGGTCGGTGGTGCGGCTGGGTGAGTGTGAAAGTGTCCTTTTCAAATCTGCAGTAGAAGGTATTCAAGTCCTCGGCTCGTCTTTTATTCTTCTCAGCTTTGGGGGTTGGTCGCTTGTAATTGCTTCGTGATTGTAATGCATGCCAGACTGATTTAGAGTCAGTTTTTCTAACTTTACGGCATAGTTTCTCTTTGCAATGTTCAATTCTTTAGTCAGCTGGTTTCTGACGTGACTAAACGGGGCCCTATCCCCACTTCGATATGTGTGTATTCCTCTTTAGCCTGGCGAAGTTGCTTAAGTTTGGCAGTGAACCACGGGTTGTTGTTCTTGAATGTGCGAAACGACTGTTGGAACACACACACACCTCTTCACAGAAACTGATAGAGCATGTGACAGTGTCCGTATATTCATTCAGGCTGCCAGCTGAATTTGCAAAGACACTCCAGTCTGTGCAGTCGAGACCGCATTGAAGTTCCATCTTTGCTTCGTTGGTCCACTTTTTCACTGTTTTCATCATAGGCTTCACGCATTTAAGTTCTTGTATGTATGTTGGTATGAAGTGAAATAAGCAGTGATCAGACGAGCCCAGAGCTGTGCGAGGTATGACACGGTATGAGTTATTTAGCGTACTATAGTCGTGGTCTAACATTTTATTTTCCCTGGTAGGAAAGTCAACGTGTATTTAGGGAGTTCGTGGGTGAGTTCAGCTTTGTTAAAGTCCCCAAGAATAATGAGGGGTGAGTCTGTGTGCTTTTTTTTCAATTTCTTTTTTAAAGTGTTAGCAGTGCGGGATTCGTGTTAGCTTGAGGCGGAATGTAAACACCGGCGAGAATGAAAGCTGTGAACTCACGAGGCGAGTAGAATGACTTGCAGTTCAAAAACAGCGACTCGAAATGCGGGCTGCAGTGTGTGCTGAGCTCCGTGGCGTCAGTACACCATTTTTCGTTGATATAGAAGCATATCCCGCCGCCTTTTGTCTTCCCCGATAACACCATGACGCGGCCTGCCCAGTGAAGATCGAAGCCCGGTAGCATTACGGCGCCATTGGGGACAGCCTCACAAAGCAAAGTCTCTGTAAAGCACAGGGTGGCGGAACGTCCGAAATCTTTACTGGTCTTTGTCGGAAAATGAAGCTCGTCCATTTTGTTGGGTAGGGAGCGTAGATTCGCGAGGTGGCTCGACGGAAACGCCAATCTGTATCCTCTCTTGCGGAGCTTAACTTGGAGGCCGGCGCGCTTCCCCCTACGTCTCCATGCGCCATAGACCGCAGCCGCCCCCACGGTGAGTAACTCGGGGAAAAAACTGAGTGGATTTGCGCAAGTTGGTGAAAGAAAGTCCAGGGTAGACTCTCTGATGTTTAGCAAGTCTTGTGTAAGTGAGTCACGTAATGTCTCCAAAGACGAACGAAAAACACAAAAACAGACAAAACTAGAGAGCACGTAACCGCGGTATCCACACGGATAAGCGCCATCTTGCCTGTCTTGCCACGGAACCTTCAAGATTTGAAGACTGCTTGTGTGGAGGAATGGGAAAGTTTTTCCCCCATTTTGCCCTATACCCATATATAATGCGCACTATTGACTTTTGACTATTTTTTGGGGAAAGAAATGCGCATTATACATGAGAAATTACGGTATATTAAATATTCAATCGTGACTTCTACTCTCATCGCGTGCACCACATTGCCCCTCAGAGGCTAAGACGTGCACAGCAGGAGCAGCAAATAAAACAATATCCTATTTATACCTCCTGTTGCTGATTATTCTCTGAGTAATATCACTTCATTAAGCCTTTTCTAACATTCCGAACAAAAAAATAAGTATGTATGATTATTGCTCATAACGGATTGAACCAATATCATATCGGCTAGAACTCAAGGCTGCAAGATCTATCGGTCAGAAGTGAAAAAGTTGGACCGGGAAATCCCTACTGAAAACACGTCACATCGTATCCTTTTTGACAGTGAGGTATCGTGGTACTTGTTTTTGTACCGGTACTCCACGCAAACCTAATGTATCATATTTCACCAATATCCCCTACATGTTATGCCATCTATGATACTCTTCAGATGCTTGAGGTTTTTGCTAAGTTATCGTTTCAGTACCGAGCTACAGCGGACCCTCGCATACTTGATGTTCGGAATTCATGGATTCGCTTATTCACACACTTTTTTAGGGGGAAGTAATCCCCGTTTTCATGGAAACGTCCCGCGTATTCGCTGTCTTTTCAGGAAATAAAATTCAGTCACAATTTTGGTATTGTGACAACACTAGACTGTGTATCTCTTACGGTGACATTGAGGGTGTTGAGTTTGACGTCCGTGGAGCAGTTGACGGGCCCCTCCGTGTCGAAGTGCGTAATGTAGAGCAGCGACGCGTTGTTGTATCCGTACGGCCACTCCACCTCCATGGACGCTTGACTCAGCGTGCTGGGACCACTGTTCAGCAGCTACGCACACAACCAACCGACCGACCAATCAAGCACGTGTGTGTGTGTGTGTAAGTGTGTGTGTGTGTGTGTGTGTGTGTGTATACCTCGTAGACATGCACTATTTGTGGTCCGATGTCGTCTCCGGTGAGCGGAGGAAATTTGGATTGCCAGTTGGCGATGGGAAGCAACACCTGACCGGGAGACGACGTGCTACACACACACACACACACACACGTGTGAAGGTATACTGTACACACCCGGTTGAAATGCCCGGTTTTTATGACATACAAGAATAAAAATAGAAAAAGGAGCCCAAGAGAAATAATTTAAAAGCCTTTCGATCCCCCTGTTGCTGGGGGAGCTTTCTGTGGACCACGGCTCGCGCTGTAGGCCAACTCGAACAGCTGAACCTTTACTTGGAGGCACTTGAAATGGTGGCAGGTGTGTGCTGACGCCAATTTAACAAGTCTGAATGCCATTAGTTTGTTTTGGACACAACCACTGATAAGAGGGTGTGCACACTTGTGCACCCACATTATTTCAGTTTATTTTTACTTACCGTCCCAAAAAGACCTAAGTTCAATTGAGTTATAGGTCACGTTAATGGTGGAAAATATGTTAAAATGATTCACTTGGTGTCAGTTTTTAATATCACAAACACTTTTATATCCACTGAATGTGTGTTCGCTCCCCTCATATGGACACTGTGTGTGCGTGTGCGTGTGCGTTACCCTCGTATGGAGACTTGTGCTACAACAGTAAGTTTGGTGACGCTGGACACTCTCGTGCTGGTGTTGTTGAACTGGTTGGAGCTGAAAAGATGTGGGGGGAAAAAAAACATCAATGAACAAAACATTTGGTAAAGTGAGCATTAATAACGACCGTCATTCTCATTGCTTTTTTCAAGGTGTGGCGATCTGACCTGACCATCTGCAGGTCAAAGCGGACCTCTGTGTCATCCTCCGACAGCTGATGGACGCTGAAGCGCAGCTCTGCTAGCACCTGGCAATTTTTGGGGGGATGGGGGGTCAACTTTATGCTAGTAAAATTATTACTTTTCCCAGAAATATGTCAGAAGATTACAATTATTTTTCTTAGAAATTTTATTTCATAAAATGACTTCAGTGTAAAAAGATTAAATCTAGAAACCAAATACAACTGCTTTTACCTATGTAGCGTTTTCAAATTTTCCCTGAAAATTGCTAAATTATTAATATTATCAACTTCACTAATAAAAACTATCTCTGAAGATTTGGGATTTTTTTCCCCTGCTGGTTTCTGTGGGGTTTTTTGGGCTTCAGGCGACCTATTTAAAAGCTCTGAGTCAGTGTGACTTGCGTGCATTCCTGGAAAAAGATGTGAAGCGGCGCTCGCCGCTCACCTTGGTTCCGCCCTTCATGGGGTTCCCCAGATCGCACACCACCATCTTGGTTTGGTTCTCCTTTTTGTAGGCGCACGACAGCCGGCTCAGCGTCTGGCGAGCACATGTATACAGCGGCTGAAATAAGTATAACACATTTTTCTCACTAAATTCCAAAGGTGCTATTGACCTGAAAATTTCACCAGATGTTGGGAACAACCCAAGTTATCCACATATACAAAAAAAGTAGAACAAATATGTATATATGTATATACATATATATACATACATATATATATATACATACATATATATATATATATATACACATGCATATATACACATACATACACATGCATATATATATATATATATATACACATGCATATATACATACATATATACACATGCATATATA